>NC_088982.1:32072963-32393843 GCF_963932015.1 Anas acuta | reverse complement strand
ATTGGGAACCAATTCAAGAAAATATACAAATAAGACAACCTAAAAAGAGTAGTACAAAGAGATTACAACTGCTTTGGTTGAGCAGGATTAAGAGACTAATGTCAGCAAGCTAAGATTGGTTAGTGGTAAGCATAACTTCAGCTACACAGAGACAGAAAATGTTCATTTATTTATTTTTTTATCTGTAGTAAGGACTCTAGTTAAAATCAAAAAAGTATAATGTAAAGGTCATATACTTAGTATTATACTTTGAAGGACAGGAGTTATTTGGTATCACACTAATCCAGAAAATTCTTGTTGGAAATTGCAATAAATTTGTCTTCCCAGGAGACTATCAATCTCACCTCTAGTAGCTGGTTAGAATGACACCAAAAACAACCTCTTTTTATGCATTTAAATAAGCAATACCAGCAGCTAACAAAAAATGAAGCAAGTGCTTCAAAATGTTCCACAAAATATGTTAAATTTTTTAAAAATGTAGAATAATGTATTCATCCATTTTGCAGCGTTTCTGCCAACCTGTATTATTTGTCACTGATTAAATCCCATCTCAAATTTCTCTGACTACCAATAATATATTATTGCAGCTGTATTTGAAAACTTTTTTTTTCTACAGAAGTATTTCTCCTATGGGGTTTTTGTTTTCTTTTTTTTTTTTTTTTTTTTTGGATTTTCCAAGAAAGTATGGAATTCAACAATAATTAAGAATTCCAGAGCTATTGTTGTTCTGTGTTCCATATGTGTATTTATATGCATACACAGTACAATATATGTATGTAATAGGTCATAGACATGCAGAAAAATTGCAGCATACTGCCCCCTCAGTCTCCCACCTCAAAAGAAATACAATGTTTTTAGGTACTTTTTGATACATAGGAATCTTGCTTCAGCATTTGCATAGTCCTTGTATATTCTTTTCCTTGAATGTTTGAGATGCTGAACTATAATTATTATGTCAACTGAGGAAATACGTATTTAATATAAATATGAACAAAGTATATGTATATAAAGATGCATTCTTGCTGGTATGGTTGAGACTAGTAATTCATGGTGACAACACTGCGAATCAACTATGGTGATATTACAGTGTAGTGATGTATCATTTACATTAAGGTTCCAGTATTATATTTCTTTGCTATATTGTGTGTTCAACAAAGCTTTATTATGATATAAGCTTGTAACTATTACAAAAGAATGCTGGATTCTTACCTTTGACTTGAAAAAAATGCACAAGCTGCATTTTTCAAAGGTTCACTTAGAACGAACAAAGTTATACAGTATGTGCATATATTTAATTACATATTTGTACACATTTATCCCACAGAATCTCTTCCACTACAAAGATTGGAACATTCATAGAAATATAGTTCCTAGTAAATAAAACATTTAAATATCACAATATACCTGTATCTGTATATATTTCTACAAAAAGAAACACTTTAACTACTGGTTTTAGAATCTTAAAAGCATAGTTTGCTGTACTTTGTGAAAATTCAGAGAACAATCAAATCGCTTCTGTAGTGTTTCACTCTGCCTGAAGGCAAAGTCAAAGGGTGCTGGTTTCGTCTCATAGCTTTGTGTGGACTGTTTGCAGGAAGTTTTATTTTATTTCATAATGTAGATAGGTGACAGTATGAAAAAAAAAAAAAAAAAGCCAGGCTGTTTTTTGACTGAATTTCATTGCCTTCAGAATTCAAATCCAGCCATGCCACTATCATAAATTTCATCATGAATTGTGTATCTGATTATTTTAGTAGGCTTTCAACCATACTCTGCCCTAACTTACATTGTTTAGCTAAAGAAATCAAGCGGAAGATACAAGCAGAAATGGAGTTTAGCACTTTGTCAGTTCAGTCTTATGTCTGCTAAAGCTGTTGTGAACTTTGTTATTTAAGTCTTCGGTTACAGAATTTGTCCCACTAATTTTTAATCCTTGTCTCAATTAAGACAGGTTATGATCCTACTTGTTCTCAGATATGCAAATATATTCTTCTGAAGTCACACCACAGTACAGGTTAATGCTTAAAATGCACTTTTCTTTTTGTCCCCCTTTTGAAAAAAAATTTCATGTGTACTAACATATACAAAATTATTGATTAACTCTAGATCTTCTAGTTAAAAATAACAATGAGGCTCTTAAGCTGTAGGTAGTACTTCTCTTTCCAGCAGGTTAGCCACACATCCAGTATTAGCTGTGGAATATATAGTCCTATTACCCACAAAGAGTGGAGAAAAAAAGAAAAAATGTAATTTTGATTTTGGAGATGGAATTAATTTTTTTTTTAAGCAGTATCAGTTTAAATTCAAGAGTAAATCACTCAGATCCGTGCCAGAATGCAAATGCAAGTGGGCTAATGATAAAAGTGAGTAATCTCTTGCATTGATAACCAGCTGATCTCTCTTTAGAAGAGAGGGCTGAAGCCTGATTTTGTGCATCACTTTCTGCCAACTCAGTGCATGTAAAGCTACGTTTTTGAACTCCAACCCAATGCATTTTATCTGGTAGTGGCATGAACTACCAGTTTTGGAGCAGTCTTATTCTTGTGTAAGATTTTTCAGAATTACTGAATAACTGACTGTGCAACTTATTACACAGAAAGGTTATGACAAGTCAGATCTACCCCTTAAAATTAGGGGATGTTTCCTGAGTGAACTGGTTGGTGCCCCTCACAGTTAAGCATGAGAAAATAGCAGAGAGTGTTGATGGAAAAAAGTGCCTCATTCATAGTTAATTCTTACACTTTTAAAAGTTTTACAGAGACCTAAGCTTTCAGGTAAATTTTTACATTAGCTTTAGTTAAGAGTCTTGTCTCTGCAATGCTGTAGGTCGATCTTCACATCAAATCACATGCACTTTACATTCCACAAGGTTTCAGCTTTATTTCACACTCCCCTGCTCTGTTTCTTCGGGGACTTGCACTAATTTGAGAGATAAGCTTGAACGTTGGAGCTTGAATAAAAATCCGACTTTGGCCTGAGTATGAGAAATAACGAGGGCTGGACTTTTTGGGTTGGACTTTCACAGGAAGAAGAAACATCACAGAGTGTGGCCTGGTAATTGGTGGTGACACTTGCTAAATATAGCAAATTGTGACTTCAAGATCCTTTATCTTTGTCGTTGCTAGATGAATGGAAATCGCATAGGAAAGTTTATTTTCCACATAAAGCCTGTTTCCATAGAGAAACTCATATCTAAGTACCACTGTTTGTAAATGTGTATTTATGTGACAATGCTATGTAATAGCTAGTTTCCACTAACTTTCACAGCATGAGCTTGTCATGCCAGGGTCTAAGGCATGCTCAAGTGTCCATTTAAAGTCAATTATGTAATTTCAGTTTACCTCAGAGGGTGTTGGCTTGAGCTCAGTGGGAGACTGGATAGAAAGTGAAGGAATGGGTCAAATCCACCTTTTCCACCAATAAAGAGGGACCAAACTCTTACCCTTGGTAACACCTGCCTCACCTGCTCTTTACTGCATTCATTCAGCTATTGCTGCTGATGCCCAAGGTACCTTACAGATGTAATCAAAGTTAGAATTTGAGCCCTCTGTATATTCACGTGGCAGACACATGCATGTGTCTCTTGAAGAATGTAGTGTGAAATGCACTGTAAATAGTTTTAATATACATTTCTATTATTGATTAATAAAAATCTTAATCACAGTCACTAGCCACTGAGTTTGTCCACTTGCATTCTTTTATCTTAAAAATATTTGAATAAATATATAGTTTCTGGGCACAGTATTTTTGTACTAGGTTAACTGGGTTACTCTGTATATAATGTTCTGCCTTTAAGTAGTATTAAAGTCTTCTGAATGTTATGTGTTCTCGCTTGCTTCTGTCCTATGACTATTTAGTAAAACTAGTTACATTACTTAAGAGAACCATTAGTCCTTCTTAATTGTACAGCTGATAGCGAATATGAGAGTCACATTATTTTTGATGGTCAAACTGCTGCTTAGTTACTTATTCTTCTCTTTGTACTGTTTTCATGCTTTTTAAAATAAAAAGGACAATGTCAAATAATTTTTACTCTTTGTTAGCTAGCATTATTGAGGTTAAATTTTCAACACCTCACTGTTGCCTGAGTCAAGACATCACTTCTGCAAATACATATTTTACTGCATTTTTAATAACTTTTCTAGCACCCAGAAATTCTGACAAAAACTTTACTATTAATATCAAGATACCTCTAACATGAGCACTACTGACATGAGACAGTGGGGTTTCTTTTAACAGCAAAAAATAATTTGCTGCTACTAACCACTAGAGAGCAGTGCAGCTACAATTGCTAGGAGCTGTCAGAAACCAGGTTGGTAGTAGGCAAATAAAAGTGTTACACAGATCCATCTTCAACATCTGTCCCTGGCTATCAAGTTCTAGGTAGCATATAAGAGAGACTGAAATAGTCAACCCAGTGACTTCCAACAAAACTGTGAAAATTCTATTCTTTACACCAAAAGCTGCATCATGTGCAAACTGCTGATCCTAGAAGTAAATCTAGACTGATGGGCTGCTTGGCACTGTTCTTTGGCTATTAGGTTCTCCACAGCAACACTTCTGGCTTAACTTTTTTTTTTTTTTTTTTTTTTTTAGCTCTAGGCAAAACCAACAAGTATGTACATCCCTGACAAACAACAGGCTCATTCAAAAAGTTATGAAGGGCCAGATTTAGTTCAGTACAAAACCCAAGCACTGTTTGCACAAACCAACTGCAATTTGTGAGTGCAACTGAACAACTGCCTGTGTATATCTACATATATCAGGTAACCAGTTGCTGCTGGGACTCCAATCTTTCCACCCCAGTCACCAACCTAAGCATGCTCCTGCTTGGTGTTCACTGGCCTGCTGAATGTTTGAATTCATTTTGGAGAAATGGCACAGTTTTCTGCAGGAATACTGCAACACGTTCCTTACCCAACCCAGAAAAGAATATCACCTTGAACTAGGGTATTTTGGTGAAGAGGTGAAAAAGAATATTAGGCTCAGTCTTTCACATCTTGCACAGTGATGACCGTTTTTAAACAACGGGAAAAGATGATAGCCCCTTCTTCCACCTTTTTTTAGTAACAGTGGTGACAGCTGTTGCTGATGTGCACCAGTGAAGGATCACTATTTAAGATCTATACAGACTAATTTAAATGATGAGTTTGCTGCAGTAGTAAGCTTCAGGATCTAAATTTATGGCATCTAGCAGCCAGTAAGTTTTTCAGCCCTTCAGAGGAGAGTAGCATTTTTCAGCACTTATGGAGCCATAACTTTAGAACTTAAAGTTAAGTTGAAAAATACCAAAAGTTACAAACACAGTAATTTTTCACTTCAGTATACTCAATTCAAATTTTTTCTTCTAATATTTGGTTGCGTGTACTTCCTGCAGTTTTTCCAAAACTCTATTTTACTTAACACAGAAATTTATTTTTACATTTCCTGAGAGATTAAACTGTTCTTCAAACAGCTGTATTATTTTCTGTTCTGAATTTGTACTGTCAAAAATAAAATCCTCTTTCCTGATGAAATATGAGGCTAAGCAATTCAGCCTGCTGTTGCCCTCCCAACAGTTCATAATGGCTGATAAATAGCTCTGTACTTTACATAGCTTTCTTTTCTTTAACATCATCAAAGATCTTTAACAAACACTGGGAGTAAAACGCGCAGTTAAATCATTCCACTAAGTTACACGTGATTAGTTCACTTACAAGCATTATTTATTACTTTTTTGAGCCTTTTTTTTTTTTTTTTTTTTTTTGTAGTAGTAGTTGATCAAGTCACTGGCATATTATTTTATGACATAAATGGCTTTTTAAATGTAAGGGAAGTTCAGTTCACAGATAAGTAGAGAGGTTAATTTGATCAAGGTCACACAAAATCTATTTCTTAGCTGGACAGAATTAAGATCTGGGTCCCACTTCTGCTTTTACATAAGACATGAAGAAAAGAATGTTTGTGTTGAAGTCATCTTTCCCTTTCGTTATGCAAATGCTTAATTACCTGAGCTGTGTAGGGTGCTCCCTTGCTATTATGCTGAGCTCAGAAAAAATCGTTATTTTACAGATTGAGATTAGATTCAAGTCACTAATCCAGATAATCACAATAATCTTTTGTGGAGTTTGGAGCTGTATCATAGTCAAGAGAAAAAGCGTACAATCAGCAAACAGCTATGTTGAAATGAACCAAAAGGCCAGTTCAAATTTTGGAGAAACTGAAAAGATAAGTGCAAACTCAACACTGTACACTGTTAGTTCATTAACTACTTCCCCAGATTTGACTGCTACAAAGCATCTACCCAGAAAACACAGGATAAGAGTACTAAGATACATGTTTAAATCAAGCCTGACTCAAAGCCCTACAGGTCTACTGACATCAGTCTGTATGTGACAAGTGACAAATGGCACTAATACTCAGAGATTTGTGTAACGTTTACTGGAGAAGCACGCTGTTATTTATGTTGGCAATAGTTCAATGTCACTTCCTCTTCATTATGACTAGGACAGATTCTACTGTTCTTGGTAATCCTAGGACACGTTTTAGGGTACACTAGTAGATGACGGGACTAACAGAGTTAGTATTTCTTCAAGAAATCCTTGCATTTTGCTTCTAGATTCTTTTGTTAACCTCCTGTTTATTGTGAAGTAGCCTTTGCACTTCAGATCTCTCCAGTAGTCAACTCTCAACAACATGCAGCACTTCATGGAACAGAGCTATTACACACATATTATAAAGGAGCATATACAGACGCTTGAGAGTAAGTTTTAAGATCCACAGCCCACTACTAAATAATCAGACAGATGCATTCTGTGCACCGTGGAAATTCCTAAGTAATCTTCAAATGGTGAAGTTTCATGTTGAAATATGTTGCACTATCAGCAGTATCCAGATACTGCTTGAAACAGTTGGGACCAGCCCTGTTTAGCATCTTTGTTGGTGATGCAGACAGTAGGATCGAGTGTACCCTCAGCAAGTTTGCCAATGACACCAAGCTGAGTGCTGTGGCTGACATGCAGGAGGGCAGGGTTGCCATCCAGAGGGACCTGGGCAGGCCTGGCAGGTGGGCCTGTGCAAACTTCATGAGGTTCAACGCCAAGGGCAAGGCCCAGCAGCTGGGATGGGGCAATCCCAAGCACAAATACAGGCTGGGCCGAGAATGGATTTAGATAAGCCCTGAGGAGAAGGACCTGGGGGTGCTGGTGGATTAACATGAACTGGCAAGGTGCACTTGCAACCCTGAAAACCAACTGTATCCTGGGCTGCATCAAAAGCAGTTTGGATAGCAGGGCAAGGGATGTGATTCTTTGCCTCTGCTTTGCTCTCATGGCCTCAGGATGATCAAAGGACTGGAGCACCTCTCCTGTGAAGACAGGCTGAGAGAGTTGGAGTTCTTCAGCCTGAAGAAGAGAAGGCTCTGGGGAAACCTTACAGCGGCCTTCCAGTACCTAAAGGGGGCCTACAGGAAAGATGGGGAGGGACTCTTTGTCAGGGCGTGTAGGGATAGGACAATGGGGAATGGCTTTAAACTACAGGAGGGTAGGTTTGTTTAGATTAGATACAAGGAAGAAATTATTTGCTATGAGGGTGGTGAGGCAGTGGCACAGGTTGTCCAGAGAAGCTGTGGATGCCCCATTCCTGGAGGTGTTCAAGGCCAGGCTGGATGGAGCCTTGGCCAACCTTGTCTAGTGCGTGGCATCCCTGCCCATGGCAGGGGGGTTGGACTACATGATCTTTAAGGTCCCTTCCAACCCAAACCATTCTGTGGTTCTACAAATAAAACAAAAGCCTACAACAACAACAAAACCAAAACAAAACAAAAACAAACTCAGCAAGTGGGCAGCTGGAATAGGACAAAAGCTAGTTCAAGTATGATCTAAGCCTGCTGCAGCAGAACATCCAGTTACAATACATACTTGGAAATCATTTATGGAAGAGATGGCATTAGTCAAGCTATGTTGAACTCCTTATTGCTAGGCCACCCATAAGTTATCCTAAGGTTGGCTTTATTGACATAGAATTATGTTTACTATAGGCATATAAATGTAAGTATTGTGATTTAAACTCTCAGTCAAACTTTGTGACAAGGGATCTAGATGTACTTAAATGACATCAATGCCCAGCTATCCTTGCTATTCATTCCTGCACATTTAGAAGATTCCTGTAACAGAAAACATGCAGAAACACTGCCAAATCAGTTCCCAATTACCTGACAGACATCAGTTAACCTGCATCGTGTTTTAGCAGGTATGAAGAGACTCATATCTTTCTTAATATATATATATTTATATATAACAACATTATATGTAATAATATTTATATAAGTATATTACGTTTACGCTGGCCCCAAGCCAGTACCACTCTGTGGTACAGCAGAGTTTACTGTCCTTGCTAATTTTAGGCTGAACAACTTGAAGACAAGTCACAAAACAATAAATGGGATAGAGGAATGCAACCCACTGCAAAAGCATTTTTGCCACCCTGATCTTTGGAATCTCATTCTGAATTATCTTCATAATACAGCTTGATGTGTTTATCATGGGCTGGCATGATGAGATTGGCAAAGCAGTATAAGTTAACCATTGATTCCATCCACCTCATTTAAAGATCAAACTTCAAAGTTAAGTTTGCCTTCTTCTAGTATCCCACAGCTGGCAAACTGATGAAAGCCACAAATACAAGAATCCACACCTTTAGCTTTCAAGATTTCCATGCAACCAGCAATACTAAACAGATTTTTCAATGCAGCTTTGAAATCTACACAAAGAAAAGCTAGACGAAGGGGGAAAAAGAAAAAAAAAAAAAAAAAAAAAAAAAAAAAGGATAGTGAGGGATAGTGAGGGATTCCAACATTTAAAAAAAATATATACAAAAACAATCTTAGTTATAATTCTAGAAGGAAAAAGACAGCTTTTGCAAGAACTCAACCCTGAAGTATACATAGCATCATTCTTTTACATGCAAAAAATCTGAAGTCAGATTGTAGTGTGTTAAGAGTTCTAAGTAACTCATAAAGTGTGAGTTAAATCTCATAAAAATGCAGCTGCTTGTTCTGACACTAATATTCCACCAGACCTCAGGGGAAGAACAGCTTCTTGTGCCATCAGTGCCACACCAATGCAGAGACTCCATAAAACTCATAAATATCAACCACCTGTGAGATTCTTGCTTAACTAACACAGCTGTGGGGCTGATCTGGAGAGGATGCTAAGGATTCATGCTCAGTGAAAAGAAATGCTAAGGAAGGGAAAATGGGGAAGAAATGAAGCAACAGGCTGTTAACAGAAAATTCAGGACCAACCAAGTGCTGCTCCTATGGTGAAAAGGTTTGGAGCTGGCTGCTTAGCCTGACTTCTGAGGGAGGCCACAGAATCACAAATGGGGAGAGGCAAACCATGAGATTGCTGACAGGAAAAGCACATCTGAGAGAAGTTCCTGCTAGTTTAGGACTCACTCCAGAAGACTCACTCTCTTTTTCAAGGTTCAAGAGAACTGCTGGACTAAGTTGGATGCAGAAATGCATACATAAATCTGTGGAACATCACTACTCTGAGTTTTGTCTTCAGAGCTTAAGAAGATCGTTTAAATGAGGAGAGCAAGCAGCAACGTTAATTTTGTTTAAATACATAGAAGACTACTCCACATATTTAAACATTTCTTAAATGAAAGTAATTAACAGGTTTTTGGAGAGAATGCAGGGCCACCTAAAAATTAGAAAAGTTCTCTTGAAGTTGTTCAAAATAAACAGTAACTTCCTATTTGTTTGATTTCATATGGGCCTGAAACAATGTAAATTAGAGACCTGTTGCCATTATTAAATTACAGAATCATAGAATCATTAAGGTTGGAAAAAACCTTCAAGATTACCTGGTCCAACCATCACCCTTCTATCAATCTCATCATTAAACCATGTCGCTAAGCACCAAATATACTACTTTGAAAATATCTACCAATAAAAATAAAAAAAATCCAAACAAGTATGTCAGTCTTTTCATATAAAAAATGCTGTATGCTATACATTCACACAAAAATTATATATACATATTCTTCTACATTGAACTGCTGCACAGCCTCAGTTATTTACTGGATTCAAGACAAGTGACTACACCACTGACAGAAAGAACATTTCTGCAAAGACTATAAAAAAGGAGACTGTAAATCTGGTGAACTATAACCTGACATCATATTTTCGTTTACGTCTATGTACTACATAAATAATATAGATTGGCAATGATAACTACAAAGGTCAAGGGATACTCTAATGCAATAAAAAAGAAGAAATAATCCAATTTAAAACAGACACTCATCTTGGCCATTTTTGGAGCTGGCTAAAGGGTAAGATGGGTGTCCATGAGTAGCACAGCACTGGGCACAGCCTGTGATATTCTTTGAGCCATCAAGTTGGGTTTAGCAGGGTGCTAATAAAACTACACATCTCCAACCTCAGCACTGGTTGACTTTTATCCAGTTCCAATCTCCAGACTAGCAGGTATGTATTTCCCTAAGTCAAATGACAGGATTATAAGAAGGAAAGGAAGATAACAAGTAGCTGGTACAGGAAGAATGGAAGACTGCTTCTTCTTAGTCTTAGAGAGAATAAAAAGGCATTTCTAAGATGAAAGACTGTAGCTACAAGGGACGGGAACTACAGTAGCTGAAACAGAGGAAGATGAGAGAACAAGCCGCAGTCTGAAGAGTACACGTCCACCACCCCAATCCTTGCCACCTGTGGGTAAACCTTCTCATGAAGAAAAGGGATATGTCTGGGGGTTTCTGCTCTCTCCCAGCTGCACAACCCCTGGGGGTACAGCGCCCTCCCAGGAACCATGCATTTGGCACATGACATTAGCATTGGTTTCAAAGTGAAGCTGACTGGAGGGAAAAAACACAGTATTCTGGTAACTAGCAAGTATCACTGGGTTGCACCTCAGTAAAACCTCTTGCTACAGTCTGGAATCCACAGGTGGACAAGATTATCATAACATGAGGCTGTTAAAATTCATTAAGCAGAGCACAACCCCATCACCTGTGTGCTAAGCAAAATTCAGTTCAGCATTCAGAATTTACATTTTGAAGCTAATAGACAGTAAAGCTAATGCCATCCATAAGAACAGCATATTTATAACCCTAAATTTGCTACAGACAAATTTGGTACAGGCAAACTGCTCAGTTTTAAGAAGAGCTATTGTGTGGGAAAGAAGCTAAGTAAGGGTAGGCTCAAGTTCAGCATTATCCCTGAACAGCCAAAGCCTGGGACCTATGGAAATCAACAACATCACGTATATTCTCTTTGTGGCATCTTTTTTTTTATTGTAGGAATGGGTAAAACAGATAGCATACGCTGAGTGTGTTGTAATGTACACAATCTTTAGAAACTGCTCAGAATTTAAACTGAGTGAGCACATGAATACAGAATACCATCACAATTTTCATAGCTCAGCACTAGACAAGAAGAAAGTGAATTGTTTTCTGAAACTACACACAGACACTCAGTAAATTCTCCACTCGATGTTTATTATGTAGAGTAGAAGAGATTTCTGCCAATAGACAAGGTAGAGATTTCTGTTTGGTTTGTTGGGTAAATAGAGTTTCTCTAGTTGTATAGAGACTCTCCCTCAAGCATGACCTTCTATACACCAGAGAGAGAAAATGTCAGTAAACTTTCTTAGCCTAATCATTACTTTCACTAGATAGACAATTTTTACCAGAAGTCAAATAGGATGAAAAAAAAATGAATGGATTAATGATTGTTTATAAAGAAGAGTAATCAAGATATTATCATCATTTTGGGCAATAAGGGAGAGATTCAGCATGCTGTCTGGTCACGATTTGAAAATTTGATTAAACTACAGTAAACCTCTCCCTGACAAGATCAGCACAGCAGTTGAGCTTTAGCCAGCCACATCATCGTGTAAATAGCTTTCATGATAAGCCAGTTTATAAATTCTTTTTGCAAAGCTCGGCTACTTCACGGAAGTCCTCCTACAGACAGAAAGATGGCGTTTAATGGTACTTGGAAAGTAGACAGAAATGAAAACTATGAAAAATTCATGGAGACCATGGGTAAGCCTTACTTCTCCAATGCCTTCTAAAAGCTTGATATTGCTATGGCTGACTCCAAACTCAAGCTGTCTGTGCACTACCTTCTGGCTAACTTGTCTTATGCTGTTTGCTACTCTGTCCTAGTACACTGTCCTGCATTTACTTCCAAAAGATTCTACAAAGAGGTAGAAAAAGATTCTGATTTTAATTACATTATCTTAAACAATCCAGCTAATTCCAGTAGAGTTATTTTAGCAGAAGAATCTCTAAGACTTCTAAGATTACATTAGTGGAAAATGTTCAGAGAATTTGAATGGTAAACTTTAAACAGAATTCTATACCAGGGATATTATTTTGATAACATATAACTGGTTTAAGAACTAGGGAGGAAGGAAACCATTGGTCTTCAATTTTACAGAACACACATGATTCAAGTCATTTTAACATGTGGATGCTTACTTTAAGCTTGTACAAAATGCCTGTAATATGGATATAAACAACTATTCCAGTTGGCTAGTGGTTTGTATTATATATGTACTACTGAACACTGCCTCAGTAAAAGGTGGAGAAGAATAAAAATCTGGGTCAGATTGCTGGGCTAAACTCAGTTGACCACATAAATGTCACTACAAAGATGCAAATATGATGTTCTCTTTTTTTTTTTTTTTTTCTGATTTATGTTAATTGATTTTTCCAGGTGTTAACGTCATGAAAAGGAAGTTAGGAGCCCATGATAATCTGAAGATCACTATTCAACAAGATGGAAACAAATTTATTGTCAAAGAATCAAGCAACTTCCGTACCATCGATATTGAATTCACTCTGGGAGTCAGCTTTGAATACAGTCTGGCTGATGGGACTGAACTTACTGTAAGATACTTTTTATATGATTATATATTTATTATATAGTAACAGCTTTCTGAAGTACAATTTCAGGATCAATGACCTGTTTTCCTAGGTTCTAATTTAAATTTGACTTTTAAAGTCTGACTGTCCAGGAATGCTTGCATCATATATACAAGATCACAAATTAGTTTTAACTATTAATGGCTTAACACTGTAACAGGAAGCTCAGCGTTCTGTACAGTGCCCCAAAAGCAGGGTATCCAGCAATCTTCACATGCAAAAACGCAGGCACGTGCAATTTCGCATTTGATAATACTCAAGTACACCACCTAGAGTGTAGTGAGGGTATTGTAAGAAATTAACTATACAGAGAAAAAGTAAAATCAATTGAGCACTAAAAAAATTAGCTTGACAAATAGAGAATTAAATAAACTATTAGTTTTATTAATATTTCATTTTTATATCCTGTCCAACTATGTCATAAAAACTTGATTATACTGTTTTAATCTCTGCTCACCTTAAAGCACTCCTGTAGTCTTTAAATCAAATCAGATATCAGATATATTTAAATCAAATCAAAATAAACACATAATGCTGTGTTTATTGTAAAATATATATATATTTCCCATCACAGGGTTCTTGGAACCTGGAAGGAGATAAACTTGTAGGAACATTTACAAGAAAAGATAATGGAAAGCCACTCAAAGCATACAGAGAAATCGTCGGCGATGAACTCGTTCAGGTGAGATGAGCAGTCACTCATATGCAACTTAAATATATAACAACCTGAAAATAAGCACGTTTTCAGAGCTGTTTTGAAAGTAGAAAGTACTTTCTTCAAGCCAAGTAACTTCATTTGTCTTCAGTTAGAATCCTCAAGTCTAGTAATAAATTAAAATTTAAAACTATAAAATAAAACTTTAAGATGTGATTTTTTTCCTACCTATGTAAACTGTATCTTATCAACACATTCTGACATCTCTGAATACAAGCTATATATGGAAGGTACATACATACTACATATATAGCATACATAATATATATGTATACATATATATACGGTATATATATAAGTATACATATACATACTTCAGTGCAAGGGCCCTTTTCTGACTTCTAAAAGCCTTACTGCAGGAGCTCATACAGGATAATGCGCTCAGTGTCTGATAAGTGCCCTTTTCAAACAAAGCTTGGGGTTGGGGTGGGCTGGGTGGATGACAGAAGGGAAAGCTTGAGACAAATGGGAAATATCTCACTGCTCTGCAGTAAAGCCAGAGACTGAAGTGAATCACAATGTTTCAGGATCCTTTTCCATTAGCTGGACACAAACTTCTTAAAAATAAATAACCAGGTGTGAGATCTGAGATCAAAATCATACAGCCTAACCTCTCACATTTCTTAAAAAAAAAAAAAAAATGTTTGCATGGAGAATTTATGGCTATTGTCAATAGGCTGCTTTCCTTACATTCCTTTCCTCAGAGCCCTTATGAGGTCCTGTAGGCCCCACAATTAATTAAACTGCCTCTGCTGTTTCTCAATAGAATCTGTGAAATTAGATTTTATGAAAGCAGTCACTGATTTTTCTTCTTAATTTCTGAACAGACCTACGTGTATGAAGGAGTTGAAGCCAAGAGATTCTTCAAAAAGTGCTAAATTCTTCACCCAGAACAGCACTAGAACTGAAATCCAATGATAAAAGGCCATTTTTCTACATATACTGTGTTGTTTTTCCTTTTATCCTCTCTCAGCACCTAAAAAGTTGTGATCACTTACTGCTACTGAAAACGTTTGTTTACATTTAGTATTTTGCCTTGAATAAACAAAATTCAATTACAATTTGAAACAAATGCTAAAGTGTTATTTGTATGAAGTCCTACCTGACTGTGAAAGGCTGGCAAAATCATGTTCTATAATCAGAACTTAAATATTTTTGCGCTGGTTCTTAAATGGTGACTTAGTTTGCTTACCATTATATTTATGTTGATTAAAGGTTTCTCTGTGTGCTGAGCATTGTGTAATAAGGATGGTAAAACTTACAAGAAACCTGGGAACCCCCAAGCCTCTAAAACTCTTATAAGTAAATATAAATGCACAGTAAATAAAAATATGGTCAGATAATACCTCTCACTTCAGTGGTTCAAATGATATCTCAGATGCCTTGCTGATATCAATAGGAGTAATATCAAGCACTTGCTGATGACATACAGATATCTCACATAAAGCAATTTCACTATATTTGTTTTTTAAAGTGTGGACATGGATTTGGAACATACGGATTTGGAATTGTTCCAATACATTAGGGCTCAAAATTATTCTGTTTCAGGAAGAATGTCAGAGACTTCTTTTCAGGACATGAATAAAAATATTCAAGGTATCTTACCACGATAAAGAATGATTTCAGACAAAGCTGGCTTCAAGTACTGGTGCTTCTGATGGGTGACAAATGCATGTACCACGTTCTGCTCACATCGCTCAGTCTGTAACTGCTGATTTCACCCCAGACTCAACTCCCTTGAGTCGCATTATTTCCTAGGGGTGGCAATAAAAATGCCTCATGAGGGTCAGCTTTAGTCTAGATCTGCTGTGTCCCCATAACTAAGCCTCCCTGTGGCGATCCAGTCTTTGTCCCCGTGTCTAAAGGGCATCCTCTTCCAGCCCTGCACGGTCGCTGACACAGCACCAGAACACACCTGGGCACTGCGGGCACTTCTGTCCTGCAGCAAACATGCCCCAGGACTCTCTGCTTGTTTCTGAGCTCTTTGCACCTTCCTCCTTCTAATGTCACAGTGAGAAAAAGGCTGAGCCATGTAAGAACCTTGCTAAAAGGTTGTACCTCCACGGGGACCTGAGGACAGCCCCGAGCTCTAACCCACAGCACGAGTGCAGCTGTAATCTCTTACAGCACATCAGCACACAATTCCCTCAGGATGGGAAGCAGCTGAATAGCCTTCTGCTGTCTGCTTATTCATATGCTGCTGGAGCTCCTGGCATCAAATATTGTTTCTTAACAGGCACATTTACACTTTTAGTTTTTTGTTTGTTTGTTTTCTAATTCCTCCATTCATAACTTTCTTGGCTCTTTTGACTGTCTTTATGCTGGGTAGAAAAGATAATGTTCTTTCTTCGGTTATTTCTACAGCTGAAGCCTCTCCAGCCTATGCTTTTGTAGTCTTCAGGGTCTCAGAGCTCCCTCTTCTGACAAAAGGCTCTCATGACGCCAACTGGATTCGATTTCAGATTAGGGAGCCCCATCCTTCGTCAAAACAATTCGGAATTTCTCGTTTCCAGTATTGATTGTAAGAGATGTAAGATTAGAGAGCAAACGTACGAAAAGCTAAACAAAAAGAAGGGATAATTACTAAGTAGGGTTTTTTGTTTGTTGTTGTTTTGTTGTTGTTTTGCAGGCTTTTTATTTGGTTTTTAATATTTAAAAAATTATTTTAGCAAATTCTGGATTACATACAAGGCCATTAACTGAAAGGTAAATTAATAGGAAGGGAGCGAGAAACAACCTGAAGATATAAGTTAAAAAGTATTCAACAACCCCAAATACTTCAGGCAGCTGCAGGCAGCAGCTGTACTTGAAAAATAAGGAAAAAATTAATGATTCAGTCTCTAATAGCTGAGGTAGGATCAACTGTAATCTGCACGTAGCACTGCTTTTTCTCTTGATGCAAGGCTAAAAGTGGTTAATAGCTCTAATGAAGGTGATTTTGTTTAGTATAATCACCAATTTCTAGTCACTCTTCTAGACAGAATGAAAACCACTCCTTCCGAGTGAACTGGCAGGTCAGAGGGCAGTACAGGCTGTGCAGCTTCGTTTCTTTTAATTTTTTATGTAGTTGCGTGTTTTAAAACCCACGGCGTGCATGAATTCCTCCACGCTGCCTGAAGGTGTCCGAGCTGCCACCAGCTTGCGAGGACAAGTACGTTTTCCCTGGGTATCTTCCCACCGAGACTTCCCAAGGGAGCCTTTCGGTTTGCTCCAGCAAGCTCCCCGCCCTCCACGGAGCTGACACGGCAAGCGGGGAACGTTTATCCCCACACAGATCCCTGCGCAGACTGCCAGAAGCAGCGCTGACACTGCGGCACAGGGCTGAGGGAAGCTACCACAGCAGCAGCTCCCTCCCAACGGCCGCCAACGGCCGCCAACGGCCGTCACGTGAAGCCGCAGCCCCTCCCTGGGGTGTGGCCGCGCGGCTACGTGCGCTCGCCTCCCATTGGCTCCGCGCGCGGAAGGGCCGCAGGCGCCTGCGCAGTGAGCGCCGCCCCCGCGCCGTGCCGTGCCGTGGCGGAGCTGCGTGAGGAGATGGCGGCGGCGGCGGCGGGGTCGCGGCGCCGGGAGCAGGCGGCGGCGGAGCGGGACGCGGCGGCGGTGGCGGCGCCGGCGCTGTCGGGGCAGTCGTACTGGCTGGACCTGTGGCTCTTCGTCCTCTTCGACCTGGCGCTGTTCGTGTTCATCTACCTGCTGCCCTGAGGTCGGGGGGCCGCGGGCCGGGCAGGGCCGGGCCGGGGGTGCTGAGGCGGGCCCGTGCCGCGGGGAGCCCCTGACCCGGCGTCTCTGTGCCCCGCAGGGCCGCGGAGAGCGGCGGGAGCCGCCCGGCAGGAGGCGGCCGTGGGGAGCCGCCGCTCGCACCTGGGGACCTCCCGAAGCGGGAGCCGTGCCCACCCCGCGCTGTGCATTCGGAGTCCACGGGAACCGTCCCGGCTGCGCTTTGGTCGTTTGTGCCTGAGTATCTGTGGAGACGCGTACTCTTTGTAAAAAAAAGCGAGCGGCAGGACGGACTGTACTGACAATAAAATGCGGCTCTCATGGAGACGGGCATTGTTGTAACGCAGGCCTTATTGCTTGAAAGATGAAATGTAGCTCTGCTGTCTCACGTTGGCCCCACTGACTGACATCTGGCTGGGAACAGCGAAGAAGGGAGTTTACGAGAAGAGCCTTCCCAGGCAGGTTACATGTGAAGAACGCTGCTCCCTAAATCTGTGAGCAGCTGTAAGCAGTACCAGCCCTTCAACTTCTGTGTTTCCCCATCAGAATTTTGTAAGCTGAGTACACAGAGTAAGATTTTTACCAGATTATCAGGTTTTAGAAATAAAATCTTTAACTATGGGTGGAAGCAGTTCAGTTGCCTTGTGTAGTTTTCCCTTGTAAATACCCTTAATTGTGAGAAGTATATGTATATATATATATATTTTTTTTTTTTCCCCTGGGAATAGATACAAAATATAACTGGACTTCAGAGACTCAAGTGTAGGGCATTCAGCATCCTCTAACACATTGAGAAGAGGCTGCTATTGAGTTAAATAGGTTTCAAGTCATGAAAGTGGGTACACATTTTTTTTTTTTATTCCTAAACAATTCTTCAGTTGATAATAGCTTCAATTATCTATCAGGTTCATGCGTTCAGAAGGGAGCTTAAAGCTTTATACTACCTGCTAGTATTTATGACAGGGGTTGGTAGTACTCGTTAAAAAGTGGTTTTAGCATTCCTGACTCAGGATAGAAAAAAACTGAACTATGTTTGCATTCTCACACAGAGGAAAATTGTTTTTTAACTTTTATTTCAAATGAGACTATTAAAGAGACAAGTTCGCTACTGTGTTTTTTTCCCCAACACGATTTCACACTGAAATCTCAACAGAACAACCTACTATGGAAGCAGTGCAATGTTCCATTTCTCTTTTATAAGGCAGACTTGAGAAAAAATGTTGACTGAATCAACTTTAGAAGGTTAAAAGAAAGCTCAAGCTATTCTGTGGCCATTTATATTTTTCCTTCAGCCAGGTTTGAAAGTCAGGGTTTTATGTGTCTCAGGAAACAAAGCTATCAAAGCACAAGCTTCTGATACTTTGAGCTCAAGCTGTTTCATACACCCCTGGAGTACCTAAATATGCATACAGAAGCAAACTTCACTTCACTTACCCCTAATAGAGTAGAGCTATAAAGTATACTCCACCAGTTGTCACCAGATCTATGGGATTATGGTACAAAATGCATAAATCAATTTTAATAGGTAAATAGCTAAATAGCTTATTAACAAACCAGTATTTAAGAAAATGAATTTTACTTCAAATATGCTAACAACCACCTTCTCTTCAAAGCTCACAAGCATTAGTATTAACCATCATCGTTTAAAAATGTAGTTCGGAAAGCCAAGGTATGGGGATCTTGGTGGGGGTTTGGGTGTGACATACAGAATGAACAGAGACAAAGATACTTTAAGTTTTTAATCTGATAGTTTGAACAAGCAGAATTTGCAAGAAAATAATTCTAAAGACTGAAAAATATATTAATTACAAGACTTGTTAATGTATTTACTGTTACAAAAATCATCTAGGCTCTTATACAAATCTATAGCCAGAAGGGGACATTTATAAAAAAATAAATAGGCACCCTAGGTAAGTCAAAACAAGTTATCACATATTCATTAGCAAATATTACATACATACACGGAGTGCAGAGTCAAATATAAAAACAAAGGTGCCTGAATTAGCTGTCTGTTTACTATTAAATACCTGGTAAACATGGGTCACCTAAGTAGTTGTCTGGTAAGATTGTTCAAGCAAAGCAAGAAGACAGAAGTACATCTAAATTACTGCAGCTACTTTAAAAATAAGTTTACCAGTTGTGCTTACTGGAAACCAAGTTCATTGGCATCAGTAATAGGCATTCATATTGCTTTTTGTACAGAAGTATGAACATTGTTACGCATGTTTAAAAATAGCTGTTATCATTCACAGTTGTTGCTGTGCTATTTATACATAAAAATACTGTCATTTCAAATACAAGATTTTTGCAAACATTTTTACAAATTATACATTATATACAAATTCCATAATCTTTGTTTTTTACACAAGTATTAGAAGACAGTTTTACTTAACTGGCTATGTATATTATGTAACATGGCTGTAGGTACACTAGAAAAGATTAATTTACAAGTTTTGAAATCTTTCAAAAATACTACAATAAGGAATCTTCCAAGTTCTTACATGTTCAAGGCTTTTTTCCTCTATTCCACTGATTTGCTTAGGAAAGGATAATTTCAAGTTGCTGTTTTCCAGCAACCATGCTGGAACCCTAAACATGCATAATTATTTGCACTATAAACTCTAGATATTTTTTTTTTTCCAAGTGCTACAATAAGTTTTGATCAAGACGACAAAAATAAGATTAAGATACCTGGTTTGTTGCATACATCATGTTCCAGTTTTATAGCATAAGTTAGAAGTAGTTTAAAACACTGACCTTAAAGAATAACCAAATGTGGAACTTGGTTAATCACACTAAATAAACAATTTTCAACGTTTTGTTGAAGCACTAAAACTCACATAAGTTTTATAAACATTAAAAAAGCCTCTGAACTAACAGTGCAAGCATAATCAAGTGTGTTTACCATGCATTTTTAACCTGCTTGCATTATTTTCTTAACTAAAAGGCATTTACGTTTAGATGTCATCAGCACCACCCCAATTTTAAGTTTAACACAAATAATTATAAGGTTCGGCTTTTCCAGATCGTGTCAGGACTTCCTGACATTAATTCTAAATTACACATTGTGCAGTGTTACAACAGACTGGAACAGAAGCCTAAGCCAATGCTTCTGATACCACAAGACACAGGAGGTCACTTCTAACACTCAGGGTCACCAGGAGGGTAAAATCGCATTCACCCTTCTTTCCTCCCCCATCCTCACTGCTCCATGTGCTTTGCCTCAGCAATCATGTAATACTTCCATGCACTGATTTAACTTCCTAACCAAAAAAATGCCAAATAAATCTGCTTTATTTCTGAAGTAAGTCAGGTTACCAAAAGACACGGTAAATGCCAGACCTGCCTAAATGGCAGGCAGAGTGCTAGAACAGAGAAAGAGAGGAACCTCTTCTCATGCCACCTTAAGTCTGAACGGCTGCAGGTTCAGTCAGACTTCCCTGCTATTACAGTACTTAGCCATTTGTAGAACTGCTCCGAAGATGGAAAAAAATGTCGATAAATTTATGACTGATCCCTATTAAACATTGCTTAAAATGTCAAGCTGAAAAGATAGGAAGTTCAATAAATAGCAACATTGACTTTGTGTGCAACTGTAGAATAAATCAGAACAGAACATAAACAGCAAAAATGCCTAAAGTACTTAAGGAGAGGCTACAGACAGGATGGAAGCTCACTCTCCCCAAGGAGACACATGGAGAAGACAAGGGGCAATGGGTCACAAGTTGCACCCAGAAAGACTTCATCTTGATCTAGGATTTTTTTTTTTATTTTTATTAACGGTGAGAACAATCAATTGCTGGAACAACCTCCATAGGGACACACCTATCTAGTATCCTGTCCAATCACATCCTGAAAGCCACCAATAATAGGAGATTTTCAAGGTTCAGTTGGACAGGATGCTAGATAATCTCATCTAAGCTGCCTTTTCACAAGAAACATTGGACCTGATTATCTTTCAAAGGTTGCTTCCAACCTGGGCTGTTTTATGATTCTATAATTCCAAAACCTTACCGAAATGCATATATGATAACTGTATAACACATCCATATTTTAAAATTAGCATCCTATTTTCCTATACCAGTTTGTAGCTTATGTGGTTAAACTTAATTTGACTAAGTTAAAGTATATAGCTTATAGGGTGAACAAATCTCATAAATGTGCAAGTTCAAAAGTGTGTACAAACAGAGCAGGTATATTAATAGGATAACATTACTGCCATTTACTTGAATTCCCTTCAAAAATCTTTCCTAGCATTTGCAAAACAAAACAGTTTGTAAAGAATTATTATTAAGGCTTTTAAAAGAGTTAGAAAATCTCTGGACGACCTTGTATTAAAGACACTTGAAGGTTTGTGAAAGCACAGACTCTCAGAGAAGTCAGCTGAAGAAACAATGTCCTGCTACCTGTCATGAAAAATACTGCTCCGTT
Source organism: Anas acuta (assembly GCF_963932015.1). NCBI lineage: Eukaryota > Metazoa > Chordata > Aves > Anseriformes > Anatidae > Anas > Anas acuta. The sequence goes on along the minus strand of NC_088982.1, from coordinate 32,372,050 downwards.
GTATTTACTGCATTATATACGGTAATACATTTACCATTTTTGTTTAAGTATTTAGTGACCACAGTCCGAAGGAACGCTTTTTAAACTGCAACTATTTAAATCTTAGAAAAGAATAAATCAGTAACATCTAGTTGATCCCACTCATGTAAAATGCATATACCTAAAGGGACCATTTTCAACCTAAAGTGTAGAAGATGAGACAAGTAACGGAGGTAAGCATTAAGGCAACTACAGTAATAAATCAAAGAACCAGAAGTTTAGCACCTCTTCTCCTCTGCTCACCTATTTGCATATTCATGTACAGAGTCATAACTCCTAGGCAAAGTACAGCCAACTGGGTACCGACTTACAGAGATTCAAGGCTTGTGCCCGTCTACAGACTATGTGAAATGCAACAGTCAGATCCAGATTTTTATTTTTATAGCTATCTACTGCAATGTATACCTTCCACATTTGCCTTGTACCTTTGCTCGGATGTGGGATGCCTGGGCTCATGAGTAGCATGGTAGGGAGCATTCAGTTCTACTCCAGCTGGTGGTGGATGCTTTTCTTTGTGAAAGCTTCCACTATCGGTAAAATACAGCTTGGGTCTCTGATGATACTTCATCCTGTATGTGTCAGTCATACAACTGTCTACTGAAAAATAAGTTGTTAGGGATACACTGTCATTGCCATCCACATAGCCAGCACTTGGTCCCATATGACGAGATCCTTTCTTTAAGAAGTTCTCAGACACTGTCCAAAAGTCATTAACTGATAAGCTAGGTGGAGAATCCGGTTTATGAACAAACAACTCATTCCCTTGAAATGGCTCTTTGAGCCTTTGTTCGTTTGTAAATACATTTGCTTCTGATGCAGACTTCAAAGGTGTACCTGCCTGCCTTAATGGGTTACTTTGCAATGCTTCTGTCGCTTTTACATCAGCTGCTGAATTACTTTCTGATCCTGGCAAAACATTCAGAGCATATTTCTTTGGAGGTAAAGGGGGAGGAAGATTTTGGTAAACCGCTTCTGGCACCCAAAGAGCATCTGCCCTGCGGACTGGGTGCCCGGCATGCTCGCAGGGAGGGGGCAGCACAACGGGCCTTTCCAGTGGGTTCTGCGGCACAGAAGCCAAAAACCCCATCTTGGGAACAAACGTCCTTGCATGAAGAGGCTGTGGATGGGAGGAGGAGTGAAAATCATTGTTGATTGGCTTCCTTCCACAGATGTTTTCTGTATAAGGGTGGGGTACGCCATCAGCACAATATACTGATACATTCATCTTCTCAAACCTGTCTGGATTAAGCCACTCTGAAGAAGTTGGTTCGTTTGCCTTGTTCCTACTTTCTGACTTCACCACCTCTTTAAGAACTGGCTGTAGAGTTGATGATGGGAGAAGTTTCCTATTACTCTCAGGCATTTCAGCTCTAAAATACAAAAACACAGAGGACATAAGTATCCATTTAAGCTGGAATAACAATGACAAATGACGCAAGCAACTTTTACGGTGACAGCTCTGGTAACACTGCCTTCTTGACCTGACATAAGCCATTTAATTAAAAGCTGCATTAAATCACTCTGAGCTTCTTTCATTTGAAAGGTACACTGTCCCCAGAAAACTTTGTGGGATATTAAATAGTCATAATAAAGAAATTATTTCAAGATTCGGGACTGTATCAAATATGAATTTGGTTTTCTTCTAAGCATCCTTATGATTTGAGCTGATAATTCCATTTTTCAAATGCTAGGTATTACTTTGGGGAACTAAACTTGCATTTTAATTCTTGATTTTCAAGAGGTTCTGAGCACTTACAGTTCAAATCAGAAACAACAGGTATACTGCAGCAGCTTCTAAACAGACAATACCCCCTTCCTGCCAAACTTCTGAAAACTTTATTGGGTTATTGCATTAACCACAAAATTGGTTAACCAATACTTGTTTATATAATACAAATTCAAAACAAAAATATTAAAACCCATTGCTCCAGTAAGATGCCTACATAAATTATTTGGTTCCATCCACTAAATAACAAAATTAATTTATTTTTTTCCAAGAACAAAACTTTTATCCCTATAAATTATGTAAAATGCAAGAGGCATTATCTGTCAAAAAAGATTTAATACCTTATCTTTTTTAACTATACTTTAACAATACTTAATATTGATTACTATCGCATTACAGATTTTTTTTTTTTTAAATAATACTATATAGTAAATTAATATTAGTATTATTTACCTCTTCACTGGAGGACTGGGCACCTGCAAATGTAATTCTGTTGGGAAATTAACGTGAGGTTTGTAGTTAACTTCTGAACTGATGGGGTCCTTCCTCAAGTCTGGGGGTGGAAAAAATATTTTAAAGCAAAATACAGTCCAACTCCTTTGTGATTTCTTAGAGGTTATACACAAACAAAACACAACAAAACAAGAAACTTAATTCTTGTCAAGATCTGACAGAAGTCAAAATAACATTTTTGGAAAAAATTCTTCACAGATCAGATCTTATATTCATCCACAGTAATCTGGAGGAAACGTTCTTTCTCTTTTTTAAATGTTGCCGGAAAAGAGGTAATTATCACAATTTTGTCCACAGTTTAAGTCCTATAGAGATATTTTCAAGATACATTTCATCTAATTACAAATACATTTTCAAAAATAGTTTTTAATGAAAGCACCTTTATTCAGATATCCAAAATAAATTTTGTAATAATATATTACTACTTTTGAATTTTCACATGACTTATTAACAAATTAGAATGTATACTGTAAGAGTGGGGTTTTGTTTGTGTTTTGTTTCTTAGAGAAATGCATTATGCATCCTTGAAACATTTAAAAAATGCTAGAACTGTTACTTCTCCTACAATAACTGTACAGTTTGCAGAGATATGAAGCAGACAGAGAGCATTCTCACTCACATGCCCTAAGCACAAACATAAGAGTGCTCGGGCCAGCAGTACTACACACACTCTAGAAGCTCCTTTTATTCACAGACAAAAGCAAAGAATTTTTCTCTAAAAATACACAACTTCTGAACAAAGCAGCTCCTAGTTAACAGTGAATAAAAGAAGCATTGAAGAATCCATGTTGACACCACACAGAAGAAAACACACTCTTGGCAACTGACAAGCAATGGTCCTTCTGTTGGAAGATAGTTACTGTAAGTCTTCCTAATGCAATAATTGGTCCATTATAACCAGTCACCTGCTCTGCAGTCAATCAGAGTTGTATTTTGTAAATGTATGGACTATATCCATACAACTACTTTGCTTATTTCATAAAAAATGGCAATGTACTTCACAAAAGGCAGCCTACACTGCCTGAATTCCAGTGGAATGATCTGATTCAGCAGGCAGTACTAATTTACCCTGTTGGAAGTTAGCTAACATAGGCTGTCCTCTTTTTAATCAGCAAAAGCTATAAAAATTTGTATCTATTCTTAACTGATGTAATCTTAATAAGTTGTGGGTTTTTTAATATATATTATTATTTGCATGTTTTATTTTTCCCAGTTTTTAAGTCTTGGAAGCATTCTTTTGACTCATGAACTCATTTTTGACTTGAGTCAAAAACCCAACAGAGGAGAACTAAACTAAAAACTTTGGGGCAATGCTGGAGATTTACTTCAAGGGTCAGTATCTGCCCTATCTTTTAACAGATAAAAGATTAAAGAAGTTAAATCTTTGACAAAGACACAGGTTGTAGAGGCTAAAAAGGCATATACCTGAAGAGACAAAGCCTTCAATACAGCTTTCCTTCGAGCCTTGAAACTAAAAAAAATTCTTGCTATTCCAGCATGGTAAACAGTACCACAACCCTAGAAAGAACACTTATGTGAAAACATGGTTACTGAATGTGCCCTTGTGACACTGGCAAGGGTCAAGTGACTAACCTGAAAGGAAGTTCAAAACTTCTCCAGCAGGCCATGGCATCAGAGATAACTAACACTGAGGTAATCAAATAGAAAACATTTCATTCTGCTACAGATTTTAATGAACTGTAAATCACTTTACTGAGAAAAATACAGACCCTGTCGCATTAATTCCTGTGAATATTTTCAGTTTGGTATTTAATCACAGACCCACCTTCAGCATACAGTCTAGGAATAAATTAGTCAAATAATTTTCTAGATTAACCATGTCTGTAGCTAATGTTTTTAAGTCTTTGAATATACAGGTTTTTATACAAGAGCATTCCTACTTAAAAATCACATACAAGTTGACCATACATGTACAACTGCTCTTTAATTCCAAAACCCGACTGATGTGAAGTGCATTCCAAGACAAACTCTGAAGGAATTTAGCACATTAAGTCCTTCCAAGAGGCAGTATCATAAATCTGTCAGGAGGCGGCAGCAAAGGGTAGTAAACTGTTTCTTTAGCATGCTTATGGCACACTCAACCAAAGCTGCTCAGCAATACCAGGTGATTTGTCTTCAGAATTCCAGCTAACTTAAAAATAGACGTGTTATTTTCTCTTCTGCTGACATGAGATCCATGCAAGGTTAAAACCAGGCGCAGGCTCTATAGGGAATTTTGGCTCCAGATTCTTTGCAAACCCAAATATGGGACACATGAGCACTGTGCTCAGCTGCAGACTGACAACCTTATCAACAGGTCACAAGCAGCTTACCAATAAGTAAAGGTAGCTCTGGTTTCTCAAATACAAGCCAATCTTAAAAGATTTATCAACAGCTATTTTCACAGCTGAATAGCCGATCTAGATTTGTAAAAAGATTAATACCCATTCTATAGCCAACAAGTAAAGCAAAAGTTTTTTTCCTACAATGACTTAATTTACATATACAGAACATTTGTACAATTCTGCAATGCCCAATTTCTGTACATAAAAAAAAATCAAATTCTTACTAATGTTTTAGCTGCATGTTTCCTGTAGTTTTGATTTCCTGATGAGTGTTTTTTGTTGTTTTATTTTATTTTTTTTTAAGTTGCCAGTAAGAATGTCCTGTGGTAAATTCTTCTCCCTGCACATGGACATTTTTCTGTGTTCAACTGAAATCACAGATGAACTTACTGGAAGCTTTGGAAATGTGGAACAAAAACTGTTCCAGAAAAGAAGGTAAACACATTATAATTTGTTTAAAAATACTGTATTTAAAAAAAAAAATCTTTAAAAAAAATCATTTTATTGAATAAACTCTCTTTTTAGAACAACATGCAGTTGTAAAACTTTTATTATATACTTTTTAGCAGATTTTTTTTTCCCTTGGCTCTTAACATCCAGGCAAAATGAAAATACAGCTTTACTTTTTTTTTTTTTTTTTAATACTTGCACATGTGAGAGCTCAAGTAAGTTCTGAAGTGAAACAACTCACCAGACTATCAACTGTTATCCTCCCTTCATTACGATCTGCCCTTCCTATCAAGTTTATTGGGTCTTTATTTTAAAATCTGAACCTTAACCTTTGCTTTGTTGATTTTAAATTTCAAACTTCTTATATTCATAAAGTGAACAACAGAAATGAGAGCACTTAAAATTTCAACCTTTGAGGCTTATCTGACTGCATTTGGAAACCTTCAAAGTTTAGAATTTCGTTCTGAGGGTTTTTGTTTGTCTTTCATCTGTCATTTATAGACACTCCAGAAAGACATTTGTTTATTTCTGGTTTGCATTAAGGAAAGTAAGTAGCTGGATGCTTCAATTCACTACTCAGTTCTTCAAACAAAATAGACAAAGACAGCAGCAGAAAGGTTAACAACTGGATTTTCCTTTAGAAGCACATTTTAAATATTACTGTATGTTTTTCCTAGGATGATACGTGTGTTTTTTTTTCAGAAGTATGGTTTTCTGAAGTCACAAAGAATTAAAGGCAGTCTGGGGGTTGTTTCCATATTCACAAGAGCTTCCGAATGATTCAAGATTTTGGTTGAAATTGTCTCATACTAGTGAGCTCAACAACTATTAAAAGAAAAAGCTCTGGATTTACAATATTAAAAACACCACTCTGCAAATGCGATGCAATTGTTTTCAAATGGAACGAATTATTAACTTAAGGCATTGATGCTGAGCACATCTTTTTTTTCCAATCAGCATTCACTCCATTTGAATTACCGTTTTATTTGACTGAAGGGATAGTTCAAAAAGTACTCTGAACTTTGAAAAAAATAAGATCTAGAAAACACAGTTTCTAGGTTTAATTGCTGGCCATGTGGGACATTTGCTTTAGTGCAAGTTATCTACTGCTTACTAGTAGTGAAAGAAGCAGCCATTTGATCTACATAACCACTGTGTGATACGTTACTATCTTTAAAATGTTCTAACAATAAGTTTATTTTTGTAAGTCAAGGACAGAATTCCTGAACCACTGAACAGTAGCCTCATTCAGCTCCTGTTAAAATCGGGAACTGGCAAAGCACAGTTATGCAAACAGTGGGCATAATTAAAAGTTCAAGGTTATTTTCTCAAGAAGAGACAATAAGTTATTTTTTCAAGTTGCCAGGAGCAGCTAACAAACATTTCTTATGTTTTGTTCCTCTCTCAGAAAGGACTAGATATTTCCTTGTTGAAGTACCATTTTCTAGGAATCTATATGGTATTTACCTACCAGTTCTATATATTCAGAACCATAACATAAGGCAGTACAACTGGTACCTGTAAATGACTACTACTCTTTTTCCTAAAGGTGTTCTGACACTTTTTACACAAGCAAAAAACCTATGTCTAAATCTTTAACCTTGGCCATGTACGTAATCAAATTATTCAGAGTTCTTTTCAGCCCATTTATCTTTTACAGTAAAAGTGGTTTTCCAAAACATGCACACATGAAAATTTCACATTTAATTTAGAATTAATATGGTTTTGTTACGAAACCAGTTAGTGAAACAGAATTAATGGAAAGATGGGAATTTTACACCAATGCTTTATGACAATTATGTTTTATGATAACTGTGAGGATCACTTGGAATAGGTAACAGTTTTGAAGAAGTATTTGTAACATGATCAAAATTTTAAATATAATCAAGTACAGTACACAGTAATCTCTAGGGAATATTTAGCAATAAATTGGAACACTGTTTGAACCCAACTATTTCTCATTCTGACAGTGTTTTTTTTTATATTTTCAGTAGTGGCTTTTTTTCCTTCTTTGCTACCCCAGTGTTTATATACTTTTTTCCATTAGTAATGATAAAAACAGTTATACTACAGAACTACAGTAGAAAAAATATCATACAAAATTAGATCTTTGCATTCCATGCAAAATTGGGTTTGAGGGCTTTTGCTTTCGTCAAGATGAAAAAAAAAAAACACTACCAAATCAGTTCTCTTTTTACAACCAAAAAGTAATTGGAATAACAATGTGGTATGGCATATGCATCACCTCTCTCAAATTTAAGTCTTAGAAGAATCTGTAGTATACAATTCTTTGAAAAGTAGTATGATACCTATAAAAAAATCAAACATTTCCTGAGGAAGTGTCTTAATATTTATTGCACCTCTTTGTACGAGCACTATTCCATTGTTCCAGCAACAGTAGATAATGATTTTGGCTGGCCTCATGCTGACCTATAATATTTATATGCCACGGCATTTATAAAAACGCAGCAGACATATTAGTATGTAAAAGGAAGTAGATTTCCTTATTACAAGTTGTTTCTTCCTGATATTGCTTCTTATCTTAAAGGAAGAGAAAGGGTACCACAGCATACCCAGACATTTAAAAAAAATCTCCCTTAGTATTCACTAAGAACACTCATGGAAGTGTTTTTTTTTTGGGAAGACACGGGGAATGGACAGAAGGACTGCATTTAATTTTGCCTTTTTTTTTTTTGGGGGGGGGGGGGTGCATTGGAGATGAGCATTCACATTTAACCATTTGCATTGGATTAAAAAGAAAATACTGATTAAAGGCAGTGAAAGTGAATGCCAGCATAACGTCATCCAAAAATCATGTGTACTGGTAAAAACTTGTGTTTCTGGTGCTTGTACAGAGAACCTACACCAGCCAGTAGAAGTTACACACTGGCACAAAACAGCCACCAACTCCATGCCTTTCTTGACCTAGGTACAAACAACATTATGTGTTGCCATTAAAATGATAACTTTTATACATTTTTCACTTTCATGAAATATCAGGACAAACTTGCAGCAACATTATAAAATAAAAAAAATCAGAAATCTCTTATGTGATATCAGTATGTTAGTATTGCAATATTGGTATATGTAAATTATTTCTAGAAAGCTTCTTATTCTTTATACAAGTTAAAATTCTTACCATAAAAGTTTCTGTTCTGCTGGGATACGGAATGTAACACATTTTCAGCTTTTTTGGTTGACAAGTTCTGCTCACTGTAAAATAAGCACACGCATAATTTGAAAGGTTCAACTATTGCCATGTGATCACAAACATTACTTCCTTGAATGCATACAAGCATAAAAATTTTGCCTGTGTGTAATTTTGGCGCTTGTTATCATTACTGCCGCATTTTTGACTAAAATGCTTTACAGAAGATACATAAAATAGTGAAGGTGGCACTTGAATACTTTTAACACACCTAACATGCATGACAGGCTGCAATGACGCAGATGAATTTAGGATGAACTGCATCCTTTAATGTGGACAGTTGAAAAACATACAGTTCATGGGGCTGGTGTATCCCGGTTTGTTCTGGAGATTGCACATGCCCACTCATCCCAGCCCCACTGTAGAGAAGCAGGATGTCCACTGCACAATGCAGAAATAATCAAGACAATTTGTTGTGTAGTATCACCCTGGTCTGCTTAATAAAGACAGTCGATTTCCAAAGCTATCAACAACTTAACAGAAATGTGTCACTAGTGAGAAAGGAATACAAACTGCACTTTTTCCTCACTATAAACAAAAAAAGCTTCATAAAATTTTTAAAGAGTGCATACTAACAGAGATCACAACTGAGAAAGCACAACTGTTTTGAATATCATTTTTCTAGAGTGATTTTCAAGCAGAACAGATGACACACAATTCCATTTATTTGATTTTTTCCCCCCAATAATTACCACTTAGTGCAGCAAAAGGAAACTACCAGTGTGGTAGTCTATTCCAATTTATCATCACTATCACCCATGTCCAAAACAAATTTTCAGTGCTAATAGGTTACACCTTGATTATTTCAAAGTGAAACACCTATACAGCAGCATTTATGAGAAGCTTGAATTCAGTGCAGAAATCCCTCAACATTTTAAATATGTGAAACTTGTTAGCTAACATTCTATCTCGTCTGTTTTCCTAGTTTCACATTTTGCTATGCATTATTTTTGCTATTTATTGCTTTTATATTCATACTTTGTTGCAACAACAGAATTGATATCGCCACTTGGTCTCTCACTTTTTCCTCAAACTGCAAGAAAACCAGAAGATTACAGTTGCAGATGCAAGAGGAAAATTCAGCAGAGTTGTTAACTTTTGCTGTTCTAGTTCAGCAAAAAGTGTGCCTTACCAACCCTGACAGGGAGCTGACAAACACCCTGCTATTTCCTTCCTTCTTCCAAAGTAAAGCAGAGAAGATACATGGTGGCAACTTTGCTATAAAAGACTTGTTATTGAAAGGACAGGAAAGCAAGAAAAACAGTGAAAGAAAAAGGCAGAAGGAACCTAAAAGGCAGGAAAACAGAAGTCATTTTTTTCCACCTTGTCAAATAATTCAAGTAGTTCCTTTGGATTCTGGTATTGGTACTGTCAGTCATTTCTATATACCAATCACATAAAATCTTTCAGAAGATTTTATTGGTCTAAAGTTTTACTGGTCACCCAATAAAACTGGAAAGTCCCAAGAAATCATGTGTATTTAGATAAAGTATATTTTTTCTTTGACAAAAGGTTAAACAACAGTGTAAGCAGATTCCTAATGAATCATGTTATTTACATTTACAAGTCTCTCAAAAAAGATACAAGGAGTATTTGGTCATCTCATTAAGTTACCTATTGAAGGACATTTTAAAAAAACATGGTTAAACTGTAGAAATCACTGTTCAAGGCAGCTATAGTAACCACAATTCTAAACATGGTTTAAAGGGAGTGTACATGCATTTATTTGTATCATTATTCAAATATTCATATTTATTCATATCATTATTCAAATAAAGCCCATAAGGGTTTTGCATGGTGTAGTTTTGCTTAGTTGGTCGGGAGGGACAGGAGCAGAGAGAGGAACAGAGAAAGGAAAGATAAAGGCATGGAATAAAAGTGTTTTAATTGGAACTGGATACCGCAATCTCAGTCTCCCGTTTGGAAAGTCCATAAAACAGCCAAGTACACTAGGGTCAGAAGAATACAGCTCCAAAATACAACCATTATTATCCTCTTTACTTGTTCCATAAGCACCTGCTGCTGGCTACTGGTGCAGACTGAAAGTACTCTAGATGAACCTTTGGTCCTGTCTTGGTAAGTCTGTTTCTTTGGCCTTTTTTTTTTTTTTTTTTTTTATAACTTCTGTATGCCAAATAAAATAATTCCTTGGGAAACTGAGAACTAAGCAAATGATTGTTTTTGCTTTCTTGAAGTGCCAAAATAATCAGAGACATTTTATTTCACCCAGAAGGTGAATTCTGAATGTTTTAAATCAAAATTTTGCTTTGATACCTTTCTACATGCTTTATGAAATGCGTTTTAAATTTTGCATCTCTACTTAGAGAGGTCAGAGCAGTTTTGTTCTTTGTACCTGCCACTCCCTTCCCCAGTAAGAAAAAAAAAAAGTCAGATGAAAACACGTGTCCAAATCATGCTCAAATCTAGCAATCATTTGTGAATAAGTTTGGTCTAATAACTGTGCTTTTCCATTTTATGGATATAAACAAAATTCAGAATAAGAATATATAGATTCTAGTAGGAATTAATTTCCACATACAGTTTAAGACACACAGTGCAGAAAACTGTATGCAGAAGGTTGACAACTTTATCTCACAGCACCATAGAATCATTTAAGTCAGAAGGGAGCTCAGGAGATCATCTAGTCCAACCCCCTGCTCAAGCAGGGTCAGCCAGAACAGCTACTGCTCAGGACCACATTCAGGGTTAGGAGCTTCTCTGCAGATGGAGACTCCAAAACCTCTCTGGACAGCATACTTGTTACTGCAATTCTTAGAAAGTTCACTAAAATTTGGCTGCTAACCATTCTTTTTTTTTTAAGCCAGTTTTAGTAATTTTACACTTCTCAGCAAAGATTTCAAACATCTCAACCAATTATCAAGTGACCAATATATACCTTAGGTGTTCTAAAAATCTCAATTTCAGAACAATGACTAGAAACGATACACAAGAGTCATGTACTGCCATTCCCATCTTTTCACTAAGGGCCTGTCCATACAACTATTACAGATATGATTTGTATAGACAGTTGTATTCCACTGCAGGTGGCAAGTTACCTGCAGCTTGAAACCCCTGTAATTAAAGAGTTGTTGCAATTATTTGAAATTAACACCCCTGCCCCTCAGCAGGGCTTCAAAGCTCTGGCTCAGCACCTGCCAAACAGAACTGAATACTGTTGCAGCCTCAGAGTTAAGATAAGACAAGACTCACAACTGCATTCATATTTCTAGATATATTGCTAGTTTTCCACATACATAGCATAAAAAGTATAAAGTTCCAAAAGTATACTTACTTGACTGTATATGAAACAATACACGAACATAATTTATTTTTCTGTACAATCTATATAAGTTCTTACGAGAACTAGCATTACCTGCAGGAAGTGCCGTCTTTAACGTTCTTGACCTCAGCTGGATTGATTCCTTCAGTAACAGGAGAGTCTGGATTTGCAGATCCATTGCTGATATGATCACTGCTTTCATAACCAGATTCTGTCCTCTGGATCTGCCAGTTATCACCATGGATTTTTCTCTCTGCAAAGCCTTTGATTTTTTCAGCGTTGCCTTTCCCCTCTGAATCCAAAGAGCTTCTACTTCCTGTATCCTGTTTTGTTTCATCTTCGTATATAGTCATTAAACATTTCTGGATTTGGTTCTCTTTTGGCCAATGGTTAAAGCTCCGTTCTTTTTCATGTTTAGACTTACTGTTCGCAGTTGCCTTGTGCTTCGGGCTATGCTGTTTCTTCTCAGTCTCACTGAAAATGCTGTCTACATTTAGCGTCTCCCGCATGGGTTTCCAGCCTTTACTTCTGCTTCTGCTGCTGACGATACTTCCTTTGTCTCTAGAGTCTTGACTGCAGTCTGTGTCATAGCCAGTGACACCATCAGTCCGGGTCCTAACCACTGGTTTCTCCCCAGCTGTAAAAGCTTCCGTTTTATTTGTTCCAAGCACCGGTACAGAAAGCTTTGCTTGGTGAGGTGCACTGTCATGCTTATATGGTCCTCTCCCCTGACTGCTGTATATGCGCTGATCAGTGCATTGTCTAAGTCCATTCCCAACTGGAGGAGATCCTGACTTAAAATAGGAACGATCTTCCCCGGTTAAATCTGGTAAGAAGGAAGAGGGAGAAAAAAAAAAAAAGCTGCATTAAAGTTCTCACAAATAATTTAACTTACAAAAAATAATATAACAAATATTAATCTCAGTACATATTTTTCTTATATTATCTCAACAAATTCAGTACACGTTTCAGAACACTGCAAACTGAAGAACGAAGGAAAAAAATCTTGGTGTGCTAAAACCTGTTTAAACCATTGATTCTCTGGTCATATTTTTAAAGTGTACCTCTTTGTCTCCCAGACTCTTTTCTTGGTCCTCTGTCAGCATCTTTTCGTAAAGATGAGAAGTTTTTCATATCAGCAGCTTTCTGAGCACACTCTCGGGATATGTCCTTTAGCCTGTCCTTTTGATCATTGTAAACTAACTTAGCTGCAAAAAATATATATATTTTGTCAATTATCATTAATAAAAACTTATTCATGATCAAAATACACAAATGTATTTGCATGTATGTGTCATAACATTTATATTTTATGATTAGCACTATTTAAAAAGACTAATGAATTATAAACCACAGATTCTTAGGAAAACAGAAGATGTATAGCACAGGTACGAGCATACAGGTATCTCCAAGCAGTCCACTAAACAGAGCTAATGAAAGCAACCAAAGCAGCATTACCTCAGGCATGTCTTAAAGGAGTGTCTTTTTAAGACTGAATACTCAAGCCATTTTCAAAGCATGTACTGTTTACCTCAACTTTTATGAACTATACTACAAAATTAATCCAAGTTTAATCTTGTCTAAATGGGAAGTTCTATTCTTAAGAAAACAGTAGCCACTGCTTAAGGACAACAAATTCCTCACTTTTTGGGTCATCGCCTCATCAAAAAAAGAATTATCAAGATGTGCATTCTCAAGTTTGAAAAGGTTTAGCAATTCAACATTGAAAGAAAAGACAGAAGGGAAACATCTCTCAAGTAAGAGGAGCCAACATCTCTCCCAGTATGGGAAGTTTGTAGCAAATGCGCAGACATATGAGACAGCAGTCACTCCCTAGTATTGCTACTTAAAGCTTTTTTGGTTCGTTGGTTTTGGAAGTCTGGTTTACCGACAGAATAGATTATAAAATATGTTAAACGTGCCTTTTAAAAATAATAATAAAATAAGTATTTCCCCCCCCCAGACATAACCATCAGTTAATATACAGGATTAAAAATAATACTGCATATCACAATACTGTTGGGAAACAGTGTTCCCCCAAACAGCCAATGATTTGCAGAGCCACATGCTCCACCAGATCATATCAGTTTAAACTTTCTAATGGGCTTTTTAACTGACAATATGGCTGGAAAGCATGAAGTTGTTTGAGAAAAGGATGCAGGCCTCAAGCAGCACTTTAGTACAGGAAGAATGAGGGGTAGTTATGGCACCAGCATAAATATTTCATAAAAAGCCACATATTGGTTTTGGGGGAGGGGAGGGAAGGTACATACCTGGACCTCTACCGCCACTAGCCTGAATGTGGCTTCTGCTGAAGGCTGAATTATCTGGCTGAAGTTTTTTATTACTCCTTTGACTAGCAGAGTCTCCAATTCCATTCTCTTTCAAGTGGTCTGACTTAGGAGCAGAATGCTTCTCAAACCCTAACAAACAATATATCTGTCTTTAGAATTAGAGGCTTACTAATTTAAATCTTCCAGTGTGTAAATTCAAAACCGAATTCTTAATTTAGGATTAAGAAAACAAAAAAACAAGCAACCCACCACAGTTCAATATGCTAGGCAGTAAGGTTTTGTAACATCTTGTATCCTGCCATATTTATAATGGCAGGCTGCAGTAGAATAGGCTCCACTCCTTCCCTGAAGCAGTGCATGTCCTATTGCGACTTATTATGTAAAGAGGATACATGTCAAATTCAATTGGCCTTTTACATTACTTGTATGTTATATTTAAAGTTTAGAAAAAGTGCATGTGCATACACATATGGTAACACACACTCCAAATATCTCTCTGTATTTGTATTAAGCTCTGGTAAAATGCTATAAAAAGCATTTTTTAAGCAGTATTTTAAAAAGATGATGGATGAGTTTAAATTAATAATGTTTTAAGCAGTATTTTCAATGTACCAATACATGCTTAAGAACATTTGCATATACAAATATACTAGATTTTCTTCTGAAAGAACTATTTTACACATAACTTTAGTAATGACTAATCTTCAGTAAAAAAATCCACTCCTTATCCATGTGTCTCAATTTGTATTCCCATAACAGACAAAACAGACAGTTCCAGTATGAAGTATGTATACTAGTATTTATTTTTTTTTTGAGACCCTTCAGATAATTACTGATAAAAGTATTTAAGAACAAAATCAGCTAATCCATTACCCCCTCCCTTATAATCCTCATTTCATAATTCCTCTTAGTTTATATCATTATTAAAAAAAATGAATTACCTAAGTCTTCCCCACTTCCTCCTACTACTTTGTTTGGAGACCAGTGAATAATCTGCTTCGGAGCATCTTCTGGAGATACAGCTGTGCCATCAGGGTTAGCATAAAATAGCAACAATGGCTGAAAGTGACATCGAATGCACCTGGAGACCACATCTTTCCATTTTGTTCCGATCTAAGAAAAAATAATCTTATTGTATCAAAGCCATCAAAGAGAATTATAGAAAGAATAATTCAATCAACAGCAAGTAACCATGTCCTAATTCTAAAGGTATGTTAAGATTCAACACTGTAGCATAAGTTTATGTAAATTGTGGCAAGAATCTAGAACCAGTATTACACTGGCTAACAGCCAGAACATCAATTACTGATGACTATATTTGCAGTGTTAAGTCTTTCATAAAAAGAATGAAAAGTTCAAAAGTAGACAGGATGTGCATTAACATTATGAAGTATCTCGCATTTTTAAGTGGTGAAGTTAATTCTATAATTCATTTGTGAAACTGATTTAGTAAACTAAAGGTTCAAAAAAAGGTTTAAAAAAAAAAAAGACATTCATTTGACTTGTTTAAGTGTTGTGACAGAAGAATGCATTCTAGAAAACTGAAGATCACTAAATTTGGTAGCAGTAAAAACAGCATTTACCTCTTTTACATTAGCATCGTCGAACAGCACCCATTTGCAACTCTTGGTGTGAAAGGCAAAGGCACAATAATGTCGGCTTGTGTAGCAAATCATTCCCACAAGAAAAAGTTCGCTATTTTTGGCATTTTCATCTGTAACCCTATAGAAGAGCTGTAAAAATATTTAATATTTTTAAAAGCATGTAACACACTTACACTTGATTTCTAGGTCAACTACTGGCACTCCACCAAGACAATTAGAATTAAATATCCTGTTGCATTATTCAGTTTTTCATTAATAGTGATCTTTGCTCCTAATAGGTCTATTTTAACTTTTTTTTTTTTTTATATAGCTGTTAGGGCAAAGTGGTAATTCTGGATTAATTCTACAAATTTCAAATTGAGTATGATATTCTTAAATTTTCAACTAGGAATTTATCTATAGTCCTCTTCATACTTAGGTGTAAGGCCAACACTTCTGAGAAGACTTTTTCCTCTCAGAAAAACTACATTAGGCAGCACATTATACAGAATGTTAGCTATAAATTTTGAAGTTAAATTGTGCTGATTTTGATTTTTAAATACATATAATTACATACACATATGCATATATGCATATATTTGTATTTACGTAAGATTTATATAAAATTAAATTCTAGAATAAAAAAATAATTTTAGGTCAGATACCCCAGGAAGATAAAGTTGTGTTGCCAGATTCCGCATAACCTCTTCTGTCAGGTCAGAGTGCTCTGAATCCCAGACTAAACCAATTGTCACAATTTCAGGGCAATTCATAAGAACACGACGAATTTTTATTTTTTGACCACAGTTACTCTAGAGAAAGGGAAAAAGAAGTGTGGTGACAAGGAAAACATGTTAAAAGAAACCTCTAGGTTCCTTGTTGAGTTACTAGGAAAAAAACAAAAAAACAACTTACTTGAATTCTCAAATTGAATTATGATTTTTGTTTCTAACAATTTACAGGTAAAAAAAAAATTCATCATCACTTTTTTATGCTTTTAAAGTAAATACCATAAACACTGATGAAGGCTACAGTTAAACTTCTACATCCAGTCATCACCCTAAAATAGAAGTTTCTGAACACATGCAGGTCACCATCATGATTTTGTTACCCATACCCAGGAAATTTAAGGTTATTTCTATACTTTCTTATTCCCTTCTTGATGATTCCCAGATTAATAGTATTGATAAAGCATCATTTGAAGAAGAGAAGGATGAAGCAGAATAAGTTAATGGAGACTTTTTTTGGTTGATAAAAGTACAACATTATTCCAATTAAAGACAATTTTCTCAAGCTCTTAGTACATATGAACGAAAGGTGCTTCATTCAAACAATACACCCATTCAGACTAACCAGAAGTCCTAGCTGTATATTTAACATGGAGTGAAAGTATAGGCCTAATAACTCAACTTTCTAACCAGCTACTTACACATCCAGTACAAACTTTATCTGTAACTGCAGCAATAGGATTAAACTTAAAGGCAATCTTTCCCTAAGCTAGACTGCACAAAAGTGGCCAGAAGGAATCCGGCTTTTAGAGGAATACTTCAGCCTGATTTAACATCCTAAAGAGTTCTCCATTATATATTAACGAAAGTCACGGAACATCTTTGTTTACTTACAGGACACTTTCTGTAGTCATCAGCAGTATTTGCTGCCTGCAGCAATTCTGCAAACATTTCTGGCTTGAGACGCTCATGCCTCTCCATCATTCTTTCTACTTCATTACTGTAAAAAAAAAAAAAAAAATTATATGTATATATATATATATATATATATATATAAAAGAAAGGAGTTCCACAGTTATTTTCCATTTAAGAATAAACAGATTTCTGCCAAGTCTCAACTGATCTTTTGCATAACAGGAAAAGATTCATAGGTAAAACAGTAGCAATGTATACTTTTTGTCAAACTCTCCCTACATCTTGTTTTTGAAATCCAAATGTTACTTTGGGACACTATCTCAGAAGAATTCACTTTTAACTTACAGCATTTTTCTGGCATATTACTGGGAGTGTATATATACACGAAGTAGACAAATACAAGAATAAAACCCCTTACCACAGGGCCGTTGTAGAAATATAACGCACAAATTCCGTAAAAGGCAATGGGTCTGATGATGCTCCACAACTGCGGCATACACACTACAAAAATAAAAATCCTTTTGTTTTTACTTACTCATGACAGCAGAAACAAACTATTTGTTAAAGCAATTGAATATTACTCTGACCTGTTCATACAGTGTCATAGCAAACTTCTGATGAGAAATACAGGATTTTGAAGTGCACATATCTGTGTCACTGTTTGGCACTAGGTGAAAATGAATCCTCTCAAGGATATTTTCCTAAAAAGAAACAACAAAAACAAACTGATGAAGTCGGAATATATAAGCAATATTCCAGTTTAATACTCCAGCAACTACTCCTCTTGGCTCCAAACAGGCAACCTACAAGTTTAACATGTACTTAATTCCGTCCCTATTCACACTGAAGCGGATAGGAATTCTCTTCACTGAAAGGTTTTCAAATTTTAATATAACAAAAACAGCATTAAACATCAGTTATCCAACTCCAACTCTCCTAGCGTGTGTTCTCTTATGAAGGACGCGAATCTTCATGAAGAAATACTAAGACAATATTAACATCATTGCATGCAATGTTTGAAATATGTTTTGGATCAGGCCTCAGTCTCAGTTGTTCTTCCCACTTGTACATTTTCTCTATGTATTTTCTGATCATGTTTATTGTTTGTGCCAACACAATGAGTACTGCTGACAGAAGCCTGGAAAAAGCTTATAAATAGCACATGCCTTATCCCATCCCCAGTCTTTTTAATGAAAAAGATTTTTAATGAAAAAGAAAAAAGGTACTATGATCGTCATTTGTTCGGCCCCTGTATCAGAACAGACATTTTTTCCTCTTTCAAAAAAAAAAAAAAAACACCAAAGGTAATGGGAGGAAGAAAATATAGGCAGATAATTCAGGAAGCAGATATTTTCAGGGGTCACAACACACTCTACTTAGATGAAGAACTGATGAGATTCCCTTTCCTGACTGCAATTCATTAACCTGTCTGCAAACACTCACAACAACCACTTTAAGGAGTTCTTCATTGGATTTTCCTATGTATTTGAAAATGCACCTGGTAGGTAGGCGTTCATTTGTGGGTAATTCCAGAGGTTGTTGAAAGCTGAAAGTAATCAAAGCAGCAAACATATTTTCTGTACCTGTTATATTTTTTATTAGGGCTAGCGATTTCCATTGTTCAGAGGACAGACCTCCCAGAAAAGTTTCTTTACCAATATCAATGTGACCATGAGTCATCTTTTATGACCACAATAACCATTCACGCTTTTTGAAGAGAGACTTCACAGAAGCAGCAAGTAACTGCAGCAAGAGATCAAGTTTTTGTTCACTCTTGGATAAGATAATGGAAATTTCTTCTGCAGAGATGCCAGTGATGAGCTGGCTAGTTGAAATGGAACATCTTTCAACAGGTGTTAAGAGAACCCTTCTCTCCATCCAAAAACTTTTGGGAATAATTGAGAGTTCCTTATCCTCACTCACCCCTTGTAGTATTTCACACACCCCTCTGTCTGAGGCACAGAGTTAGGAAAGAAAGTATGGAGCAAATGCAAGATTACTCCATCTCACATTACTACTTACTGTGGGTGTCTCCATAAATTGACATAAACAAGATCAGCAGTATTATGCTACTTGTATCCTACCTGTGAGTCTAAATTTACCAAAACAATAAGCAAGGTTGGCATCCTTTCTATAAAGCTAACATAATCCTACTTGACTATTGTAAAGAATACTCACAAAACATTCTGCTGCATCATCCATGAATCCAAGCTGGAAACGCTGTTCATCTTTAAAACTTTCCGCCAGGGCATGTCTCATATTATCCGATGGGAGTGCTTTTTCTCGACTGTGTTGAAATTGTGAAAATATTGCCTAGGAAGAAATATGATTACTCAGCTTAATTAGCCACTTAACTATGCACTGCAGTTCTATTCAAACAGATCAGTTCTTATGCAGCATGCCTAAACAGCAAATATAAAAAACAGAAATATATTAAAATTTACAAATGACTACTTTCCCTTAAAGTTACTCAAGTTCCATGTTCTCACCATTACTTGTTCAATTATAAAAAGTTAAGCTACCAAATGGAACTCTGATTTAGTAGGAAAAAAAAACAAGGCATATAAAAATGCAGAAAGCAAGCCCTTCAGCTCCCAAAAGCATCACAAAACTTTGGTCTGTAATTATGCAGCTTTTTTAAATTTTGCCACTGGAATAGTGGTCCATGCTTAAGTATCTCATCTTTATAGATGGAATGTATTTCTTAGGGGCACAATATAATTTTAGTTTAACATATATCACTTATTAAATAACACATTTACATTACTACTTCAGACAGGATCATATCTTTATTAAAATGATGGATATGCAAAAAACCTCCCATTACACAGAATACTGAAAATCCTTGCTATTAAATCAGCTATCTACTCAACCAGTGTATACGGTAAGACAAGAAAATGGGTCAATATTTGTAGTTCAAAAACATGAAAATAAACTGCATTTGATTTTTTCTTCATTTCCCAGAAGAGACAGTTGGCTATTACTTTTCTTTTGGGCAGATATGCATGTAAGTGACCTCATATTTAGCAAGTAAGGAAGGCTGATTTTAAAAGAACTGGAAGTTAAAAGCCACTAAGTGGATGAGAAAACATTTGCAGACATTTAAGGGTGTATTCCACTCTCAAAAATTCTCTGAAGTCAAACTTCTGAGAAAAAAATAAGAGAAACAAAGCACATCAGGAGAAGTCATGTAAAATATAAATAAGGATATTCATTCTTCACATCAGCCTCCTAGGTTAAAAAATAAATCTGTCGTACAGAAGGCAAAGAAGCAACAGACATACAAAGTTTAAAACGCTACTTTATTAGCACTGAAACACAATGCATTCCAGTATAAGTGCCTGTCAAATATTTAAAACTTCCCTCTCATGCCAAAAAGCGTTATAGCAGCCTCCATGTTCTAAATCCCACTCCAGCAGTCCCCAGGAAAAAAAAAAAAAAAAAACATATTTAACACACAGAACACCAATATTTTTAAAAAATAGTTGAACAGAGTAAAACAGAACTTACTGGCTTAGCTAGTAAACTTACTAGTTTACACCACAGGCTCAGAAAAAGCCATCAAACCGTAGAATGGCACTTATATAGGGAGAAAATGTCAAATTCCTTTTGGAAAGGTTAAAAAAATACAACAGAAAAAACACTTTCTTATTTTTGAATAAGAAGGGTTAATATAGCCCCAAACCATTAAAAAAAAACACAAACAGGTTGCTGAAATGCATCCTCATCCTGCACATACACCACATGAATATAAAAATGCCCCAGGTTCAGAACGCAGAACAAACAGAATCACTCAGCCAGTATCTTTAATAAGCCAAGAAAGCAAAACCAGTAGTGCATATAATGACTGAGGACAGATACTTCCAAGTGAGTTAACCACAGTGGTGTTTCTGGTTCAATACCTAGGCTACTAGCCACACAGCTATAAAGAATGCAATTATGTCATTAAAACAATGACCAATTCAATTCTAACCAATTACAGAACAGGCAGCAATATGGCTTATCATTGTTGTTGGGATCTTATCAAAATAGAAAGACATGACAGTCAAAGCAATGCAAAATATTCAGGTTTTGTAAGCCATTTAGAAAAACAGCACAAGAAGATGCATTATGGGAGTAATCAAACCTTCAAGAGCAGATACTTGAAAGAATAAAGAAAATCACAAGTTCGAAATTGCAGTAGCCTTACAGAGGAGCTAGGATGTTGTTTTGAGAGGTGACTTAAAGTGATGCAAAACCTATTTCACTTTGTACTGGAGCCCCAGTAATTACAAAGAAAAAGAGTACTGAGGTACAGCAAATGGCAAGTTTAGCTTAGAAAAAAGCAGCTGGTCTTCACAAATTCACCATTGGCACATTCCAACTCATTACTTATATTCATTTGCAACTTGACATTAAGTGATATCTTCATGTTTCTGAGCACCTTATAACTGCTACAGTATTTTTACTATGATTTTAGCAATGTGATTACATTGTAGTATACATACATTCCAGAAATTGCCACCATTCAATCCCTCTGATTTTCTGAAAGGCAGTTCCAATGCATCACTGAACAAGACGATATATGACCAGCACTTAATGTGTAATATGGGTCAAATCAAAAGGGATAGGACACAAATCTTACTGCAGATTATCACATCAGATGTAAACATGAGTTCTTGCACACACAACACTAAAAGACTATATCTAAAGATTTTATCTAAAAAGAGAGGTGTGCCGAGTTACGGTTTGGACTTCATGTAGTAATAAGACCAAGTGTCCAGCACACAGAAGAACATATAATATGCACGAAAACCCTGGTAAAACAGAAAGCCCCATTAAGTTCTGTGGAGTTAAAAGCTTGTAAGAAGGTTGGGAAAAAGCCTCAGGAAGCTGGTCTGAATATGGATAGTTGCATCTAAACCTACTTCATCTTGTTTGCTTTTTAAAATGAACCATTTTAAACAAAGAGGTAAAACAACACTTCTAGGAAAGCTATATTTGGGAAAAGAGAGATCAGTGGAGAGATCAGCTGTGCTATATCACAATCATGATAAACACTAAAATGGTTTGAAAAAAACTACACAGAATACATAGATTATACACCTCCTGAAAGACTAAATGTCACTGCAAATACTTCTTGCCTCAAAATGTTTATTCAGGACCAAAGTTTGGTCTGTAAAACGCCCTGTGAATAAACTCTAACTGGAAACACCTGACAAATACTTGGCTTATCCCTGCCTACAATTTAGTATAGCCAAAAACCACTTCCTTGATTAATTTCATTTTTAAATAGTGTTGACCCTTTCAGCTCTCTCCATACAAGTGATTCTTGGTTCTGTATATAACTATACAGAAACCCAAACCATCTTTGATGTCAGTAAAAGTAGAAAGTACATATTACTAAAAGAACGAGCAAACAAAACAAAAACTCCTATGCATTTTTCATTGGGAATTTTATCCCAATGGAACATGAGATACAATGTTTACAGTTCTTCCCTGGTAACTGAAGGCAGCCAAATACCATTGCAGCAGAAATAGCAAGAACCTAACAGAACTCATTTGTTTCTGGACTTCAGATGACTTACAAAATTGAAGTACAAGTTTTGTGTGCTGGTTAAGACTTGCAGATCTGACATACTTCTACAATTCTAATATGTTACCAGCATTCTTTAAATTTCTAGTACCTCTGCCTACCTTTCACTACCTACAAGTGAAACAATTAAGTTTGGTACAGTTACCATCAACTACTCAGTAGAAAAAAATCCTGAGACGTTTTCAGTCAATGTTATTGTATTCAAACACTGAATTAAAGAACAAAAGCATTTGTACGTAGATAGAAAAAAACAGATCTCTACAAGGTTTGCTAGAAATTTTCAATTAGGTTATACTGTCTTACAACAGACAATAGTTGTATGCTTAATCAGACTGCAAATTTGTGTACTGTAATATTTCTCCTATAATATAAAATATGTTACAAACATTTGTTACAAATGTCCTTAAAGGACATACAAGTATGATTCAATCACAAAAACGAGACATTCTTATTAGACATAAAAATGATAAGGACATTAAATCATCATCTCAGTAAAATTGTCTCCCTTATTTTTTAAGACGTATAGGGAGAAATGCATAATGCTTTGTTCTAAGATTTTTATTCATTATTTACCTTTAAAGCACAAAATATGCATGCATCTCCCTGGCACACGTGTCCAGTTAAACCTCTCAAACTTCGTCGAAATATGTCAAGTTGCCATAAAACCTATAAAAGATGCACAGAAAATAAGTAACGCATTTTGAAAGCTCTACATCTAACACAATAACATCCACTAGATTTCCTTTTCTCTTCTTCCTGATTTTACATAACATTTACAACATGAGCACCAAGACTGATAAATGATGATCCTTTTCCATTAGCTTAGTAAATTGTGGAGGGTTTGCATTCACAACTCTCATATAAAATGTAGATCTCATTTTTAAACTTTTGAAATAACTGCAGTATACTTGGTGTTGGAAATGCTCATTTGGAAACAAGAAGCAAGCTTAACTGTGTACAGAGAGTGCAGTAGTGTATCTTATGGCTTTACATAAAAGGAAGAAAGCTATAGGGTCTCATTTTTCCTCTCTCCCTCTTCTGTGATTTCTTTAAAATAAAAGAGATGAAGACACAGAAACTGAATTGCTAGGCAAAATGTGAACAGCATTTCATTTTGCTCTCTTACTAAAAACTATCGCTGAAATACATTTGTTTTTCCACAGATCAAGATAATCCACTGGTGCTTTATCAGTTGCAAGTTTCTACCTTTTATTTGTGTAGCTACTGTATACAAAGGTAATGTCAATTTAGTCGCGCTATACTGCGTTCAGTATCTAGTGTCTTAGTTGCACAATCACTGCAGTAGTTCACAAAGTTGCCATAAAAATGAGTTCTTGAGAGACACTGTAACACAACAGTTAGAAATTTTTCTTCTGGATTTGTATCTATAAATATAAATGCTAAAACGAATTAGGATATTTTTGAAAAGGAATGTTAGAACCTCAGTTCTGAAGGTTGAACAAAGGAGAGGAAAGAAAGGAACACATTCCTCCTTTTAAAAGGGCAGTCACCAATCATCACCCACCATGTGATAAACAGCAGTATGATGTAAAATACTAGGACTGTCTGAAAGCCTAACTAAAAATGACTTAGGGTTTAATTTCAGGGCACCCTAGGGGAAACTACCAAAACTAAAGAAGAATATAGGTCATGCTGTTCTCATTAAATCCAACGCAGCAAACTCATTCTACAGAGCCTATTGTACATTTTTGTTTTAAACCTATTTAGATACCATATTTGTATGGCATGTACATATCTCACCTCCTGTGTTCATATCCAGACCATTTTTAAGATTTATTTTTGTTGTTGGATGTTTTTTTTTCTGCCTTTTTTTTTTTTTCCTAAGGGAAGTCTATACATCTATTAAGACCTCTGCCAGTTTGGCAAATAGTTCTGTACAATTTGCAAACGACCAGGGCCAAAATCTAAGCATTACAACAAAATATACTCTTATACCCTCTATTTGCACATCTTTAAAAAAACTTTTACTTTTTTGATTTAAAAAGACCTAAAACTAAACTACTGCTAGTATTCTAACTTGAGGAAAAAATGGAAAGGAAAGCACTGTTTTGTCACAGAATTAATTACATCCCCATATTCTCTGTCACAAACAGGCTTGTAAAAGACCAACTTTTATCATGCTAATATCACTGTACTATTAAACTATACTTAAGATCTAAACAGGCAATGCTTTTTTCAATTAAAGTTCACAGAACAGTACATAGGCAATACTTGCAAGAATTTGACCTGTAATAGATATGCATATAGAGTAAAAAGATACTTAAGTCATATTTCTTTGGTATCAATTGTATCTCCTGCTCTACTAATTCCATAAGGCTTTCCTAAAATTAGAACCAAAGCTTTCAACTGCATGTGCATCTTCTGATATGCCCCAGTAACACAATTTCATGTACTAATTCTGAGAAAACAGCATTTCAATAAAAATAGTACCCTATTCAATGCATGTAGTAGGACTGGCTGCTGTACCTTTTAAAAAAATATAAAATTGGTAGGTTATAAAAACACTACATTTAACAAACATTGGTTTTAAAATTCAAACACTAAGTTAGGAGTAATAAGCTGTCAAATATGAAAAGAAAGTTTTACTGTTATTCTTAATGTATGCAAACAATATAACATGCTGTCATTTTTGGCAGAATTATGAATTTAACATTCACAATCAATTCCTTGAAATCAAATTCTAAATAAAAGTTATTTCCACCGTTGTCTTTTTTCTGTGATAGCCACCTTTTACAGGAAAGTCAGTTCCAGAAAGCCATAACATTCTGTCTCAATTAGCATCATTAAAATGTTTAATGAATTGAGAACTGAATTTAACACCACTGAAAAACACGGTGTATTTTTCTGTAGAATGCACATACTGCAATACAAATAATAAAAACAGCATTTCCACGAGAACCCTTTCCCTGCTGTGATCATCTAAGCTGCAACAAAATGAGAACTATTTAATAAATCAAAAATTTTTCTTACCTGAACAGCACTATTTAGAAAGCAGCTGTTTTGTCCTGGTTCATTTAATAAACCTTTTGTCGGGGCCAGGGACAATATACTTCCAGGCTGATAAACTTTTCCAAGGTTACCCCCAGGTTTTCTTAAAAATTTCACCCATGCCATTATTTTCCAGAGTTTATAATTGCACTATTTACACTTAAATATTTAAGGATATGATGGGTGCAAGGCAATGAAGAAGGTCCTAAGAGAATCGCTGTAAAGTCATGACATTCCATTCAACCCTGTGTAACAGTAACCACTGAGGGGTTTAAGTCCTTATTCCAGGAGCAGCTGTCAGCAATCTATCAGGATCAGTCTGTCAGTTAAAATATAACCACACAGAAGTTTTCAAATGAAACTTTCAAAAAAAAAAAAAAAAGAAAAAACATATGTTATCCAGTTAAGGTTAAAATACATAAAAGTTAATAGAATAAAAGTTCTTATTAAGCAAGTTGCACAGTAATCGACTTCTTCTTCCAGGGGTATCAATGAAGTATTACTATAAATCATGAATTGTGTTATATCATGAGTTTATACATATCACAGAAATGGAAGACTCTTGACAGGCGTTATACTCCTGTTTTCTGACTTGACAGGCATTATATTCCTCTTCTCTGACTTCCATCCATCTTTTTACTTTTAACTGTGATCCACAAAATATATTCCAGTTTAGAAGACTCCATGTTTATCTCATTCTCTTTCAAGTGAATCTGAAATAGGAAAAAAAATAATTAAAACCAGATTTTTCAAAAATGTTAAAAATCTAAATAAATAAAGATGGCTGTAACAACTGCTTAATATACAGGGAGATGCAATAATCAGGGAAGAAAAGAAGAAAGTTTCCACCCCATAGTTTTCTCAAGACAGAAAAATTATTTTGTCTGTCATAATCAGTTATTTTCTAGTTTACTGTACACCTCCAGAGACCATGATAAAGTTTGGATCCTGCTAACAATATGTTGCACTGCTTGTAAAAAGAACACATGACATGTGTTATTCTAACTCCGAATCTCAAAGCCTAATTAAAAGATTACCAAGAAATAAATATTTTTATTCTACACTTGAAAACCTAAGATGATTTTCATTTCAGTATACCAACAAATCACATGAACTTAAGCCTATGTTTTAAGATTCTGAAGATGTTACAGATGGACTCTCAGCTTTTAAAGTTTTGTACTACTTAGTAAACACTACAAAAATATATCATCAATCTAGTTGTTTCTTAATGCATCTAGAGAAACACAGCTAGAAGCAGAGCAAGAATGTTTCAATAGCAGTCCTAGACCAGTGACTGCCCCAATAACCAACTCCAAGATTCTCCAGTTCCAACAATAAGTCTCTCCTTGCTGAAGGCACGTATTTCCAGTTAAATGACTCATCGGCCAGAACACCATCAAAGGCACATTTAAAGTCCATACAGTGATCCTCTCAGAACAATGGGTTATCCAATCAGTTTGGCATTATTACAACATCCGCAGACATACTTGAAGTAATAGCACAGAACAGAATAAACTTGAATGAACCAAAGCAATTATGACTACGTATTTGGGAAAGGGGAAACAACAACAAAAAAAGGTGAAATATGGGCATTTCACATCACAGACAATCTACCTTAAATTTTACAAGCATGTAAGATACTAAGGATGTGTCAGGATACACCAAAACTTGCAGCTTTCTCACTATAATTTTTTTCCACTATGAAAGCCTTTTCAGAATGGTGAGCAATTAAAAAAAAAAAAAAAACAGTAGCCCAACTACTACAGATAAGCTAGAAGATAATTTTACCCAGCTCAGAGCTACCACCAGCACATTCACATCAAGCAATTCTACTGCTCTCAAATATTGTATAGCTGGAACACCACAGAAACATACCACATGACTTTCAAACATAACTGCAGGAAGACTTGCACCCCTAAAACCCCTTAGTAAAAAGAAACATTTATACTTGCTTGTATTGTTAAAAATCAATAACTGGAGCATAACCAAAAGTCCCTTTTGCCCAGTGCATAATCAGATGTTTTCTGTTTACTGATGTTACTGCATCTCACCCGTAAGTAATTTGATCTAATAATACTGGAAATAGTAAGTGTGATTTGTGACAGCACTGAGCAAAGAATCTGAAATCTAACTGGAAACTGACCTTGACAGACTATCATGTGATTATTTTGTGTTCTTTATGTTCACTTCAATAAACCCAGAAAGGGAAAAAAAGAAAAAAGATGCAGTGGGTAACTGTAAACAAATATTAGTTTAAGATATTATTAGAACCTTACATTAAAGGGAGTATCAACTTCAAATTTTATTTCCACATGAAACCCAAAGTTAAAGCGCTCAATAGCATAACAACTATTCTTCTGCAAAGGAGCAAACTCATAGAAAACAGGGGCAGAGGTGAAGGTAAGGAAGGGTAAAATGAAGCTTAATACAGAAGATTAAAGACTGTCTCAAGTCAGGTATGCAGAGGTGGTAACAGATTCACATAGTGCAAGTGAAAAATATTTTTAACAAATATTTTCATTAAAGTTTCACTACAGTATATAAATGGAAAATAAGGATGAATAAAGAGGAGCCAAGAAAAAAAGCATATAACTGATTACATATATATATATATATATATGCCCCCACCCCACACACATACATAATACATATATATACACACATACAGTACCTTGTATCAGAAACATCTAGTAATAGAAAGCATCATTTTGATCAGTCTCCTGCTATCACGTGGAACTATAACTTCAAATCTATAAAAATAATCATCTAGATATAACTATGATTAAAAAAAAAAAAAAAAAACAGAAAAATCTTACATATTCAACTCTTTCAACTGTTAAAATATTTTCTGCTGATTTCTGAATTAGTACTCCTATATCTATGCTGAAAAACTGACATACTACATTTTTCTCACAGGGAAGCTTCTTGAGCCCCCATTTCCCTGGCAATTCAGAGTTCTCAATTTCACTTTACCTCATTTCCCATATGGAGAAGATTGTACAGTTTTCTCCACCTTCCTGCTGTTGCACCAGAAGACAAAGCTAAATGTAAGATGGACAATTTTTGGTAACCAGCAGTATCAAAACAGGTACACTGAAGAGAAAAAAAAATTGGGAAGAGTGGATCAGGAACAGCCTGGATGGCCTGCAGCAGCCACGAAGGAACTGAGCATTTGAACTCCACCGCATACCTGAAACATCCCTCGCTGAGTTTGCTACCTTTGACATATGGGTGCAACACGATCAATACGGGTCTAACCCAGAAGCACCAGACTTGCTGTCAGGGTCACCCAGCCTAAAGTGCCCTACTTAATACATCACACCTCACGTCTCCAGAGCTGCTCCAACAGTGGGACTCCACCACCACTGCTGATTCAGCTAGCCTGTCCTCTGCTGTCTGCATTTCTGTGTAAATAGCACTCAGCCTAGAGCAGCTGAGTAATATGGGAAGGACTAAATGGAAAGTAAGGTAGGCTATACATTAGTGCTAGAACACACAAGTTATATGCAAAAATGAATGATTCTAGTATCTAAATTACAGGTGAAAACAAGTCTTATGTATTCAACTATGAATGCATTAAGGAGGGGTCTGTGAAGTTGGACTACAGTTGGTTATTTAAAGAAAACCAAGGACAGACAAGAATTGCAGGATTCATCTTCAGGCAAAAAAAAAAAAAAAAAAAGAGTGAATGCTTGCTCCATTAGTAAGTTATTTTCTCATCTGAAGAAAAGCCTGATGATATACCCAAACTCACCCTAAGTTCGGGAAACATACGTGTTTTTCTTTTTAAATGCAGAAGTGAGATAAGGTTCTGTTTCACCTATGTAATAGCTAAAACAGATAAAAAATGTAACATACTTAAAGAAACGTCAATTTCTCTGTCAATTTCATTTTCAGCCCTGGAACTGACTTATATGGAGTGATAAGGGCAGAAGAGCTTCCATCAATGTCTGTTTCTTAGCATATTTCAAAAACAATTTCACCATGCTTCTGAAAAAGAGATTTATGCGTCGATATGGAACAGGGGCAAAGGAACACAACTCTGAATTTAAACTACTCTATACTTTAACTGATAAGAAATACACACATTGTTTGGAAACAAAGTTATTTCAGAACAATTCAGATAAGAAGTGTTCATTCACCAATACTTTCAGAAAACTCATTTTGTTTTACATTTCAGGAGTGTCCTAAGACAAACAGTGCATGCACTGAGTGAGCATTTAGGTGTTGGGATGGGTTTCAGAAGAGTTGTGATTCACTGCAGGAATTTCATAAAAATAGTTCTCTGCTAGCTCTCTGTTAATATCGCATCACATTAAGATGCTTCCTGTTTAATTTCACATCCACAGAGCTGTAAATACAAAGTATTTCAGCTATCACACCAGGTAAGTGCACACAAACCTATTTATTTATCATAAAATGGTATGTTGCAGAATACATTCATTGCATGGTTTTCATATGCAGGCCAAATATCCATTTAACAGAGCACTGAGATATTACAGTCATATGGCCTCTATTAAGAACCCACAACATCAGTACACCTTTTCTAGTAAATTTCAATACAACACAAGAAGAATCAGAAGCGACTGCTTAAAAGTTGTCCTTATGCAACCTTCTAAAATAACTCTCTATAAACACATTCTTTAAGCTGCATATGTCAAACTAAACATCCCCCAGCAACTCAAGCATGAATCAATTTTAAAAGAAGAAAAAAAAAAGTAAGAACGGTATATCAAATAGCTATTCATTTTAAAAGTTTCTCTGCAATTCCACCAGGTCTTTGCACTGAAGTCCCTTTGTTTTATTAACTGCTGTCCTTCTCCCCAAAAGTAGTCACATAAAACAAGGAACAGAAAGTAGGTGTGAAATAACCCTATCTCAACCCAGTTCTCTGGTCAATATGACCAACCAGTCCTGCTCTGGGGTTGGAAATCCCACCAGCCTCTCTTCCTCCACTACCACCCTGTATTAAGTACACCATGTCACTTATTCACTAGCAAGGGGGGCCACTGTAGAAAAGCCTTCCAACTGTGCCGTGAGCAATGTGATTAACATCTGGCACGTATTGGCTGTTGCAGCCTCTCCCTAAGGAGAGGAAAGTTTATAGTAGCATCTTGTTTTGAAATTTATTCTGTACAAATGTCTCTTAGCTTCTTTAACAGAAGAAAAAAAAGCCAGGATCAAACAAAGCTATTGTAGAGGATGTTGGCAAGGACACGTGCTCTTCAGTCACAGCAAACTTAGCTTGATTTGGACCATCCACCAGGAGCATTATTCCTCTGCCAACAAGCCTGCTCTCGCTGGAAGCTGTTCCATAAACCAGAGAAGTGACGCTACTGATCAGCCGTGGCTCCTTCCCTAGCCCACGAGGTTTGGATAAGCATTTTGGTGACTGGGACACAGACCACTGACTCCTTTCATTTAAATTCAATATTCTCCAGGACTGTAATTAGGAGTTGAAGATGGTCCTTACACATCTGCGGTAAGCCAGTGTCACCAGGAGCACCAAAGCATTT
This sequence comes from Anas acuta, assembly GCF_963932015.1. Lineage (NCBI taxonomy): Eukaryota > Metazoa > Chordata > Aves > Anseriformes > Anatidae > Anas > Anas acuta. The sequence goes on along the minus strand of NC_088982.1, from coordinate 32,340,869 downwards.
ATTAGCCACTGGGGTTTTGAAGTTCTTCGTTAAGCTCCTGGCTTGACAAAGGTGTGGGTGACTGATGACTGATCATAATTTGTCCAAACCACACAGAGTCTTCAAGAGCAGATACTTCATGCAGAGTTGAATGACATGCTATGGAAGAATTTTATCACCTGGGAATTAAAGAAATATTCTTGCCTTTCAGACTAAAGGGATCAGTTTCGGATGACTGTTCTCTACCAAAGCTTTGCTAAACAAAGGCTATGAACTCTTAAAATAACAGCTATTTATCAGCTTATATTCTTCTACCTTACCTAATTTTAGCAACTGTTCTTTGGTCATCAATGATCCCACCAGGCTACCCTTAGCCATGCAGTCATACCGGAGAAATTACATATATGCCTGTCACAAATTTTGCATACTTACCTTTATAGCTTCCAGAACAACAAATGCACTACCCTGCAAACAGCATGTTATCACCAGTTTGGTAGGTATACCCTAGAAATTCAGTAACTGTGGTTTGCACAGTCTTCTCAATGGAGGGAATAATACTACTAAATTAGCTTAGAAAATGGTACAATTACTATTTTACATAAACCACTTTCTACAAGTATATTTGGGTTTAGACATCATTGGTATGCATTCAGTTAAAACCAGCGAGATAAACAGTTGGGTCTGTGAACACTGGAGCTACCAGCCTGGCTCCTGGCAGCCGTCTCATAGCTGAACAAGCTCCCAGTTTTCTCCCTAGCCATGCAGCAGAGTTGGTATATACCCAACATCTCCATACAATGTCTCTCTCTTCCAGCCAGCAGCCTATTACTCTGGAAGTACATCATCATCGTTAAGACTTTATCCCTTCTGTCAAACTGGGTGGAAACCTGCCAACAGGTTCAAAAGTTGTTGACTGCGTCTGAAATTTGGCTGAAGAATAGTTATTTGCATCATCTCAGCCTTATTTTACAATGCATCCCAGCGCGTTGCATAGATGAGTAATGACAAACCTTCCTGGTGCCCAGCACTAAGGTTACTTTCAAGTAACTCAGCTTTCTGCTTCTGCTGGCAGCTCACACCTCTGTGCTGAGCTTGGCAACCCACCCAACGGTCTGAGAACTCTGGTAGATCAATTTCTAAACTGATCTATGTCACAACTTAGGAATTTAGATAACAAAAATTTGGACTGAAGAGTGACTAAATGTACTGAAAAGAAGCAAACTTATGATGGGAAACCATCAGTTTTCTGTAGTGAGAACAGCATTGTCAGGAATGTGGTTGCCTTTTTTCTCCCACCAGAATGAAATCCATCAAAAATCTAACAACTTACAACAGCAAAAAAAATGAGTACTTGGAAGAGCATTTCCTGCAGTTTTAAAGTTTGTCATTTAAAATTGCCAACAGACCAAAAATCTTGATTTGTATTGTGACGATACTGGAGGACACCATCTGTTTTCCACACACACACGCAGACTTTTGGAAAAAAAATCAGTGATGTTGCTTAAGAAAAAGAGTAGAAAAAGACAAATTTGGAGTGAATAAACTCCTACATCACTTCATATGTGACTAATTTTTTTGGCCACTACACCAATCCTGTCCCATTTCACCTTTAATACTACGCTGAATTATGGTGTATGTTATGGCAAAGGAGATCTGTTGACACAACATACAGCTAATGCTGTTAGTAGTCCTCAGCCTGTTTTCAAAGGACACTATTTGTAAGAACTGAAGTTTTCAGTATCTGAAGCGTCAGACGGGGCAAAAACCCTTCATTAACAGCACATATTTGCAACAGAACACTTTGGTCAGTCCTATCTCCTGCTGTAGCCATTAGCCCTGACTTTGTGGGCCATCTGCAAGGATAGCAGCCATGGGTATTGGTTTGACACATTCTTTCTACCTTCCATCACTGACTCAAGAAGTCCTCCAGAGACAAAAATGGTATTTGACAGCCATTTCTCTAGAAATCCTTTTAACCAACCTCTGAAGATATTAAAACCAGACTTTTTTTACTATTTTAAAAGATCTCTACTGTCTATTTTCCAGTCCATTTAACTATCCCTCACATGCCACATCACTGCTCCTGCATGTCATACTTCTTTGTATCCTTTCAGGATGGGAGAAGCAGAAGTATAGATACTATCACAGATGGCTTCTCTGAAAGGATGCATTTTTTTCTTTAAGCTGTTCCAATGAAAACTTTCCTGTTTGCATCTAGAAGAAAACAACAGGTTCACAGTTCAGCATTTCTGGGCTGTTACAACTAGGAACCAACTTTACTCAGAGTTCCCATTGTGGCTGTAGAAACATCTGAAAGAATACAGATTCCCAACATATGACACGAGCCAACATTTACAGTGAATCAGTGAATCATCATGCACAGAAACTCTTAGTTAAACCGATGAATTCAGATGAAGCAGCAGAATAGAAGCAGTAGGAAAGAGAAGGCAGCAAAAAGTCTCAGCTGTAAGAAGTTTGGAACCCAAATGCCCTAGAGCAGCAAGTTACCTCTGAGTTCTCACATGAGCCCTTCTCCCTACTGAATTCAAGTATCACAGCATACATTAAATACATGTACAAGACCAGTCAAAACGATCTCAAATCGATCTGAATGTGATGAAATCTCAGGAAAACTATTCCTGACTGTCCTCATAAACACTGTGAGACATACTATTAAACAAAACTACATATGTTTTTGTTTCTCCATCTTCCCAATCCTTTATGACCTGTTTTCCGCAAAGATTACCATATACTCCCTGAACCTCAGAAAGATAGAAAGTATCTTTACAAGGTATCTTGGAAACATTTGTTACCCTTACAGGGTTACAAACTGTAACTTTGCCTCTTAGATTTTGGAGTGAATGCTTGATAATTAATAGAAATGCAAAACACCAGGTTTTAGTTCCTTTTCCAAAAGCTTTCCGATTTCTTAAACCACCACGAAAGACTAAGTAACTGAATTACAAGGAAAGGTAATACGAGTATTATCTTTAACCCCACACATAGAAGAAAAGAGAACGTTCAAAACATTTACATTTCACACACACAAGTCTGCACAAGCCTATCTAAAACCCTTTTTCACATGTATAACTCCGATCCAGTCCATCTCCCTGCTATACCCTCAGCACATCATCATTTAACCTGGCCCTGCCAAAATCCAACTTGTTTCTGCTGACGCCTAAAAAAACATTTCTGAAGAACTCCTTGGAAGTGTTCTACTCTTATCCCTATGCCCCTCAAGTGACTGTTTTACTGCACACAGAGCCATCAGCTGAGGAACAGCAACAAGCATCACAGCCAGGATCGTGGAAAGTAACGTAACTGAACGGCGATAGCACTGATGCTGTCCCTGAAGTCTCGTGGGTCTCACACCCAAACAATTCTGCCAGCAGTACATCATGCACTGTGCGACTGGAAAATATTCTGCACTATCAAGTTTTGATATGAAAATCAAGCACATTTTAGGTGTATTTTTCGTCAGCATCCTCCTGTTCCAGGAGAAGAACTTTTTACCAAAGTAATTTGATCTTTAAAGGAAAAAAAAACTGTAAAGACATCTTACACTGCAACAACGCTAAGGAAAGGGAACATCGTTTGTTATTTATTTAGACTAATTTCTATTCGGATTGTAACATGAGCTCTCCCTGCTTTGAGAGCCAAAGTCACCGCGCAGGACAGGATAACCACGGCGGCCGCAGGTGCGAGGGGGAAGGAGACGCGCACACACCATCAGTTAGGTAAAACACTCCTCACATGACTAAGTTTCTGCTCTTAAAATAATCCTAGCAACTTCAAAGTCAAGCAGGAGGGAAATTTTTTTGCGTGTGTGCGCAGAATAAAGGATTAAGCAGAGACATGCAAAAGCCGCACTTATTTCGGGAAGGGAAAGAACGAGACGGGTTTCCTCAACAGCTTCTTCGCAAATATTTGCATCGAGAAATCACAGCGAGGGGCAGGCTCCGGCTCGGTCGGGCTCCGGAGCGCTTTGCAGGGGGTACCTGCCGGCTGGGACCCGACCCCCCCCGGCACAGCCCCACACCACCTGCGCTGGCATTTCCTGTTCCCTACAGCCTCCGAAAACACTCCCCAGAACCCCGCCGACGGGCAGCGTGACTCCGGCGTTAAACATTAACCCCGCGCCCCGGCTCTGCCCGACCCAGCAGCCGGGCGCGGAGCCCCCCCGGCTCCCCCAGCCCACCCGACCTCGCTCAGCCCCAGCTCCCAGCCGCTGAGGGGGGGGCGCGCGGCTCCCTGAGGCGCGGCCGTTACCCCCCAACGGCCGGGCGCGCGCCACGGCCCCAGAGGCAGCACCGGGGGAACGCGGGGTGGGGGGGGGGGGTCGTGCCGCTGCCCCCCGTCCCCAGCCCCAAAGCCGCGGCGCCCCCGCCTCACCTCACCTCAGCGCCCGGCCCCGCAGCTCCTCTCTCGCCCCCTCCCGGCGGGCGACTCCGGGCGCGGCCCCGCCCTCGCGGCAACTTTTCCTCCCTCCTCCTCCTCCTCCTCCTCCTCCTCCGTCTACGCCGGGTCTCGCGCTCGCTCCTCCTCCTCCGCGCCTGCGCGCTGCGCCAGCCGCCCCCTCCCTCCCTCCCTTCACAGGGGCGCGAGGCCGGCCGTTGGGCGGGTGCCGCGGCCGTTACCGCCCCTCAGGCGGGCGGCTGAGGGCTCCGTTACCCCCCCCCCTCCCGCCTCTTCCCCGGGAGGAGCCCTGAGGTAACCGGCTGGTCGCAGGCAGGAGGCCGGTGTTGGGGCTGCTCCAAACCGCTGGGCTGGGGAGTTAATGGGCTGGTAAAGCGGACGGGGCAGCGGGTGTTTTTCCAGTAATTGTTTGGCTACTGGGCGCCTGTCAGAAGTGGCACAGGCACGGGGGTGCCGCTGGGATGAGGGCGGCTTTGATGGCAGACCCCAAGCCAGTGTACACATACCCCAAAGCCGCCCTGCGTTTCAGTTCCACAAAAGAATCTTCCTTCCAGAAAGGTCCTACTTGGTATCACCTAAAGATCTGCCCTGGGGTCATCGCCCCAAAGTCATGTTCCCTATTATTTTTATCTGGTTATTATTTTGGGGAGGGAGGAGTGTTTCCTTTTGTTATTTGCAAAAGGAACTGTATGTTGACGAATACTCGTGTTTCTAGTTGCTCAAGTACCTGAAGTAGTTTGCTGTTGTTTTCTTGGATAAACATGTAGATTTCATTAACACATTTCACTTCTAGGCTAGTAATGAAAATACAAGTGTTACCACACCCAGTACCAGTCCTTAGCACATGACTTTTTACGCTCCCATATTTCCAATTGCCTTTTTATGGTCTTTCAGGATTGGACACGTGTTTACGTGTATGAATGCACGTTCACTTTTGCAACACAACCTTCTGCGATAATAAAGTCCTTTCCTTGTAAAGTTCACTTCCCTCATCTCCATTAGATCATCCAGGCTGCAGTAATGTTTTGCTCCAGAAGATACTGTGTGAAGCACGAGGCACTGTATCAAATGAGTTCACTGCCTCATGTAAATGCTACAGTTTTGTTCATCATTTATCCATTTTCATCAAAAAATCAATTTTAATCCATTTTGATCAGATTGTTTTTGCTAGTGTTTCTTCCATTATATTGCTAGTGTAAGAAGCTTGCTGGCAAAGGCAATTTTCTCAGTTTCACTGTCCAACGTTTATTATCAAGTGGCCAACTTTTTACTTCAAAAAATTATATATTTGGGGGAGAATTACTATTAAATTGTCCAAACTTTATATAGTTATATGTATATACATACTTTTCAGTGACTTGCATAGTCATTTTCATAAATTGGAGATCTTTAATACAAGATTAGTTGTGTTTGTTTTTTTCTTGAGACTTTCAGATGTTATGGCCAATGATGTATATACTTTATGATTTCTTAACAGATACTTTTTACATTGTTCACAGTAACAGGTACAGTATATGTTTCCTAAATTTTGTGATTTTTGAAGGGAATATAATAGTTGCTTCTCCCGTTGTCCTAAGATTCATACGGCATTTTGGCACAACAGCCATGTTCTGATGCTTATGTAGAACTTTCTTAGCTGTGTATTGTTTGAATCTCTAATTTTCAGCATAAATTTTTAAGTGAAGGCACATTAGAAGTCAGCATGTTAAATATTACCATTAAAAAGTCCACTTTCATGTTAGTACACTTTGTTATAGTGTATTTAAAAAGAACATTGTGCGTATCATTTTGGTTAGTATCTGTTTAGTCCTTGATCCCTGCATTACTTCTCTGCAAAGCCAGTCATGCAAAGGCGTCTGTGAATCCCAAACTAGCATTATGACTTCACTGCAACTATGACCTTATTTTGATATTTTTGCTTCTCCGTGTACTCTGCTTTCTTGTTTGCCTTTGCCCTTTTCCTCAGCACAGATTTGTTTTTCATTGCTAATCTTTTAGAAGTCCCTTAGGACGTATACCGGTTTCTTCTGTTCTTTTTTTTCTCAGAGGAAATGTAGTCTGTGAGCTTTAATTATGGTATATTTTAAGATTTTCTACAAGGGGATCTTAATAGAGTCTTCCACACAGTACAGACCGAGAATGACACAGGTGTGGCACAGGAAGCCCCAAATGAACTAAAAGAAGAACTTTAAAATTAGAATAAATGGTGCAAGTGCAAAACAATGCCACAAGGGCAAGTGATTTCCTCTTGTAGTTGTCAGTACAGGATATGTGCTATGCATGATGCAGGGATGCAGAAAAATGTTTACATGTTTTTAGTACTGATGTTTATGTAAAGTTTGATAGTATTAATAACATACGTTGTTAAACAGGGGAGTTGACTGGGCAGTTGAAAAGGTCTTAAACTTGGAGGAAAGGGATCCAGAGTAAACTAAAACAGGTATTCATAGTTCTACTCAGTAATCCAACCACTCAGTTTGGCTCCAGGCTAACTGACCAATAGTAAGACTTTCAAAAGGCAGAAAGAATGATGTGGCAGAGTGGTTGATTGTGGGGAGGGGCACAAGGGTGGCACAAAACACACGGCTGAAAGAGAGTGGGAGAAAGACCATAACCAGATCCTTCAGCACATCCAGGAGGTTGGCTTTTGGCACACGTCCAATCCAGGGCAAACCATATTTATGTAAAGTTAGGTACTAAAGTAAACATCTTATTTGTAGGAGACATTCAAAGGTTTAAAATTAATTACATTAAATATTTTTCCTGAAAACTGCAGACATTATACTTCTTTTTCAGTGATGAATGAGCTGGAAATCTGTGTTTCAGAGCTGCACGCAACATGGTATATTTTTGTGTTAGAATGCTTTTGATCCAGGGTGATCCATACTGTTGTTGATGCTGTCTGATCAGATTCCTTCATCTGAAATAATTTTATTGTCACGCATTTTGTATACATAGTGTTTCTGTGACCACGTTCATACTTCTAGCTGTGCTGGAACACCTGTTCTCCATTTTCTTTTGTATTTCTTAACACTTGGGACATCTTTACAACAGTCTTTTCAAACAGTTACTACCCTTCTCACGTTCCTATGATTTATGAAGACATTATGGCTGTCTCTAATTTTCTCAGGGGGATAGAAAACTAAATTTTGTTTTTAAAAAACTGATTTAAGTCGTGTTTTGTTGGGTAGCTAATAGATTTTGTCATGGTGCTCTTCTGCACCCATCTTTTTTCCTGTTTACAAGCTGATAATCATGTGAAATCAACTTTGTGTACTTACTGAGAACTGTGTCTGTACTTACCGGGGGCTTTTGCAAAAACTGAATTAGCAACAATACTAACATGTAGGATCTAAGGCAGAAGGTTCCATGAGATGCTGTGTTGCTTAACTAATTATGAATACTTGATTTTCCATGTTCTCAAAGCCTTTGGGAAATTGTCAGATCACTTTTTGCCCAGGGAAGAGAAAAAACTTTCAAATTCCAAGACACTCACACAATTATTTGTCTTCAGGAGCAGTGGTTTTCACTGAACACAGGTTAGCGCAGTGCACTTTATAATACTGCAAGGGTTAGCTATTAGAAGGAAAACAGGCTGGTAGGAAGGAGGGCCATATGGGAGTAAAGCAAACAAAAAATAAACAGTATTCTTGTTACTTAAAACATAAAATAATAGTCATATGCATTTGCTAGGGAGGCTGAAAGGAAGTCTTAACAACATTTTAGTCCAACATCTGTTCTCTAGGTTGTTTTGGTCATCTGTATTATCACTAAAAGATCCAAAACAAAGCACAACAAGTAAAAAAAAAAATCTCAAGCTTTCAGTAAGCTAAGTGAGGACACATTGCTTTGTGGGCAATTTACCTAGCTATGTTCCAGTCCTCGTGTTTCCCCTACCATGAGGACATACACCCACCACCTTTTCTTTTAAACATACTCTAGCAAAGTTTTCCTCTATGTAGCTTGTAGCAGGCAGTCACATGAAGCTTAGTCATCTGATTGCTCTCTCGTTCCCACATCCTGTATAGAGGCTAAAATTTACAGACATATCCACATCCAAACAGGCTAGTGGAGCATTTCTTTAAAGATTCCTTTGGGCATACACATGATTTTCAGTGAACTAGTTTCCCACTCCTTTTTTACCTGGAATGCTATGTTTAAAAGGTATTTTGTTCTTAGTAACCTTTCTGGCTATGTTTCTGCTTATGATCATGCTGCAGCCCTGCTTCATTCATATAGCATCTGTGAGGAAGGGCTTCATAAGAGCAAAACATGCAGAGCTGAGCTCATAATGAGCAGAAATACTATTTGGGGGGAAAAAAAATAGAGAAGGAAGGTATGGAATAGTGATGACAAAATTAAAGGTGAAAAAGAAGAATGAAATAATGAAACAATGGTTACTATTGACAGTAAGAAGAGAAGGATGGGGAAAAACTAGGACATTAGAAGCCATAAATGAAAGACAAATATTGATCTCATCTGAAGAAGCATCACTTGGTTTTACTCCTCAAAGCTCTAAATAAAGCTTCAGAAGCAATGAGAGTGTTAAGAAGGGTTGATTTATTTTAGCTAGGTTAAAAATACAGAATGCAGGAGACTGCAAAAGAGCTGAAATAGGCAAGCATCACAGACTTACAGGGAGGAGCCTGCTGCATGCCATCTCATGAACATGCAACAGCATCTCATGATTCTAAACCTCCAGTCGTTTGTTTCTCTCTTCTCCAGTGAAGTAGCTGTAGACAAGCTTTCACAGAGCACAAACACACTATTTTTTAAGTTATCTGACCGTAGGTGCAGGAGCAAACACAATATGTTCTGCTCTTACTGACCGTGCACTATCCTATAAATGGATAGGATTTATAGACTATAAATTCTTTCCCAGTAGTTTTTCAAGCACTAAGATATTCAATAGGGTGCCAGAAGCAATTTCACTGAAGTCATCTAGAATTTCACCCTGAGAGTAAGAAACATTGGTTTCTGTTCTTCTCCAGACCTACTGAAGATAATAGTCCTGGAACAAGACTTGTGTGTGCATGGCTGTGTTCATTCTTTAGGAAGGAGGGAAATAAGGGGCGGGGGAGGTATATATCTTGCAAATGAAATAGATATTCCAGTTTCCAGTCCAACAATCTACCTCTCTGGGCCAACAATGCAACCAAAATCCTCTCCTATTTTAGGCTGTTACATTTTTAAAGTTACTTCTTGAATTCCTGGAAAAGCAGAAGTACGAGAACCTTCTATGCATGCTGTACATGCCAGGCCCTTTTCTGAAACTGTGTCATCATCTGGGTGCTTTAGCAAACAAAGTTTTAATGATGATCTTTGTTTGTCTTGCATGTGTCTTGCACAATCCTTTCGAATTTGTGTGTCTAGTTCATTGCTTTTAGGGTATAAGCCAATGGTGATGGATGTCTGCAACAGGAAAAGAGAAGAATGAGAGAGATGATTCCTTAAAAAGTTCATTCCTAGGATTCACATAGACCATCTCTGACTAACTTGAGCTTTCTGGGTGAAAACCAACATAAAGCAAAGTTAAGGAAAAAATAAAAATAAAAATAAAGGAATTATCAATAGATACAGAATTGAGTAATTCCGTGGTTGAAGTTATATTATATAATACGTACTGTTTCATTAAGAGTTTAAAATACATGTGATACCTCAGATAATAGAATGCAAAAGTGTTAGCAAGTATTTCAAACAGTGGTTTTGTCCTCTATGAGAAACTGAACACTGAATTAAAATATATGACTTGAGTCCTTGAGTCCCCACCTCAGTCTACACTTAAAGCAAATTTGACAGGATTGTGTTATAGAACAGGCTGATTTAAAGGAAAAAAAAACAAAAAAACAAAAAAAAAAAAAACAGTTGATTTGTTAAATGTTCTTTGTGATCATTGTGTCTCTGGATTTAGCTTGCTGGTTTTCTTTTATTTTTTTAATCCTTTCTGAAGTTTCCATAAAAGCTCTCAAAATAAAAATAGAGTCTCCAGTACAACATTAAAATGGTTAGCCCTACTTCTATGCACAGAATGAGCTGGTTTTCATTTGCAAAACAGTAAGTTACTCAACAGGTGTAAATTGAGCATATATTACTTTAGTTTGAACAAAAAAGAAATGCTGGTATTTGAAACGTATGGTGAGTTTGTACTGTTTGTACTGTGCTGAGACATCCATTCTTACTTCCCTTCCCAGAGCTAGGAACTGTCCAGTACTATGTTCTGCTGTTCTGGGAGTGTTGTCAGATAAATTAAAAGCCAGGCCAATACTAACTTCTCCTGAAAGACTTGTAGCCCTTGTTTATTGATTCTGTTGTAACAGCATGTCACTACTCCTTTCTGGGCGACTGAAGGAGGCATAGGAACTACTAGGTCCTCGAGTCAAGGGGAAGGGTTTTCTGTGTGAGGCTCAGTGCTGAAATGAACATCTTGACTGCAAATAGTTTTCTGTAACATGGGCATTACGTAGACAGGACGCTATCTACATAACTTCTTTATAGAGGACAGACATTTTTTATCTTCTGCTTGTAAAGATTTTTTTAAAAACAAACAAACAAACAAAAAACAAACAACAGATTTTGGAGGATTAAAGAAAAAGGCTAAGGACACACAAGTAAATAGGTGTAAACGTCTTTTCTCTAGATGTATCATGCCTGCTTTCTTTCTGTAATGCAATAACTGCTTTTTGAGATGAATGAACTTGTTAAACTGAAGAAGAGGGGAAATAATAAATGAGTTGTCAGATGGGCAAAGAAATGCCCGAAAGGAAAGGTGGTGTGTTACACGGAATGGCAGGGAGGAGTTGTTAGAGCTCTGTCAAAAGATTGATATTGAAACTGGTGTTGTTTAATATTTTCATGAGTGATCTTGGCACAAAGAATAGAACTTGCTAATGAAATTTGTTGACATCAAACTTGGGAAACATTCCCTGTGGGGTGGTGTACTACCAGAATAATTGGATGACCTTGAGGAGTAGAGAAATACAATGGGAAAAAAACAGTTACACAAAGCACAAGGTCATATGCTCAGGGAGTAATAGCAAAGGCTCTTTGATATAAACTTAGAGCTTGTCAAATGGAAGATGGAATTTGAAAGCATGATATGTAAACCAGAGAGGGTGGCTATGCACCACTGATTTGATGTTCCTGTGGAAAAGATGAACTCAGTCATAGGTAAATTCAGCCCTGTATTTCTTGTACAGATAAGGAGGTACTAATGCCACGTGTGGTACATGTGACTGGTGAAACTTTAGCTCTAAAACTGTGCACAGATTTGAAGTGCACAATAATTTAATTGGACTTAGGAGAATTGTAAGGAAAAAAAAAAAGGCCTATTAGAGAAGTGAACAATAGTCTAAAGGAACTTGGGTTGTTTAGTTTAGCCACATCATGTGGCTAAAAGACCTGACAGTCTTTGAATATACTGGTTGCAATAAATGTGGAACGAAAGAAGGAAAGGAGGCTTGTTTAAAAAAAAAAAAAAAGTAAAAAAGTAAAAAAAATACATGTTTTGTTAAGAAAATAACACCAACAAAGCATGAATTAGAAGTTAAAGTTGTTTTTTGTTGTTGTTGTTTTGTTTTTAACTGCTCAAGCCTCTAAAGCCTTGCAAGCTGAGAGAAAATATCCTCATTATATGATACAATGAACTGTAATGTGCAAGGAACACACATAAGAGCATGGAATTTGTTTTGTCCTGTGTTTCATCACGCTGGAGTTAGAACATGCTCAGGTCTGAAGTGTCCCATGTATTAGCTGGAAGTAACCATAGTCTAAACCAGACTGACAGAGGAGGTGGAGAGAACTGTTAGATTTCTTCACTGTGTTAAAGGTGATGGATATGAGCGCTGTGCTGAACAGAGTGTGCTGCTAGTGGCTTTCCTTGCCTTTTAGAAGAGCAAGGCTCCTGTGTCCATCTTAGAGAACCGTAGTGCTGCAGAGCTGCTTCACTGCTTCCTTCCCACTGATGGCTTCTGAATTCCTCATTGTCTGTTTCTGTGCCTATTTTGTAAGCTATAGCCACGTGAATGATAAAATCGTGAAATTAAATATATGGAGACTTCTTTGTTTTTATTTTGAGTTCTGTGTAGTATCACTTTCTCTTCAGAAACTGTGCATTAATGAAATGTATTTGTATCACACAAAATCCTGCCAGAAATTAAGTACATTCCATTATAGTTCAGTAACGCTTCATGTAGCTGGTCAGCTTGCTCTTCTTCCTATTTGAACAGCATGTTCTTACTTTTTTCCTTGCCAGCAAATAGTCAAAATGTTCTCATTAAGAACTTGAGGAATGACATATTGCTAGAATTTAAGTGCCAGGATTAAGCCTTGTTTGGGTTCTTGACGTACAATAGGTCGGCCTAGGAAGAGTCTGTCATGTCTCAAATGTTTGTTTATAGTCATTTGTAGTTATCTTGTATAGTCATCGTTCAGTAATCTTGAGTGTAATGACTACAGTAACTACTGTTTAAAGTTAATATTTTGCCTAGCTTGAGTAACTTGGCTCAACAGTGGAACTTCACAATGGAAAAGGAAGTGGAGTGATACTCCCTAGATTACTGCATGACTGCAAGCCTTCCTCCTGTGGGAATTGCTAACCTGCTGCTCTGTGTGCCATGTGAGATCTCCTTGCTCCTTACGCTGTCCCTTTAAGCCCTTCTCCATTCTTTTCCGTCTTCTGCTTCAGAGGAATTGGATGTATTTTCTTGAAAAAGGGTACTGTCCTTTTGAGAATGGGAAAGGGATTTGAAGCTTTTTTGGTTTTATCCTTGTCTTTTTTTTTTTTTTCAGTGTGTGTGTGTTTATGTTGAAGATGACTGTCCACGTGTCCCTCAGAACTCCAGAGAAATCCAGTTCTAAGTTATACCTGCCGCACAAAGCAGCCTGAGGGCATTCCTGCATTAATGAGTACAGCCAGCTCTGAACTGGCAAAGTTCAGGCTGTTCTTTGCACAAACTCCGTCGAATATTTTAATCTCAATTTGCTTTTGAAAGAATAGCTGGCTCGCAATATTCAGGCTTAATTTTACTCTTATGGTGATTTAAAAATCCTGTGCCTCTTAAAAGCATTGCTGAAATTTGTCTCACAATGTCTCTGTCAAGTCGGGAAGTATTGCAAATGCGGCACCAGGTGTTTTGGATGAATAGTTTGTTCACAGGAAATACAATTTCCATCTGAAATGGATTTGTACTGAATTTAGTTGATGGTTTGGGCCAAACAGAACTGTAAGAAAGAAGTTATTTGGACTTCTTAAGAACTACAGTTAACATCATTTTATTTAAAAACATACCAAATACTAATTTGTTAATACTTTCTTAAATCAGTTAAAATCTGTTCACTGTAGTATTATATCTTTTATTTCCAGTAAAATGAAAGCAATATGTTTTTCTACCCGTAATGGTTGTGGTATTTGTTATGCACTTGGAATATTATGTGCATATTTGCACAAACCTGTTTACTTCCTTTTTTTTTTATCATAACATTTCTTGTTTTAGATGAAAAGAAAAAAAAAAAAAAGTTATATAGCCTGCATTAGTATTTCTGTTTAATTGGAAAGCTGAGGAATAAATTATATGTTCTGCCCAAAACCAGTCCATGACAAACCCCATACAAAGTTTGGATTTTCCAGACTATTTTTACCTGAGGCTCTTCTTGTGTTTTAATCGGTAAAGTGAATCTTTCCTTTCACTTTTATTCATTTTTGTTGAACTTTGTATCATAATCATCACTTACTAAAACTGCCTTTGATATTCTGTGGGCTGATGTGTACTTAACATGTGGAAGGAACATGGTGAGCGTGGATGCAGGAGGGTGAGGTCTCACTGCACAGGATCAGGAGTCTTGCCAAAGGCGTAGCTGAGGTCAGGCTCTTGTGTTCCCTGCGGCGCCCATACTCTGCGTGGGAGGTTTTAAGTTAACCCTGGCTCTCTCTGGTTCTAACTTTTAAGTGTTGTTTTAATTTTAAGTGTTCTCGTTCACATGTGGAACTTGGCTTTCCTCTAGCTGCTCCCATAGTGGATATTTTTATGTAAATGAATAAACCTGTGTGCTAACAACACTTGCTAGTACTGTTGTAGTACCTATGATTTGTCATAGTACTTATGATTTTTGTAGTACACATGATTTTCATGAGCCTGCCAGACAGTATTTCATAGGGCTCTCTGATCCTTCTTCCATATTACCGAGCTTTGACAGTGCCTAATGGAAGATATTTATAGAAATAAACTGGCTAAATGTGGGGTGATCTTTCTAACAAAGCCTTCCACTTTCCAACAATAAGCCCCAAATTCCTATCACATTGGAGCCATTATCTGTAGCAGGCATTTGTTTAACTCTGTTTTGAAGTTATTAATACTTTTTGATCCACAGCATCCTGTAGCATCAAGTTCCACGACTAGGCGTTTCTTGAAGAAGTATTCATTTGTTTAATTCTAAAGTTTGTTCCTTATCATTTTAAGAGTCAGTTTGTTCCTTAGTTATTGTCCCCTCCTCATCTTCTCCATATCGTTTGTGGAGACCTCTGTCATAGCTTCCTTTATTTGTTTGTAGACAGTGTAATTACTGTTTCCTTGCAGAGAAGTTTTCTTTGTCTCTTTCTTTGCTGAGGCTCCTCTCTTCTACCATGCTGACTTTTTTGGAGGGAAGGGTTAGAACTCTGTAGTGGTTTATACTTAGCCTGAACAGCCTGCAGCCTGTTTAAAATAATTTTCTTGGGGAAAAAAAAAAAAAAAAAAAAAAAAAAACACCACCAACAACAACAAAAAAACTTTCAGCTGCTTTTTAATTTCCTTTTAGTTAGAGTATTTTATGTTCAGTTTTCATTTCTTAAACTATATCAATATGCTGGCTGTATTTTATAACTGTTTAATTTATTATCATCTCTCTTCTCCATTCCAGTTACGTAAGAACTCTGTGACTGCCATATTATGTATGAATAATTTGGAGTACTTTATTTGTTTTTGAACAGTATGTAGCCTCTGGGAATAATGAAGGGGACAGCACTACATGACTGTCAGCCATATGGGGATCTTCTGGTATTTCTGTCTAGACTGCTAACAATTTATGGACCACGGATTAAGAAATTCTAACCCAATACGTATAGTATTTTATGCTTCACTTTCTTACAGTATTTCAAGAAGTGCATTTTTTCCTCCTGTCAGAGATGGTCTGGAATATTTTGTGCTGGTTAGTAATGCCATCTAAGAACTGAATTAGATGGTTGTAGGTTCCAGGTTATTAGTGCCTGCTCAGAAAATATTTTCTTATATTTTGCTCATATTTTTCTCCACAGTTCTGTACAGTTTCCCAGAGTATTTCTGAGGCTTGATGAGTGTTGTTTGTACTTCATCATATGTACCATGCACAAACAACTGTATGCGTGGTCAGCCCCAGCTCTGTAATCTAAAACATCCATTCGGATGCTGAACACATAGTAGCTTAAGGTAATGGCATAAATTTCAATTACAAATACAGATTTGAGATGCAGTAAATGTAATGAATGGTGAAATTCTGCCTCCACAGAAGTCAGAGCCAAAACCCTTGTTTGATTTCACTGGGATCAGAAATCCAGCTCCAATGTGTTTTTCCTGGCTATGATTGAAGCAAAGCCTATTAAGCTAATGAAAACACTGCAGTGCTTTGAGACAATAGACTACTAATTCATTTCCACAGTTGTTGGTTGTGCAGAATATACAGGAGGGCGTGCTGACATATTTAAAGCACCTAAGAAGTGTGGATGCATTTAAGAAATTATACATCCAAAGTAGAAGATTAGGTATAAGCAAATAGTTTGGAGGCAGAAAGTAATAAAGTGACTTAATGTGAAGTGTTTGTTTCTTGGTACTGATGGTTTCTGTTACCAACTAATAGAAAACAAATCATCTACAATTTTTGTTGAAATGGGGAGAGAGAGTATATCTTTTTTTTTTTTTTCACCCCATTTTTACAAACATTCATTATCCCAATCATAAACAAATAATACAGCAGCAGAAATTAGCATCAGAGTGTCTCTAGCCTGCTGGATTCAAGCAAGAATCTCCGATCACTTACTGTGTGTAGTACTTCTGAATTTATTTCAGTGCTGCCAGCGTAGAATTTACATTTAGGCATAATTTGGCCTAATAACTTCATCTAAGTAAAGTGAAATATGAATATATAATTTTTTTGAATCTGAACAAAGTATGGAGAGTAGGGATGTCATTCTATCAGTAAGCATGCTTTCAGGCCATAACTGTATAGGATTAAAATACAGACTCCTGATTACTGTTATGGCTGATAACAATTTATTGTCAATGCTTCATGCAGTAACAACCATTAACTTGGGCTTTTCATACCATAAAGTTGTTTAAGGCGCATATGTGTTTGGTATTTTTTTAAATAATAAAAAAACGTTGCTACTACATTTTTACACACTGTGATCAGTGAGTATTTTGTGTAGATTGGGAAATGGCAGATCTGTTTCCTCAGTTCACCACATTGTTGATTAGAACATTGAAATGAATTTTAAAGTCCCTTTTATACTGCTGTAATGGTTACCTTAATGTAAATAAAAATGAGGCCAAAAAAAGCTTTGGGAACAAAGACCTTTTAAGCTATATATTTACCCCTACTGCATTTCTGCCTGTTCACCACACCATTCAGATCCCTTCTCTTTTGGAAGCAAATATGAGTGTTGTGCGATAAAGTATATGTGCTGTTATAAGCATATTTTCTAAAATACTTATATACTTGTTATTGTTATATTTGTATAAAGCTGTTGCTCGTGTTTTTCCATTTAATTTTATCTTTTTAGCTGTACTTCTTAGCTGCAGGAGCTTTTAGAAACGCCAATGAAAATTTAGATATGTCAGTTGTTTTGTATATATCTTTCCAGACCTATAACTAAAAAGACCCTTTATTTTATCACTTCAGAGCCATATCTTTGTCTAAAAAAATAATACAAATCTTGATATTTGAACTCCTTCATTATTTCTACCCAAAGCTAGTCTCCTGTTGTTGTAGGATACATTTCAATTGCCATATAAGTTTCTCACAAAGTAAATGCCTTTGCTGAAACTCACTGAAGTCATTAGAAAATCTTTGAATCCCCAACCTTAACAAAAAATCTTCCTCTGTGGCAAAGAAATTGCTTTTTTTGGCAGAGAGATTTGTTTATTGCAGTGGGACTTGCACAATAAGGCTGCATCTAGAGTGATGCAGCCAGGGAACATTCCTGGACACTGGCAGTTGATCCTCTGTGCTGCTGAATGCTTAGCACGTTGCACAGTCCTCGCTTCTGCTAATTAACACGCTCCTAAGCACTTCCCAGACATGGTTCAAGAGGTTAGTGTGGTCCAAGGCCTATTCCCAAAAGGTGGTTCATCAAAAGCCACCCAATATTGGAAGATTAAATAGCATGGTTGCACGCTTCTGTGTCAGTTGGCCTCAGTTTTAAAAATAGTAGTTCTGGGCACATTTGGTTTACTGGTATGTAGATAGCTCTATGGTAGTCAAGCTAGTAAAGCAGGAGGAACAGGGTTCTGCTGCAATTGATAACTGTAGATGACTTTAATTAGAGGAACCAGATCAGAGATTATTCCTGAAGTCTTGGTTAGAATTTGAGGATGTAAGGACTGTCACTAATTTCTAGCCTCATCTAACGCAGTTATTTGGACCATCAAATGAACACATGCATAGCAGACTCAGTGCTTCCAAAAAATCTTAAGCTTCCTGAGCCCATTCTACTCCACTGGATCCTTGGATATATAGACAACGAAAGTTACCATCATGTGTATTGCATTCAAAGCAAGGTGGCTTGATCCACACATATAAGTTATCTTTACAGAGTAGACAATAAATATGCTCTGTCCTTTGTTCATAGTCCTTGCTGTGTATATGCTATGCACCAATGTTCTCATATTTCTATTCAAGCAAGCTTATAATACCTTATTGCAGCTTATAAAAAACAAGCTCCAGAACTTGTTTACATCGCTCTTCACTATATTTTTTTTATTTAGCTTTTGCATTTTTAGGCTTGAAGAATTCATAATTTTTATCATTTTCCATATAATTATTGTACATTGTGCACAGTTAAGGTCCCCAAATTAATCCCCTGCTAGGGAAGTGTTCTGTCAGTGAGGTTGTTTTTTTTTTTTTCCTTTACAACTTTGCTTATGAGTTGTACATTTGGCTGTGCAGTTTGCAGCCAAAAATATTTTACTTTAAAGTAATTTAAAGATAATAGATGTCAATTTTCTGTGCCAACTACCTGCCTTGAAACCAGAATTGAAGCATGGGAACCATTTTTACAGACACACATTTTAGCCACAAGAATGTAGGCAGAATTTTCTGTTGGTCTTTCCATTTTAAATCCATTCCAACATTCTTTTTTTTTCAGTTGTCAAGATTCTTGCTGAAATACTCACTTTTGTAGGTCAACACCACCAAACTTTTAGTTAAGAAAAATACCTAGAAAAAGCATTGTTTTACTTGCTTACCATCATCATTGTCTGTGGGTTTCATTTAGAGCTAAAATTTGATTAACATGTCACTATAGAGCTTGCAAAACTTTATGAATATTCTGATTTAAAGAAAAAATAGGTAGCTGAGTTATCCAGAAAGCTCTTGTTTGTTGTGTGCATGCTTAGAGACAATTATGCCCTGGAGAAGCATCTAGGATATAAGAAAGGGGAGTGGCCTCTTGGTTGAAGCTATTTCCTATTTCAAAACATACAAATTAAACTGTATGTTAGAATATCCAACCTACAGATGTTGGATACTTATCAAACATAAAGTATTTAGAAACAAGCAATTATTAAACTATATTTTCCTCTTACCAGTAGCTGTAACTTAAAAAATGACACTGAAGAACAGCATCTTTTTACTGATTTTGCCTGCCTTCTTTGAAGTTATGGATCTAGTAAGAGTACATCCATACTGATACTTGTATTTCTAAAATGTCAGAGTTTGCCAGCATATCAAGAACAAGAAAACTCACATGCTAAAAGATATTATGGCTGTAGGGGGAAAGGTGTTATGAAATTTCTTTCTATTAGCAAATGCATTTGTGGTAACATAGCTCAATGAGACTAATTTGGTATGTTTGACATGACCAGTCATTGGTAGGTTTTTTAGTTGTGATTAACAAACATTCTAGACTCATCCAGGAAATACCTTTGTACTTTTTCATACCAGTATGTAGTCTTTGTCATAGCCAAATTTACTGCATTTTCCGTAAACAAATCCATATGACAAGGACATTGATGTCCATAATTAAAGCTGCTGAGTTAGAGACGGAAAAGAAGAAAATGATTTAACTTGCTGTCACCGAAGTAATGAATGATGAACATAACTTTGGCTGAAATGGGATTGGGGAAAAAAAGGTTGGTTTCTCAGAGCTCTTCTCAAGCAGGCAGTACTAGGAGTGCTCTGAGTGCGTTGTCATGGCTTTTTTCAGTTGTTCTACCAGAATCAGCATATCTATCAAATCAAATTCGTTGATATTAGTGTCACTTTTTTTTTTTTTTAAATCTTAATGCACATGTTCTGAAATGACTAGCAAAGATTTTACCAAAGTTGTTGTTTTCAGTGAAGTAAAAGAATATATAAACACACGTACAAAATATTGCAGCCAATACTTGCCAGAATACTTTATTTATGTTATGTTAACAGATAAAATTAAATGCCAGAGAAGAGACATTACATCAGACATTATGACTTATATGCCAGCTGCCAGGGAAAGATTTTATCAGTAGCCTTTAGTAGTATTTGGACCAAAAACACATGGATGTGCAGCTTTCAGCATTTTGTATGATATAGAGTGCAGCTTCTCTCACAGGTCCTCTGTTTCTGGAACATTGTTGGAATCTGTAGGCTGAATGAATACTACAGGAATATTCTCAGACGTCCATCCTTTAGGAGTCCTATTGAAGGATCTTCTGGTAGCAAGAGGGTTTGCAAGGATCATGAATCTCGGATCATTTAGCATCAGCATATTAAAATCTGGTACCTTGAATTTAACCAGCTTTGATGCTCTCTCAAAACCACCAAAGGGAGTGGCAACTCTGTAGATATTAGAGAAATTAAATTAAAATGTGATTTAAAAAATATTTTTCTCACAGGCATCAAAAGTATAGAAGGTATTTTAATTATAAAGATGTAATGTAATTTCTTGTTTACATTTTAACACCTTTGGGAAAAGTATGCTAATTGCTTTTCTGGCAAATTGTCTTTAATATCTGATATATTTTCCCATAGATAAAGACTTCTTCAGAGTTACCAATGGACAGAAAATCCAAAGGGAAAATAGATGTTGCAAGAAAAACTTTTAATTGGTGAGTCACAGTTACTAAATTTATTTTGTTGGTGGTGAATTTCTAAGTCTGAAAATCATAATTCAGCACGCTCTCCCTAGCAGGTAACTAGTTCAGGAAGTTCTCACCCCATTTTCTCCTATCCCCAGCAGCCTGTTCCTCCCACTAGACTATATTTCAGCATCACATTGTTGTACCAGCAAGAACAAGAACGTATGTAGGATATGTGATACAATTGGGTCATTTATGTGATCTGCATTAAAACAAACAAACAAACAAAACACACACACACACACAGACACACACACAAACAACTTCAGAGGAGAATTATTGCAGCAATCTGTTTTTTATCATTATGTTGAAACAATTGTAACAATACAAGTGAAGAGGCAATGAAGTGTAATGTGAAGCAGAAAGGAACAGCCAAAGACAACAGCCATGGAAAGGAGGGGAATGGGTGAGGACTTCTTACTCTAGCTTTGTTCCTGAAGAAAATGTTTATGTAATTAAACCTTGAAACACTTGCTGAAATTGGCCCTAATTTGCAGCCAGTATTTTTCATGTTATTTAAAAGTACGTGTTCCCTCAGATGGTAAGTCTGAGAAACTAAAAGATAAGAAGTACTAAGCAGGAACTAACTGCTACATGCATTTGCAGATATTTTTAAGCAATAGTATTAAAAAATACCTCCCTTCATTCTTTTTTTTTTTTTTTTTTTTATTTTCAGATTTCTAGGCTGTAAAAAATTGAGGGGATGAGGGGGGAAGGAGAGGTCTCTCACTTTTTCCAGAATCCTTTTTATAAGCAAACAGACTTGTGCTTTGCATTTTGATTAGCTGCATAACTTTGTTGGGATATCGTCTGGCCAGTTAAGAGATTTAAGATTTTAAAATTACACAGCAACACTGATTTCTGCAAAGATACATATATAGTGGCATGTGAAAATGATTTTTTTAAAACAGATTTCCTCTAGCCCTTGTAGGTTTTGTGTGTTTGGTACCAAACAGATCTGCTGGTATATATTCCTAGTGGCTCCAGGTATTATAGTAGAAGCCCAGAGAAATAATTACCAACAGAAACTAAAAGAGAAAAATTGAAGATCTGACTAGATCTGACTAGAATTTTCAACAAGGTAACTATGGATAAAACCTTTTTTGAATTAAGCGCACAAAAATAAAGAGATTAATCCAGAAAAAATGAATCTGTGACCTAAAAGAAATGGCATTTCTCTGTCATTACACAAATGATTCACTGATTCAGCTTCACATGCAGATTTTGGCAAAAGGACTAGTGGACAATTCCAAAGGTCAGTCTTGCAAGATACAAAAATCATGAAATTTCTGGGCATGCATATTTAGGGAGAGAAGAGGACAGATTTGAATTAAGCTCTAAAACTCTTTCTCAATTGACGATATGATTTTGCAGTAGTAATCAGTCCAGGCATTTAACTCTCTTGAGGTCAAAAGTGAGTTCTTTGTATAAAGTGCCTGTGGTATCAAGCTTTTCTTGTCTTCTAGGTCACAGTGCCAAATTGGATACTGTATGATACTGATTAAAAATAATTGCTTGGTAATTGGCACAGAGTGAATGTAGGGATCTGCATTACAGGATAATAAAGATTGTTTTAATTGCTGCTCTAATTAAGATACACAGTCTCACATTGTCGTAATATTTAATTCTCATCAATATGTAAATCAAAGGAATATCAAGATGAATGGAACAGTAATAGCTGTATAAAATTCCAAACAATTCTATAGTGTTAAAATTCCTTCTTGTAGTACCTTTTGCTTTTAAGTGCAGAAATTTTCTGTTGGTAACAGAAACAAGAGTGTTTTAGAGAAATTTAAAGGTATTTTGTGGGGAAAAAAAATAATCATGTTGTTCCTATATAAAATGTGGCCTCAGAGAGGCCTTTCTTGCATGCTAGGCAGAAGCACATGGTAATCAACATAAAGGAGAGTATAGTAATTGGCTACTAGATGTTAATTTTCCTTTATAGCAGCAGTATATTTTTGTGAGCAATAACTCGTCTGACAACGTGCTGTCATAATGACCTCTGTTGTGTGGACATCAATTGTATCACTTGACCTCTGATTCATTGTATAGAAGCCTAAAACTCGTGTAAAAATTCCAGTAGTCACTGCTCATAGTAAGGACGGAAATGCTGGTTCAGAGCCATAGGAAGTGGCACAAGGAAATATAAGATGTTTAGTAATTACTTCGCATATTCCTAAAAAGTAGATGTGTGATTTAATATTATGAGGCATAACCATGTTTATTTTTCACTGTTGACTTAGTAGGGCTTCTTCTTTTTGTTCTCAGTCTGTCTCATTGAACATTGAATTGTCTCAGCATAGGACACTAGTTGTTGATTTTGAAAGTTTGAAGCAATGTTTTAACTGTATCAGATTAACACCTTCTACTGCATCACCTTATGAAAAATGTGAGTTTCACTGTTAAAAATGGGACTGTCATTCTCTGAACATTCTTCTTATTGTTAATTCTGTGCAAAAAGAAGACACAGCAACAGGGAATTTGACCCTGTGAAATACTCAGAGCTTCAGGGTAGCTTAATGCAAGATTTAGTGCCAATTTCACAAAGATTCTAAGGAACTGGCTAAGCACTGAGTTTCCACTAATCTCTCACATCATTTGGAGTTAGGCTCCCAAAATTCCTTTGAGGATCTGGTTCTCAGCATTTTTACAACAGAGTTCAGAATCCATTAATCAATACAAGCAGAGCCCAGTCCAGATGGACCAGATTCCTGTAGTGTTTTTGAAACAGTAGTCTTTGGGAATTGAGAAAGCTGAGCAATAATTCTTCTGGTAGGAGAGGCAGAACCAGTCAGACTTGCTTGTCTTATGTGAGCAAGACGTAGTGCTTTGTGTGTCATTCATAATCCTACCTTTGACATTTTATCCAGCTTCAGGAAAGCAGATGGAATAAAGGTACTAAATGAACTGGTATTACAAACTTCTCAGCAAATGTTAATTTTCTAGTAAGAAATAAACTAAAAAGAGAAATCAGATGACATGTCTCTGTTCTGCAGCATTTCTCTGCTAGCAGATTCATTGTCATCTAGGAGAGAAAGGGTAGCCTTGTCTGAAGAGTCTGTTACAGAAACCCTCTGAACCCAGTTTCTCTGATCATGTACCCTGCCTACTACTATCTGCAATTCATCCATTACTGGTTGTCTTACAGAAAGCCCTGCCTCAGAAGGCAAATGTGTTTATTGTTTGCTTCCAATGCTTCTTCCTTCATTGACCTGCCAGAATTGCAAGATCTCTGCAGTGTAAAATGCCTACTAGACCTCAACTAATAATTCTGTGAATTCCATAGTTCTGATTCTGCTACTGTTAAAGCCAATGATAAAAAAAAAAAAATATATTGGTACTTGGTCCAGAGCTGCCATGTTGCTGGCAGTGGAGAAAAACAAACAAACAACAACAACAACAAAAACTGAGTGCTCTTGAGTACTGAGTAAACTTTTAAGCCATGTTTGTGTGAGGCTGTTCAGACACAGCTGAGGTCCCTAGCTGCTAAAGTCATGTTGCTAGTTTGTCCTGGAGCAAAGAAAACTGAAAGGAACCTGAATATGTCTAGGAAAGTCCACGTGCCATTTTAACAGATACAAATGAATGAACTGTGTAGAATCTGAGGCCCGTTTCCTTTGGGAAGTCCTATGCATCACACTTACTGTTAGCCACACCCCGTTCTGACTAATGATGACTGTACTAGTGTTTTGCAGGAGAAGAGACATAATGGCACTTTGTTGAATGATGAATCATGATAGAAAGCCTTGATTGATACCCTCACTGATAAAAAGAAAAAAAGGCATCATTATATCACATTTTTTTGCTTTCTCTCCAAGACTGCAATTAAAGAAATCAAGGATGTTGTGACCTAGATGCACAGAATAGCTTATTATGATACAGACATAAAAGTCCAAGAGATACGTCACTCTATGCCCAAAACCCATAGGCTGCTAAGTTCCTGAGGTGCCTGAAAGTTTTCCTTCCACAAATACTCAGATCTTACTTAGCTGTATCGGCAGCTGCACCTATCTTATACCAAAACTCATCTGTGATTCTCTAATTAATAAAATCTTGCTTGAACTTCCACCCCTGAAAACACACACAGTATACAAGCAGCAAGCTTTCAGTAAAAGCATTTTCATTCTATAACCATGGCTAGTACTGTCGAATCCCTGTCAAATAATAGCATGAATGTGACCAGAGCTGTTTTGCAAGAGATGTCTTTGTAAGAATGGACCTAACTGCTCACATAGAGTATTCCAGAGGGGATGAAGCCCTTCATATTGAAGCACAAATGCTGCCCAAAAATACAAGTTTAAGTGGATTAGACAGAGTATGAATCTTAGCCTAGATATCAGGCTGAACAACTAATAGCAGAGAGGTGTAGGTCTTGTTTTCTGCTTCTAAATATTTATTTCCTTTACTGTAAGGAATAACTAAAGTACATGAAAAGATCTGGGAACTCAGATATAGACCCTGGTTTCTCTTTCTCCACGTGAGCTACTTAATTGTTCAGCTAGAGAAAAAGGATTGTTCAGCTGGAGAAAAAAAAGATGTTCCCCTGGCCCAAATAAGTTTACTATTTTCTGTATTGTGGTACAAGTCTTAACAAGGGAAGTGAAAAATGTTCCCACCTCTTCCTTGGAAGAGCCTGGAGCCATGTTGTTATACTTCGCAGGGTTTGACATTCCTTTAGAAATAAACCCAGGCTGGCCACATCCTAGGAAAATGCTCTTTCCAAAGAAATTAACCTTATTCCTGAGTATGCATTTTTAAAGAATACATGTGACCTCTGCTCTTTTTTTTGGAAAGGAAGCCCCTAATCTAGCCCTGACCTGAAGATAGGCAGCAATAATTAGGTGCTGATGGCCTTGACAAAGAGGAATTTAAATCACACGAAGCATTCTCTGTAATGTTTTCTTTTGGCTAGCTTGATAGGTACAGTGTGCTGGCTGTATTGAATCCCATAACCAGTCATCCCACTCTCCTATGCATTTTCAGGAGTATAGACACATAACTCATGGCTCTGAGATCGACTCCAATAGGCTAGCATCTTGAATTGCAATTTTGCAAGTTCTTAATTTCTTTTGGATCTAGTTTTTCTTGCTATAAAACATAAGTCTGAGTGCCTTGTATGTATCAAACAGCTTTTTTAGGTTCACCGGGTATCTTTTTATTTTGACGTGGATGCAGATTTTTTTTTCCAGTGAGGAGAGTGGTTGCTTTATTTAAATATCATGGATTATATCTCCTGCATTTTCAATTTACCAGTTTCATAATCTGGATCTAGAATTACATGCCAGGTTTTATTTTTTTTATGGCAGTTCCAAGGATGAATATTGACCTTTCCCTTACATGAATGCATGAATGTTCAACAAATTTGGACTGTGGTGAACTATGGTTCTGCTATATCATACACAGAGCAAGTCTTCATAGAACAAAATCTGAACAGTTAGTGTTGTATAGAGGACAACTAACAGATTATGGGACAACAAAGCAGCTAGAAATTCACAAAGAAGCCATGAGATACTGTCTCAAGACACATATCCCTATTAATGGAGCTTCTGTGCCCTGTCTGATTCTGTCTTTCAACAGTGATGACTTGTATGCTGGACTCAAAATCTCATTTGTGTGAGGGACTACTGATTCTGGCTCTGTTTCTATATATATACATATATGTTTGGCTTTTTTTTTTTTTTCTTTCAGTTACAATAACCATAGTACATAAACTGTGCAGCTACTGTTCCAACATTGGCAGCTGTGGCTCATCTCTCTGATTTGTATTGTTATTTTGTTTGCTGACAAGATTGTGCTACACACTTGTGATGTGTATTGCTGTTAGGATGTAAAAATTAATGTAGTGTCGGCAGTGCCAATTTTGATGCTGCATTGTGGAGTATTTTCTCCTTGAGTTCATAGTTGAGGCCTGCCTCTATGGCAGGAATGCAAGTGATGTTTGTGGTGTTTATATTGCCATGCCTTTTTTTAAAAATTAATTAATTTATTATTATTAATTTGCCATCTATTTGGTGTTTTGACAAAGAGGTTTTGGTTTGTCTCAGGTGTCAGTAGCTTACCAGGGATCATTTAGTGAAAAATTGTCCATGACTTTGATATACAAAGATGCTGTGAATGGCATGAATTAAAGCAAAGGACTTAAGTAAGAATGTGTTTTAAAACTTTCAAAGTATTTCCAAACTCAGTATCGTCAATATATAAAGAAGTTCCACTGAAAGCCTCAGTATTCAGTATGCTACCTACTATGCAAATAACTTCAGTCTCAGATCCCCTTTTATTTCAAATGTTTTTTCAAGTCTGCTTGTAATGTTCTATCTGTTGATTTGTTACCAAAGGTTACTGAAGATACAAAAAAAGTTAAATGTGGTAAAAAAAAAGCAAGCTGCTAACTGACTGGTCTGAGGGATTGGTAGAGGGATAGATTTCATTGTAGTATCATTGCCTAAAAATATAAGCCTGTAGAGTGTGAGTTGCAAAATAAATAAGTAAATAAATAAAATTAAAAAATAGAAAGGAAAAATATATGTGGTTTGCATTACAGTGTTTACAAGCCAAGTGTTTACTGAGAGTTTCCCTGGTAGGTCTTATGAGGTCATGATCCCATACCTGCCAAAGTCAACAGAAATACTGTAGGCATTGCTATATCCCATTTTTCACATTTATTCAGTACACTGGATTCTAATACTTCTATTTCTGTGGTTGTTTTGTTCTTTCTCTCTTTCATTCAATATTTTCAGCAATTAATCTAACATTCTTGGTTCTAGAATTTAATTTTGGGTCCACACTTTGAGATGAACTATTTACCTTCTTAAAGCTCTTGTTTGCTACCTGTAATCTGTTTGTTCATGCTTACGGGTATACTTGCAAAAACAGGTGATGGGTCTTTTTACAGGCAGTGGATACATTTCATTTCAGAGTAATTTTTCACTGCTCCATAAAAGCCAGTGTTCACTCAAAATTACCTGTTAAAGCTCCTGTAGTCGGGCAGTTCTGGCTTTGCTTCAGGTTTAAAAAGTTTAGGATATAAAGCCTCTAGCAGCTCTGGATCATCCCTAATGGCTTCTATCCAAGGAGACTGATAATACTTTGGCACAGAAGTAGTGTTGAACTTTTCAGGAGGAATTTCTTTTAGTGGTCCAGAATATCCTGCAAGGAGATCCAGGTAAACCAGTATAACAGTATATTGATTTTTCTGTTTCCTTACCGTCATCCTATGTAAATAGGAAGTAATATACCATTATTTCACAGTTAGTTGTGAACAATTGAATCAAGTGAGTTAACCAAAGCAACACAATACCAGAAAGCTCACAGGAGGTATTTGTAGCCTTTTAGATAACTGATCTGAAGTATTCTACTCTTCTTTTGAGGGTAAGTTTATTTTAGTTTTATTTAAGTTTGTTTCTATCATTATAAGCATCTATTTGAAAAAGGAGCACATCTACACAGACCTTGGGCGGAATTAACAATTAAATGTTAAAAACAGTCTTTTGGTTAAAAGTAAGAGATGAGATTTCCCAAAAGCATTAAAAGGAGTTAAGGTCCCAGCCGTTCTATCAGATTTTTTGCCTCCATTTGATGCTTTAAAATGTCATACTTACATGGCTCTTTGATCATTTTCATCTTTTTTGTTTGTTTGTTTGGTTGGTTTGTTTTCTTTTTGTTTTTATTTTCCCCTCTGTATAATCATCTGAGGATCAGGCTCTGATCAGAATTTTACTAAACAAGTGAATTCCTTATTCAGTGTTATTTCTTCTAAAGCCAAATACGATATGGCACAAATAAACATAAGGGGAAAAAAGCCCAGACCTTACTGTGCAATTTGAAGAATTAGAATCAGCAAGGGATTATTCTAATATATGAGTTTATAGTATTTATTTGAAAAACAAGGAAAATCTGTTTTCCTGTTTACCCTCACATGACATCTAGCTCTTTAAATTAATGCTGTTGCCTTTTGTAAGCTTAAAAAAAAAAAAAAAAAAAAAAAAAAAAACACCCTGTGGTTTAATAAATACTCCTTTCACCAAAAATAAATATTTCTTGCCTAAAGAAAACTTTAAGATTTGTATCATGTTTTAGCAATGGAAATTACCTCAATTTGCATTGTATTTGGCCCATGGATGCAGAGAGCCTTAGCTGTCACTAACAGAGTAGCATTGACCTAGTTTACATAGACTGGAAAAGGTCTGCACAAAACATGCATTGAGTAATTCTGAACAAAGAATGAATTTGTAAAAACCACAGTCTGCTCATGGATAATTCATAAACAGGAAGAAGGGCTATATCACTGAATAAATTAATTAAAACAAATTAGCCTTCTCTAGTCTTCAAAGAATACAAAATAAGGCCTTCCTGTAGCTCACTGCTTTAAATAAAGACAACAGTACCCTCACAGTTAAGGACTTAAATAAAGCAGAACAGTGTATACAGCCAGGGGCAAATTCCTCTTTAAGTTACTTATCTGTAAAGGGTTCCAGCAAAACTTGCAATGACTTCAGATGTCCATTTACAGGTAATTAAACTACAATGGATAACTTTCAGACTGTTAAGCAGTGTGTTGTATCTTAGAAACTAGGGCATTGAAAAGTCAGTATATTAATGTGGTTTTAAATCTGAAGATCTGTTTCTCAATGTTTATAAGATCAATAAATATATGAGCAGTCTCACTGGAAAATAATGCATGCCTTCAGCTGAGGGAAAGGTAGTACAATGGACATATCAAATCGTTAAGAACGAACAGAAGCAACTGGTTTAAATTTCCATGGGTGATTATGATTAGTTATCTGACTCAATTTATGTATTTCTAATAGTAACTCCATTAATAAATTATTGTTAATGACATTGTTTTATAAAGAGCTCCTTCGTCTGCTGTGAGATGGGTAATAAATGCATTCCATGTCTATAAATTCATCTATTACCTGGGGCAATGTTGTCAGGATGTGGTGGGCTTCGGGGATCAGGTGTGTTAGGAGGCGTCATTGGGGCATGCTGGGGAATTCCTTCAACACTGAGGCCATCCATTTTAACACCCTGCATGGGCTCTCCACGCTGCATTCAAACAGAAATAAATATCATTGATAGCACAGGCAAAAAATGAGTCCCTCTGATTCTCTGTTGAGGGATGGAATATTACTTCAGCTTACAGGCCAGATCTGAGACCTAGGGTATATTATCCAAAGGTACACTGTCCTGCTGTTAGGTACCCTTTTTGCTAGACAGCATTCCTCTGGATTTTCTGGCTGTTACCCAGAAGATGAAACAGTTTCACAACTCTCTTACAATGGCTATGTAAGCAAAAGAATAATTTATCAGTGTTAATAATGTTATCACAGCACAATTTTAAATGTCTGTATTTCAAGTGTGTGATTGTGATGGATTTATTCAAAGGACTGGGGGTGTTGGGAGCTAGAACAAGACTCCTGAAGCTTCATTACCATCCAATTAAGTTTTCTGACTGTTTCCAAATTTGGGGATATTTGAATATTAATAGGTAGTCTAAGAAGAGATTTCATCCCATCTGCTGCTCATACCAGTCACCACTATATCTACCTGTGCCTGTGGGCTGTATAGTTCACAGCAAAGAGTAAAGCTGGTCACTTTGGCAGGGGGGCCCATGGATCACAGATGCTAGAAGTTGTGATGTGCCAGACAGGGCCCCCTTGCTGCCCAAAGATTCAAGAAATCCGGCAGGTTTAAGGCATATGAGTTTCAAATCACTGATTCATCAAAGCTTCTCTTCCTATATAGGTTGAAAATGCACTGTATTTGTTGAATTGCTTTTGTTTGGGCTTTTCTTTTCCTGTATTTATAATAGAAATAACAACTTCAGTGCAGGCCACTTTCTGGCGATTAATGATATGCTGTTATTTTCCACCCTCCTATTGGGTCATCAGTTCTAAGGAAACATCTAAAGGCTTAATCATTGTTGCATAAATATAGATGGGAGTCTTATAAGAAGTCAGTATCTTATTTTAGCTATGACACATAGGCTAAAAGTAATTTAAATATAGACAGTTCCAGAGTATGAGTTTCTTAAAGAAGGAAAGCAAAGAAACTATACTTGTTTTAACCTGAAACATACAAGCAAACAAAATATATCAAGGCAGTATGTTTTGGAGCCATCCTAAAATATGTTAGAAATATTAATTTTGGCAGCCAGAATCATAACGTTGGTGAAGATATCACCAGTGGTGGCTAAATAGGCGTTTAAGGGAGGGGAACAGAAACCAAAGAGGCATCATTTCTTCCCGTGTCAGAATGTCATAATGACTGTGCAGTATGCATGTGTTTTTGGGGGAAATTCCAGGGAAGAAGAAGAGAGATCCTTCAGCATTTGGATTAGCAAGACAGTAGTAAATTACAAATGCATCTTACTTTCTGCTCCCAAAATCTCCTTATGAGATGCCGTAAAACAAAAAATAATTCAATAGACTCAAAAAAACTGCATTCATTTTATTGTTTCTTATTTAATTGCAAGTGTGTGTGTGTGTGTTTTCATTAATAAAACTGAACGTAGTTTGAGCAAAGCCATTGATGTTTTACTGTTTGGTTCATCAATTATTCATTCCCTGTTTGTACCAATACAAACTTTAGGTTTTATCACAACAATACATTACATATAGTCACTATCTTTTTTATTCCAAGTGAAGGTTTTGATTAAAGAATTCAGTCAAAGTCTTTCTATGGATTCTCTAGGGTTCGGATGCTAATATAATCATAGCATCACATATGTGGGATTTAAAACAATAAAGACATGAAATTACAATGGAAGTAGAGGGGCTGCTTGCATACTTTATTAGACTGGGCATACAGTATTCATTGTTAAATGAATAAACCATTATTACATTGGAGAATCAGACAAAATTTATGAATGTTTTTCTCCCTCTTTGCAGAGATCAAACAAAAAGGTTTAAGTATTTCACAAAGGCAATAAATGAGACATACATCAGGTGCATTTAGTTCCTCCCATGAGGATTCCCAGGGTATCACTAATGCTTTAACCCAGTTCCTGAGGGCCTAGTTCAGAGAATAATTGTCTTTCAGTGACAAGCTTCATCGTTTGTCCCCTTGCTGAGACATGGAAGGCAAGAAGTCTCAAAAATTTCTGTCATTTGAGAGAGTCACATAGCTGCCTGGCAACTATGTTGAGACCACCACCCTATTTTAATAGGAATACTTCCTGGATGTGTAAAACAGACTGTTACTTCTTCCAACCTTTTGAATATCATTAACTAGTTAACTTTCAGTAGTCAATGTGCCCATTATTGCAGGACAAGAACTCCAGTCACTAGTAACCTGAATCTGAATTTGCATGAAAATTATTTGAATCTGATGTCCTGAAGTATTAAGGTCTTCAGATTTTTTATTTTTATTTTTCTACAGGAGCCCAATAGATACAAATA
The DNA here is from genome assembly GCF_963932015.1 of Anas acuta. Classification (NCBI taxonomy): domain Eukaryota; kingdom Metazoa; phylum Chordata; class Aves; order Anseriformes; family Anatidae; genus Anas; species Anas acuta. Next base: position 32,308,735 of record NC_088982.1, on the reverse strand, counting down.
GCTCACTTCATATTAACATTGTTCTAGTACAGTATTTTACTCTTATTCTTCCTGAAGCTACAAATAAATCAGGTACATAATGTATCATGAGCACCAAGGGAACCCCAGGCTAGTCTCACTGTGTTTCATTAATAAGTTATTACAAATACTCACGTTTCTTGGCTTGTTTGTTACATAATGATAATTTTCGTACGTGTATTTGTCAGATCTCCGCTGACGTCTCTTGAAGAGTCTTGCCCCTCTGTTGCTGAGTGTCGATAGTTCCTCTACCATGATATCTCTTGGGGTGCTGACCTTTTTTCCAAGGTTTAAGCTGGGTGAGACTGAAATACAAGGGATAAATACATACCTCTGTTTTTCATAAATGCCTGATGTCACATACCCTACACCTGAAACCTGATGACACATCAGTGCATACTTATCTAATACATGAGGCAGCTTCATATGGTGTTAGTGAAATTAATCATTTTCTAAAATTTTGGAGCACCACAAACCTGTTTTTCAAAGATGCTAAGCACCCCAAGCTCCAAATTTATTTCAATTCAATGACATTCGGCTGTTCTGAAAATCAAGTCTATATTGTCCTGCACACAGACTAGTGAAAACTGGCTTCTGCTGAAACCTAGAACAAAATTCTATCTGACCTCAGCATTCCCAAATCAAACATTAAGTTAACTTTTTGCCCTGCACTGGATAGATGAGCAGATTGCTCCTTTTAAGCACAGCTACCAGTTTCTTATTGCTTAAAGCATTTTATTATGACTTACTCTTTAAAACCCCACTTTCTTCTGAAATCTAGGCCATTTTCTACTTTAAGAAGAGTTTGTATTAGAAAGTCTGTATTAAGTTGTATTTTTTGTTATTTTTAAAGAAAGCTTCAAAATAAAGCTTAAGGTGTTGAAAATGAGAGACAGAACAAATTACAACATGCTTTTAGGAAACGATAGATTTAGAATGTTTTATTTTTTACTCTGTCTAGGGGGAAAGTTACAAGCAAGTCTTCTCAAAATGACATAAGCAGATACTGAATTATTAGGTGCAATATTAGTTTATTCACCGTTGAAGAAAAAAAAAAATCTTGTATTCTTTTGGTGAGCTCCTAGGGGTTTTGAAAATGAAGGTGCATAAGCATGGAAGAGGAGATCAACTGAGACTGTAAATAGAGAACACGGAATATCAGAAAGTACCAGTTATCTTTGTGGTGATGTTCTGGAGTTTGGGGTGCTGGTGGCAATGAGCGAGCCAAGTGACTGAAGTCTCTCACTAGGTGTTCTCAACCTATAGACAAGGCTTGGACCTTAGAATACAATAACTTCAACACTGAACAAACTATTTTTGTATTAATTTATTTCTGCTTAGAACTTTGTAGAATTGAACAAATGCAACAATAATTAGATCATATAGTAGAAACTGAATTTTCAAGAAAATCATTTCCTATTGCCACTTACATTAATATTTGCCATTTTATTAGTTAAAACTATTCTCCTCAGTTGTTCATAAACTTCAGGAAGAAAAATGGGAAGGTGCAATATGCTTTGAGGATTATATCAAATTGGTGCAGTGTGTTTCTCTGATCCACTTTTCAGTATCACATTCTGTTATTTCTTTAATAATAAATCCTCCTATTGTTTACATATTCTAATTATCTACAGGTCTTGAAAGTATGAACTTCAATATATGTTTTAATGCATTAAAACAAAAAGAAAGCAAATTAGATGTAAAACACTGTATCTTGCTTCCATGGCAAGCAGACAGGAATCCCAGTTTAATTAGCTGGGTAGGTCCCTAATGTCAAAATTAATTTTGCATATGCTGGGGGAAAAAAAATAAAAAGAGTTTTATTTTTAGTTTCAGACTTTCATTTGGAGTGCATGGCATATGTCTCCTACTAACTTTATGATGGAAAAGCAATGTGGATTGCTGACATTTAGGAAAATGTAACTGAGATCAGTGCTCTGTTTAGCCCAAGCTGTACAGGATGAGTGTTCTGTGTACTAAATCAAACAGGTTTGTGGCCGTGGAGTTCGTCACTGCTGATCCTCTTTTGTTCATACTTATTTCAATCAAATGCTTGCAGTAGATTAAACTGGAGAAAGAGCAGGCTAACTGTGTCATGAACCGGAGCATGGACTTCTGCTTTAAAAATAGTATGCATAAAGAATCCTAACACCCTTCTGATATTTAAGGGGTAGCTACAAAACAGGGAGTTCTTAACATGGAAGAAAATGACTCAGCTTGTCCAATAAGCCATATCAGTGACAGATAGTGGTGGGGTTTTGGCTCTGTGGTTGAGATAAGCGCACTAGTTATTGGCCTGCAGCCTGACATGTTGACCAACAACTCATATTTTGATGTTCTTATTTTTCAAGATTACTTCAGGGGCATGGACTGTTGAATGGTTTTATATTAGTAAGGGAAGTTTACCTTTCAGATCAGCAATATTTTCCTGTAGAAAAAGCTTGTCTTCATTGTCTGTGGAGTGGGTAATACGTAAGTCCTAAGAGACTGGGGTGCCAAGATGATTGCAGTTCTCTGTCCAAACCACTCAATATTCTTCTGGGACATGCTGGATGTTAACTATTTTGGGCCTTGCTGTTCCCTTACATACGTGCTGTTCTTGTTAATGTTTACTGTAGGCTCCAAGGTACTTTGTAACCTACAGTTGTGTACTATTGTGTATCTAGGCAGCATCCCAGAAGCATAGGTGTGAAGTTCATTTGAATCCCCTGCCAACTAAAATCTAATCTGCTGTCTGGTTTTATAATGTGTCTAGGGATTGTTTCAGTGTCACTGCAGGAAAGGTGATGAAGAATGAGAAAAGGGGGACATTTAGAGGATGATAGGAAGAAAACATCTCCAAGTCCACTTCATAAATGGGCATTCATACTGGAAGTTTAATTTGTAGTTCAATCCTCATCTTAACTTTCTAGTTTAATGTTTTTATTTGTTCCTGCCAAGCCCTCCCTATCCTGCCCTTAAAATCTTAACAGATTTAATTTAAATATGATTTATCTATTTTCTCCTGCATTCCCCCAATCCCTTTTAATCTTCCAGTAAACAATCTTCTAAATACCTTCATCTGGATTATAAATTTTAATAATGAGTGTCGTAGTATATGATACAGTTTTTCATAGTATCAGGAATAAGAATGTGTAACTCCATCATAAAAGATCATATAGCTACTGAAGAATTAATTTAAGAAATAGGACAGAACTAGACATGAGATTTAAGTGTAATTGAATGTTAACGGCTTCCTCAAACATACATATATACATGTATACCTCTGCCAATCAGACTTAGGAAATTTAACATTAAGCAAAGTCAGCCAGAGAAAAAACAGTTAGGAAGGTGACCACGTTCCTCTCTCTTCTAACACTGTAAGAGGGTTTACAGGTAGTGTCTATACTGCAACATGTAGTGACATGTAGGATTTCACTAGAACACAAAGTCATGTACCACAGGGAGATGTGGGCTTTCAGTCATTACTAACCTAGCCCAGAACTGAGACACTGGTAAAAACTTGGACGACTTTGTATCTTACTCACAACTGTTTCTGCTTTTTTTTTTTTCTTCTTTTACATGGAGTTTAACTGTTTACCTGAAAGCATTATAATAAAAGGGGATAAAATGAGAACATATCGGGTATACTTTCTGAGAATCGTTACAAGCCACAGGGACTTGCACTACAGAATCTTCTATTACTGTTTACCTCTGTTAACACTGGAGAGTTTTATAGGTCTGCAAAACAAGGTAGATTCTTTTCTGGATGAAATTTAGTTTTCATGCAATTTACAGATACAGAATCTTCATTACTAATACTGATGCAAAACCCAGAAAGACAGCAGTTTGTCTCAGGTTAAACTTGCTCAATTAACAATTAGGGGAAAAATACATTTTCGAAATTAAAAGAACTGAATTTAGTCATTTAAAAAACAGATTTATCCCTGATTTTTCCAAGATTTGGTCCCAAAGGACTAGTGTATGCTTTGTCTCATTATGGCTTTGGTTATCCTCTGTTTCTAAATTGGTTTCACTGAGCTTTTACAGTTATAAATTTCAGACTTTTATCACACACATTTCATGTAATTTTGTATTTTTTTAACGTTAAGTGTCCCAGACATCCAAGACATAGAACTAGAACATACATGTAAAGAGTCTGTATTGCCTTCAGTGGCCATGTATCATACCATATCTTGTAGAATAAACTGTAGTATCTATGTGTATAAATCTAAACTCGACAGCAAATCTGATAATACATAAATAATGAAAACAAAGATAACATGAAGTAAATGCAAGCATCAGCACAGATTATCCAGTAATTCCAATGATTTCCAGAACTGTATGGTACATTTATTAGTATTACTATGAACAGTATCATTTACCACATGAATTGCCTGGATCTAAACAAACATATGACAGACAGATTTTCTGCCCCGAAGAGCTTACAGGCAATTTCAGGCAAGTATAGTACTTGGGTTTTCAGTGGAAAAAAAATAATAGAATTCTAATGAAATCTGTAAGGGCAGGCTGGGTTTCAGACTTGTGTGTTCAGTGGAGAATGGAAGGGGGGAAGAGGTATTTGCTTAGAAATAGAAAGTATAGAAAAAAAAATATGGAAATGTCAGGACTAGGACCAGGCAGTGAAACTTGTAGCTTCTTTTTTTCTGAATTCATTAGGTCTCTGGTCCTACTCTTTCTGCAATCAGACAGGTCAATTAGTGAGCACAAAAACCATCCCCAAATTCTTTGGAGCAAAAGACCACAAGAAAGATTTTCAGTACTGGAATGTAATGTCCAGTATTTTTCTGATGTAGGCAGTATGATTTTCATAAAATCTAAATATTAAAAGAGCTCCCTGCTGGTTGTTCTTGTTTGTTTTGTTTTCTTTTTCTTCAGTGAGACTTGTGGGGTGTTTATCACTTTTTTTAAATTGGTATTTTTCATATGCTAAAATATTTTATCATATTTTTCATATGATAAAAAACGTTCATAGGGAGGATTGAAAGGATCTCCAAAAACATCCAGTACGTACCGAGTGAAAGCCAGGAAGACTTGTATTCCCAGATGAGTTAATTGCTTCTGAAGGTGTCACACTAGAAGCCTACTTTTTTTTAAGAACTTGTTTTTGCAAATCAAGCTACCTTCTTAGTGTCTGCATTTTCATCAGTGCAACAACAGAAGAGTGGTGGCTATGCACTAAAGAAAATTGCCACATTGCTAGTAAATTTTGTTAGTTACAAAGATTAATTATGCATGGGAGGAACAGAGCTGTAAACAGTTGTTTCAAAAATTTATATCATTCATATGAAAAAGCAAAGTGAAACAGAGCAAAAGAAGAGGATGCAGACAGATCAGCATGTTTCTCAAATGATAGCCTTTTAAAATGGAATGAAGTCATGTTATTAACCCCAAATAATATTCTGAAAGGCTATCCTAGCAGAATGTACATCAGCTGTTAGATTACTTCATTCCTTCACAGCAGTTGTTCATCTGAAAATAGCTTTCAAATGAAAAGAGGCAACTACAAAAGGATTAGTTACCATAGGCAGCATGATACTCCCCCAAGATTATTTATGGCAAAACACCCAGAGACAAAGCTGTAAGAGAGTTAAACTCTGTGATTAAAAATATTTCAGGGAGGGCTAGAGGACAGTGCATATAGAGTAAGTTGGGTTCAGCGCTATACCATTTCTCTGTATTTCATCCATAATGGCTGATGCTTGTTGTTTCCTCTCTTTGACCATGGCAGAATGTGATAACATTGTGATTTTCTGATATGATTTTTCCTTGCTGAAAGAAAACACACATTTTTATATTGTTGAGCCAGCTTGCAGTAGTAAGCCAACTTTAATTTCTGATAGCATGGTTAGAACAGCTGAATATTGAATTTAGTTATTCCTGATCTAGAAATACAGTGGTTTTAATTATGCAAAATGCACTGCAGTTTTTGCCTGCAGACAGATGCTAGGATGTATTCTGATGGATAGAAAGTTCCAAGGAATGAACTTTGAGTTGGATATATACATTTTGTAGCAAAATCAGTGTCGGTGATCTAGGCCTTCTCACATCTACAAATTATATTAAAAAATTTAAATTCATAATTAATATTTTAATTATAACTTGCTATATGTTTTCAGAAATGTTATTCTGTTGTTTTTCTTTGCTTTTTTTTTTTAATCTAATAAAGAATTTGAGCAACTAAATAAGATGCTCTGGCATCTTTAAAGGAAGTGCAAATTTGACTAGGTAAAAAAATAAACATCTTTTCAATTGCAGAGTCAAGAGGTTACATAAATGTCTTTTATCTGACAGTTTGTAGGACAGACAATGTCAAAATATTTCAGGAAACAATACACTTACCCTACTGTTTTGTTGTGCAGATAAAAGCGTTCTCAACCCTTTAGTTGAAGCTTCAGGAGTTAGTTATGAATGGGGATGACCTGCCTGGTCCAGGATGGTTTCTACCCTTGTGCTTGGATCTGCATGGTACCTAGTACCGAGACAAACTGGGGGCTGATCCTCTTCAAAGGGATTGGCATCCAGCTGACATCAACTAGTTATATATAGCATCAAACACTCCAGCCACTCATATCTTCCTGGCAAAAGAAGAGAACAGAAAAGATTCAGCTGCACCCACAACAAAGAGAGTTTATGTCCCTTTCGGAGCTTATTGGAAGATTTAATGGAATGCTCCTCTCATACGCGTACAGATCATCTCCTCATCACCTCTGAGAATAATAATCTCTGTGTTATAACCAGGAAAGAGACATTTAAAAATAAGGTGTTAAATATATGGATGGGCAAGACTATCAGATGAGAATGGCATGGGCTAATCCTTAGTGAAAGATGAAACCATGCTTCAATAGTAGCTGATAGCTAAAGTCAGTAGCAGATGGCCGATACACAAAGTCTGTTCTGATAAAGAAATGAGAATTTTTTCAGTATTATAAGTGGTAGGGAGTAATTGTCAGTATTATAAATGTCTGGGAGTAATTTTTCAACAAGCACACTTCTCAAACTCTTATTCAAAATCTTGTAATTTTCTTTGTGCATTAGGAGCAGAAATCTGCAGTAATTTGAAACTTGGTCATATTCAACATTCCAGGATACTGTTGTATCAGCTTGTCAAAGAAATGTGTGATATGTGGAGTACAAATATTACGTGACAGCAAACAACTTTGGACAGAAAGAAACAGGCAGAAAGAAACATTCTCCCCACAACCTGTTGTCTGAATGCTGATAATTGAATTATGGGCAGTAACAGCAAGATGAAGAAGCTTTTGTATTTCTTATTAGGATTTGGCTTTGCTCTGTGAAGTTTCTATTTCTTCTGGAAAATTATGGTCTTTTTTGGCTTGGGGTATTGAAAAAGAAAATTGCTTGGATCCTGATATGACAGGAGAAAGGAATTCTGCCTGTAAATTGAATCTGGAGAGTAATAAAATACATCAACACAGTGTGCATAACTTTACAAACAGCAAGCACTCTGAGACAGATGCGATGTATGTGCCTGATTTAATGTCCTGAAAGCATTTGCATTCAACCAAAAAATTACTTTTTTTTTTCCCCTCTAGATTTCTGTTCCTAGACTTAGCTTTGCAAAACATTCTTCTGAGATCCTAGACATCTCTGCCCCAAAGAGATATTCATTCTAATCCTCACTATCACAATCTACCTGCTCTTGTTACCTGTCAGTAATTATTTTCTCAGTTTATTGTGCTTGGATCAGCTACCAGCAAACGTGATCAAAGTCTTGGTTGAATCTTATCAATTTCACTAATGGGCAAGATTGCTGTCCATCTGTTTGTCAGGAGGCCTTCAATGATTTCTCCAGTAAAGTGAAGGGAAAATTAGGGTGGATCTCTAGATACTCTTGAAATAAAAAATTAAGCCTCCCTTCTCTCTCCCACAAAATAAGTGAATTAAAGAAGTACACAATGAACCTTTCAGTTCCTGCTACATATTTGAGAAGAGAAGTTGCAGAATATGAACAGGAAGGATAATGAAACCAAAGGGAAGACAACAATTTAATGCGAAGTATGTTACCGCATCCTGTTTTAATTCAACCCAAATAGTTCCTTTTTGTGTCCCCTGAAAACCTGACTGGCCAAAGCCATGTGCAGACGTAGTAGGCCCCACATTAAACAGGGAATTGAGCCCCCAGAAGTCTCATCCAATGGCAGTTACTCTGTAATTCTGGGCACATTTTTCCAAGACTTTCAGAAACTAGGCTGAGGTGACAAGAGCTACAAAGATGCATGTCATCACAGAACATTTACTGAATTTTTACTTTCCATACATACAAGAAAGATGAGTGTTGCTTTAACTTACATTTTTCTTTTGGTATCAAAAGAGGAAAGTGTTGTAGAGGAAACAGATTTACATCTCTTTTATTCACCCCAAATATAAATGACTGAATCATCAGTTTCTAAGCACTAGCAGGATGTTAAACTGGTAGGAAACTACCAATACAAATTTATTAAACCAATTCGTTTTCTTTATTTGACAGTAGTTGTTGGCCTATGATAGAAGGGGTAAGCAGTAGGCATAAATATTTTGACTTTTGTAAGGTTTTTGATAATATGCCACATTTTCTTAAGCAAATGAAAGAACAAATGTTCTTTAAACTCCTACACAACTCATTGGAAACTTGTACTCTAGGAATTAATGATTCACCACCAAGCTGTCAAATGAAATTGAAAGAGTCTGTCAAGGGTTCATGCTCATCAATGTTTTCATTAATAACTTCAGTGATGAAGCCAAGAATCTCAGCTAAGTGCCAACCTAGGAAAATTACAAGCAGTCTGCAGGAAAGAATTTAAACATTTAATTAGCTTGATGAACGGGGAAAAAGTCAAATGCAATTCAGAAGACCATATCCAAATGAAATTTTGAAATGGAGATACAGCTGATTGACACTTGTCTTTAAGCTTGAATTTTGGGTCCAGGCAGGTATATGAAGAGGCATCCCAAAGACTGGGATTGCTATTGCCAATCCCCAGTAGTCCAGGGTTTAGTCTATTATGATTTCCATTTACTAGTTATTTGATAGAATAAATAATACATGAGCAAGATGAATCATGCTTTCAGAGTATTATACAAGCATATACAATTATGCCATCTGTTACTTCTGCATAACTGCAAGTTCTTGAATATGGTAGGATTCCCACTCAAAATTGCACTGAAAAATAGAATAAATTATTCAAAATCAATAAAATTTACCTAAGAAATAAAATGCAGATTAGTTGCATAAAAGAAAGAAAAATCAATTTCAGAGAAAGAAACTAAGGAATAACTACACAAATAATGTGGCAGAAGTATTTACATTGAATTACAAAATAAATATTAGTTACTAGGGCAGTACAAAAAAAAGGCAGATATTTTGAGCTATGTGAACAGAATACCAAAAGGAAGATAGTCTCATTTTTCTGACACTGAGGAGCTGGAACATTTTGATTTTCGTTAAATGAGATGTAAAGATGTCAAGAACTGAATAAAATCCAGGCAACACATGCTAAGGATTATTACCTGTGAGGACAGAAGAAAAGGATTTAGTTATTTTGGCTTAGAGGACAAGAAGGAGAGGGGTCATAATAGCAGTCTCTTAACATGTGAAATAATTCTGTAATCTGGATTCTGATCTCGTTCACAGAATGTGAATTAAGAAATAATCAGTTTATAACAGAAGTATAAATGAAATATTAAGAACTTTCTTTCTGGGAGGATAGCGGGCATTGGACCAATGTTATGGAAATACATTTTTTTTCAATTTTTAATAGGAGATAATTTAGACATACTGATTCCCGCCTGAGGACGTAGGTATGAACTTGAGTTTAGATTTGTCTTTCAATCTTGTTTTTTGTGTAATTTGTTTGAAAATAGATAACCTCTAGAAAGAAGTAACCCTTATTTAACAATCCCACCAGTTAGCCTTTTAGATTCATGTTTTGCTTTTTTGTTGTAATTGATACTGGAATTAGTTTCTACACTTTCAGCTTTGTTTCCAGCACTTAGAAAATCCAGGAGCTCCTGTTTGGCCTTCACAAAGACACAGTATTCGCGTATTTCAGTTACACACATATATTTCATTTGTGATTTTCACAAGCTTTCAGTTATGCATCCAGAAGCCATTTCTGATTTTGTTTGCAATATTTTAGTATCTTGGTAATGGAAATAGTGTAAGAGTATCACATGTCACATTTGGTGGCCACAAGGAAAAAAATGAGGACAAAAACACTGAAATGTTTGGAAGTTCATCTTATTGATTTCTTTGTGAATTCATCCTACTTATTCATGTAGAAGTACAAATGTTTATGGCAAAGTGCTTCTGATTAGAGTCTTAAGAACGTTTTTACTACTTTTATTTATTTTTAAACTTTTTTTTTTGTTTTATATGTTGCTGATTATTGCTGTTTATATGCATTGTTGGACTTCAACAGCGTATTTTGTTCCACAATAAAAGCAGTGACAGCAACTTGCAGATGACTGAACATGTAACTTTCCTGACAGATATTTTTATCTGTTAACTTTATGATTCAGAAATTGAAGAGATATTTTATGATAATTATCCTAGAATTTAATTTACTACCACTGTCCCAAGATTTTGTCATTAACAAATAAAATAAGCATCTGTCACTGCATTTGGAATAAAGAATGTTTAACTCTCATAGCTGCAAAACAAGAACTGATGCTGCTAAATGCCACTTACTTTTATAATGCTCAAACAAATTCAGGTCCCATAAATTATACCAAGTTGCTAAAACATTATTCATATGTATATGTGACTAATTGAATGTCATAATAATGAATAAAGCGAAATAATTACAGTAGCATGTTACATCATAACAAAATCAAACCATGTATTTCAATGAGAGGAAGTATTATTTAGCAAGTGGCAAACAGGGATGATTATGTCACCCTGTGAACAAGGACATTTACCTGTCTTCTACCATAAAGTCATTTTTGTTTAACTGAGTAAGACTTTTTCTTTTAGTATTGTCTTTTCCAGCTGTTGTGGGATCTTTCTCATCATACTGCTTCCTCTAAATTGCGTAATTGTCCTTAAAAGGAAGCCCAGGCTGGCAAGTGGAAAAGGCTTGAACTACACAGTCATCCACTTCTCTAACCCTCCCCTCCTCTATCCTCCCCTCTGTATTGGTTTATCTACTTTGAAGTCCACTTTACAATTTTTTATTTTTTTTTTTAACTTCAGTCTATGTTTAGAAGAAAATATAGAAGTGGAGGTCAATAAAGCAGTGCAAAAATAAGGGATTTCCATATATGTATGGAACATGCTCTGTTCATGCTAAAGTCAGATAATGGGTGTGTAATAAAGACGTTATTGTAAATAAAGACTGACATCAGGGAAAAGCTTGTTCCATTTGTCAAGCAACAAGTTACTAAAGAAAGTCTATATTTTAATATGTTTGCTAAAACAAAATCCTTTAGAGGCTTGTCACATTTTCTGTCACGGATCTTCCTAACTTGTATTTTCATCTTGAATGCATAGAATAATCTTCTTTGTCAGTTTTGTCAACTTCAGGAAAATCTGCAGACTTGTTTTTCACAACCTTAGCGTGATCTAACTGATTGACATTCTTATTATTATTCTTTTCTTTTTTTTTTTTTTCAGTAGTAGGAAGCTTTGTTATGTTTTTGTACAAGTCAAATACTGAAGAAGATAGACCTAAAGAAGAAGATATTACCTAAATTCTAAAGTTGAGGTAACCTAAACCTCAGACATGTTATAAATGAAAGTAAAACCTATTTTTGCTACAGTTCTTATGAAGTATTTCTTGCATTCTGACAGAGGCACTACAGGGTTCTCTACTTTCACTTCTGAATCCAAATTCATTTGAATGAATTTGTAAAGTTATCTGGAACATACCTCCCCACATATGAGAAGTATGGAAAAAAGACATAATATATGCAGGTTTAAGTTCAGCTTGGGGAAAAAAAAAAAAGTCATTATTTTTGCATCTGAACAGTGAATTATTTTTATTTTGTAGCCTTAAAATACAACTTTTTGGGTGAAAATGAAAATATCTACATTTCACTTTTTTGTTTTTAATTGCTAGCTAGCAGGTTTTATGGATATGTCTTTATGTCAATCTGTATCAGTAAAAATCTCTATTTCACCCAAATCCATTTTTCTATTGAAAAAAATATATTTAAATACTTTTCAGTCACTTCTATGTCTGTATGTTGCTACTTAATATTGAAATAATTAATAATATTGAATAATATAATACTTTAGTAAGGAGTTACAGTAAACTCTAATAGTATCTAATAAAATGGTTAGCAAGTATGTGCTGCATTGGTAATTTTTCTGTAGATGCATTGAACAGACTGGGAAGAGATCAGTATGTTTCAGGTATTGATACAAAGCATTCGATAGTGTAAAATGTATTTGATCAACTTCTCGAAGTACTGGGAGCATTGCCTTTGTTTTTAAGATCGAAAGACTGTCATCGTTTTTCTGGATCCATAGGTAGACATTTCATGATTGAGTATTCTCAAGGTGAACCTCAAGTTTCTTAAAAGGAAACATAATGGTATATTTTGTAGTATTTACTTTTGCTACATCATATCTAGTAACAATTTACATTAAAAGCTTGCAAAATAAAATAAAAAAGAAACCCTCCTGTTTTAAATGTTGTCTGTAAGATAAAATGACCATAAGGAAGAAGACAGGTAAATATTGTCCTTGTTCATCAGCTGGCTTAATCATCCTATTTTCCACTTGCTAAATAGTTCCCTTCATTGAAAGGAATGGTTGGATGGTTATAATTCATTTGGAGACTGTGGCCTGTATTTGGCGAAAGGAAAATAAATCTCTAACAGAATGTACATGGAGCAAGGAACTTTTCTTCAACAGCATTTTTTTTTCTGTGCAGTGGGACACTTCTCTATTGAGGACATGCATATTGGAAATATATTTTCCATTCGGGGTAGTGATGGGGCAGAGCTTGCTTTCTTCCTGGAGGCACTGCATTGCCTCTACTTCTCACTGAGAACGTTACAATTGCCACAGCAGCCCCTGGGATGCTGTGTTACTGCTGAGATGGTTCTAGTTTCATGGACAACAGATTTGGGGGTAACTTCTCCAGATTTATTGCTTATATTTGACTCACACTTTCATGCTTTACTTCCAGTCTTTGAGAGTTAACAGATTGGCATTTAGAAACAAACAAAATAAACGAACAAACAAAACCAACCAACCAACCAAACAAACAACAAACAAACACAGAAAGCTAAGAGTCTAATTTAATCCCAAGAGCTATGACAACAAACCCAGGCCTGGACTGTCAAAGACTTAATCAGAGCCAGCAGCTGGCCAGGAAACTTTAATTTAGAACATGCATTTTCTGATGATTGGTAGTTGAAAACCCACTCATTTCTATGGGTGGTCCTTTGCACTGTGAAGCTGACATATTGCTTGCTTTTTGCTGTTTGTTTATTCTTTTCTTTCATCCAAGTGATGCAAGTCTTCACACTGCTTATAACAACATTGCAGTTTGACACAGTGTCACAAGCACTTATTAGGTCTGTGTGAGAAGCCCTTAAAGGGTGAAGCCTTGCCTCTTAAGTGTTGCATAGCAAACAGAATATCTGTGTGTGTCTTTGGCAGGTTGATATTTGTTTGGAAACAAGTCTTTTCTATATTTCATTTAATTCTAGCTTCTTTTTTCCATATCCAGTGAATATATTTAGATGCCCTCACTACAGTATTCAGATGTCTGATTGTTTTTATTTTGTGAGCTTTAGATACTGGTACTATCCTTTTTAAAGAAAGCAATAATAATTTGACTGCATATTACTTGTACAGTATTACATTCCCACTCCAAAAGGAAGTTCAAAGTCTCAAAGGGGGGGGGGGGGCTGTACATGCAGACTTTTTTATGATATGCACTTCAGTCATGTTATCAGTTTTCTGTGAGTAGAAACTCACTTTTTAAGGAAAGGTGGGATTCTAGTGAATGCAGGAGTTGGAAATTTAAAACAATACTTTGAAACTTGGTATTAAATCCTGATATCTTAGTAACATTGCTGCTCTGGCTTTTCTTTGCTGCTCTGCCTCAGTCCTGACTTAGAGAATATATATATACCTCATAACCATTTAATTTTTTTCTATCTTTTCAGACAGCTACAAGCTTGTTAATTTTACCCAGTGATGCTGGTGGTGTTCATTTTGCAAGTATCTTTTCAATAGGAATTTCAGTTACTGAAATGCCATCAGATGACAAAAACTTTGGATGTGGCTTCTATCTCACCTAAACTGCTGTGAATTGGAGGAGTCACCATAAAGGATAGCTGAGAGCAGCTCCTTTTTGTGAGAGTGGAGATAGGTCCATAGTCGGGCATGGCTACCCCATGCATGATAGGGATGCCACCGTTATACCCAAACTAGTGTAGCCATAGAGAGGTTCAAACCTAATGTTTCCCCAGTTCCACGGGCTAACTTTCAAGTGACTCCACTGATTAAGCAGTCCTATAACTCTTAAGGGTTCCTCAACCTGTTTCTGGTAAATTTAATCTGAGAAGTTGTTTTAAAGCTTCTCTCAACAACCAACTCTGAACATAGTCATCATGCTTAAAATGTCACTTTGATAAGCTTCTGTAAGTTTGGTGGTATGAAACTAACTCAGAGAGGACAACATCTTCTGTTATGAGCAGGGAAAGTTTCTTGATATTCATTTTACAGTTCATCTGTTTGTCTTTAAGTCAGAATGGTGTGAAACCTTAAAAATAAACAAGAGTATAATATTCCACCACTTTAAAATCAACCTTAAAATGGTAAGTACTGGTAAACAAAGCTGAGAATAATCATCTGGGAAAATAATTTCAATATCAATATCAATAAATACCTGTTTGATTTTATACTTTCTTGGATTTTTATGGGGTTATTATTCCAAGGACAAGATGGAGCACAAGTTTCAGACTGCTTCAACTTGTAAGGTGATCTTAAGGAATAAAAGCTTCCAGAGCTAGAAACAAACTTGAACAGTTAGGAAGAGCATTTGAACTGGTTTTCTGTCCAATTGATATGTCAAAGCATGAGCAGTATCAAGCCTGTGTTTATTAAGTATGGCTTATATAGCTTTTCATGCTGAAATTATTTCAAGACTAAACATAAAAACTGCCAAACTGAGAATATCACCTGCGTGTAAAGGCAGAGAAGTTGGAATTATGGCTAAGTAAGAACACTGTGGCATGCACTCACAAGGATTGTGTTGGCAGGAAATAGTCAATCAGAAAAAAAAAAAAAAAAAAATCAGGTGGCCAAATATTTTCTTAGGAAGAAGTTGGCAGGAAATCTCTGCTGTATAAAAAAAAGCAGTACAAATAAGGTGGAAAAGCTTACTTTAGTGCTTCCTTTTTTTTTTTTTTTTTCCACCCTTGAGAAAGAGAACAGTTATCAACATTTTGATTTACTTCAAAAACAGGCAGCCTGGCTGGCAGCCATAGCTAGCCCTGCTGTGAAAACATTTCTGTGGCTGATACTAATACTTCATGGTAACCATCACCATCCGGCAAGAAGCGCTCCACAGAAGGTTAACACAGTAACTGTTTTATTACTGGCATTTCAGTTATTTTAAACACTTTTTTTCTTCCCGAAACAAATATATAAAGCAAGCATGTTTTTTGTAACATAAAATAAACGAATATAGACGATAAAAATAAAAGAAACAAGACATATTGCAAAGCCTTGGAATAAAGAAAAACAAATAATGTAAAACAACTTCAGGAAGACTAATCATGAGAAACAAGTCATCAGTAGCCTTCTAGGTTTCTCTGTTTTTCTGTACTGTTTTGCTAAAACCAGGTGTTCAGTATTGTTTCAGTTTGCTCCTCCATTGTTTGGTGCCCTGCACAGTTCATCATCTTGCCTTGGAGCTCTGCATAGTATTTCAGTGGAGTTCTGGTTCCATGACCAATGTCAACGTTCCTTTAGAGTCTCGGGTTTCATTAGTCACTTGTTCTAATTCTTTTCCCCAACTGGTAAATGTATTGGGGTGTAAAACCTATTGGGCTATATGTTTATTCATATGTATATTTTTAAGCCAACTGAATTCTTCCTGAAAGAACACTGCCCTCTTCTATAACTACAAACTGTATTCAGAGGTCATCACCTTTCAAATTAGAATTTTCTTCTTTTGTTTTCAGATTTCTTTGTCTTCATGAAAAATATAATCTAACATAACTTCTAATTACTACCCTCACAAGACTTTAGAATGGATCAGCATCCACTTGATTATAACCATTAACTGAAAAGTGTTTGCTTAAGCTTCCTTAAGAAAAACAGCTAGTTTTTGTGTTTGTTTGTTTGTTGATTTTTTTTGTTGTTGTTTTGTTTTTTTCCTAAGAAAAAATGTCTCCATCACTTTTATGAAATCCTTCTCAGCACTAGAAATACAGAGATCAGATCATAGTACAGCCTTGCAGCTTCACAACCACATATACTCAGGTTAAATATAAATTGCATTTATGTTGGCAAATATTTTATGAGAATAAATTATGATAATTAAAGTAGCAGCTAATGGAAGTTAGTCTTGTTTTTTTTGGTTGTTATCTTTTTTCATCAGGTATTCCTTAATTTACCTTTAAACATGTGCAAGTACAGTAGGACAAACTGGGTTAAATGAATTTAATGAATTCATAAATTTCATAAATTATTCTCATATCTGATATATTTTCCAAATATTTTTTCTAAGTGTATTTTTTATTTTCTATATGTTTTCTACTGTTATACTTGTTCATGGTCTGATATAAAAAATACTTGCCAACAAATTTACTTCGAATGTAACAAATTTCCTTCTTGTCTACGATAACACGCACTGTTATACCATTGGTGGATAATGCAAGTTATGTGCAGGTAAACTTGTGAGACGCAGAAGATTAAGCTATAGGTTTAAATATAAAGTTAAGCTATAAAGTTAAGGTAGGTTCAAATTTTGCCTCCTCTGGCCCAGGAGGTAACTTGTGTGTCGTGATGTAAGGGGGCATCCAGTACATCTACCAGGGTCTGGTTTCATTGGAGATTCTCAGCCTCTCTCCAAGCACATGACACTGTCTGCATACCCAGAATGGGCTTTGGACTGCAAGTTTGCAACAGGCTTCAGGACAAGCAATAGCTGTGCAGCTCCTGAGCCCCGTGTCTCTGGTTCCCTCCGTCACGCAGCAGTGAAACTGTCTGCAGCAGCTGTGTCACTGAGAGAGGAGCTTTCTCCAAGCCACCCTGCCTGCACTCCCACAGCACCTCACTGGAGTCACAGTATTGAAGCATCTCTCTCCACAACCCCATGGCAGAGGGAGGGTGAAGAATATCACCCCTCAGGAGGCTGCTCTCCTTGCTGAGTTGCAACCTGAAGTAGAAGAGACCCAGATAATTTGGTATCCCCTTTCTAAGTCACTGTGTAGGCTGTAATATAATTTCAGAAGGTGACCCCATTGACTTAGTAGACCTGATCTAAAAATGCAAATCAAAGTTTCTTGTTGCAGATGTGCATGAGTGCCTATGACCAGGCACCTAGTCCTGTTTTACAGGAAAAATGGAAAAATTATGTGATATCCCTGCTGCCCCGAGGAAAAAATGTTACAGACGTTATAAGCCCTTGACTTGAGATGAGGCTATCCTGGAAACTTCAGCACAGTTCCAAAAGAAGTGTCATCTTAGGTAACAGTGGTTTCTTTCCAGACACTTGTTCATCTGGGTAGAGTTGCTTTTTGTAAGTGATTCAGATTAGCATCTCCAAGTATGGAAGAACTTGCAGTCCTGACAAAGGGCAAACATGTTAATGTTGCTTTACCCCCCGTTGTTTTGGGCTAGGCAGCTCTTGTTCTCATTGGTATCACCAAGTTTTAGTTCTAAGTGTCACAGGGATGATACTGTTCTTTATTAAGTAGGAATAGAAATTATGTCATGCAGCGTTGTTCTGCTGTTGGGTGTAGTATTTTTTCATTCTTCTTCCTTAATATGTTCCTGATACTATCCTCACAAGAATATTTTGCTGTAAATTAGAATAAATTAATGGAAATTTATTTGTGATTTAAAGCAACTGAGGTCTACCTCAGTGGCATGGGTCCTGTTGACTTCAGAGACAGCAGGATCAAATCTCCTTTCGGAAACATGCGGCATATTTCAGTAAGTACATATTACATAACTTGTCCCACATTTCTTTCTCTTTTTAGTATCCCAGTGTTATGAAAATTATGTTCCCATTAATCAGTATAGCTGCTCATCTTTTTATGTGAAAATAAATTATCCTCTGCTGCCCTTCCTGCACAGGAATATATTTAAATGAAAACAAGTGTATACACGATTGGTTGAGGGAAGGGAGTGTCAGCTAATGGTGTCTTTGTTAGTGCAAAAGTATGAAACCAGGATTTGCGTCTGTACTCAGTAGATTGCAATGCTGTGTGGTAGTGTCACTTGCCAAATAAGATTTGCACTTTAGCACATGCATAGCTTCTTTGAATGTCAATGGAAACTGCATGCATTCATTGTAGGAAGACCTGCAGTTGAGTCTCAATATTGTATCCTATCATACTCGCTTCTGAAAATACTTTGGCTGGAAAAACACTACTTTCTAGAAAGCAGTTATACAACTGACAAAACCATCAGGCCTCTAAAATCCTATTTAAGATTGCCACTGACTTTGCAGAGACTTTTCAGAAAGCATTTGAAATCTATGTGTCTAAAATTATGTATGCAGCACCATATTCAGGCTACAAAGCAGTGAGGTTGCTTTTAAGACATGATGTACAATTATGCATTTTATTGTTTTGGGGCCTCAACATTTCCAAAAAGTAAGCCATTTTTATTTATAAGGTTTGAACATTGATTTAGTGACTTAACTTATCCAAGACTGTGAATATAGAGGCTAAGTTATTTTTAGGCTTCATAATGCAATACTGGGCAAAAGGACTTTCAAAGCAGAGATTACTGGTTACAAAACTACAAACATAGACTAGCATTTTTCAGTAACTGACAATTCACCTTTCTTTTTATTCAGGATGTGACATTAATTGGGTAGACTGAAATAACAAAGGCTGGTTAAAAGCTGGTAGTAGATGATCCTCAGGGAACTAAATCTATATGCAGAGGTCAGTTTCCTCCAGTGGACAGATCTGAGGAAGAATCACCCTCAGGACAGAGTGAATTTTCCTTTAAAGTAAGAAATGAGTTTGGGATTAATTGTACATGGAAAATGAGTTTCTTATCTGACCTCCAAAGAGAGATGAGTTTCTATGAATTTACATTGTTCTTGTGGAAGAGCACATTTACATTTTGGAACATACATATACAATACAAAAAAGACCAGAAGTTTTAGGGCAAACTAGGTTAATTTCATTCAGACAACAAAGGACTTAAGAATGAATCTTTTCTGCTAACCTCTTGAGTTTTACGGTGAAAACTCATTATTTAGTGGAGGTAGCAGAAACTAAGAATCATCTAAATAAACTTTCTGGTCATCTTCAGCTGACAGTCACTTGACTGGAGCAAGTTACGCTCCTTTTACAACCATGCAAAATCTGCTGACGTTATGGGTATTAAATGTCAGTTAGCATCCAGGCTTGTGAAGTGGGCACACCTGGATGTGTTTTAAACACGTTTTAGCTTTTAAAAAGTGGAGACTTCTTGTTTAATAGACACTATTTGTTTAACAGAGAATGACTACTTGCTGGTAAGGTGGCATTTTTAAAGCTCTAAGCCTACCCCTGATGTTTGTTAGGGTTCTTCCCAAGGTGTTCTTGTAATCAGGCAGAATCAGTATTAGCAGAGAAGAAGGAGGGTGCAGTATTTGGTATTTTTTTCAGAACCAGAAATGAGATGTAGACCCTATTTTTGGAGTTACACGTCTTTCTGAACTTGTTTTCCATATGGTGTTCTCATTATCAAAGAAGCTTAAGAATTTCTGGCTTGTTGCAGTTAATTTTGCTGAGGAAAAAGGTATGCCCTTGCACACACCAAAGCTGCCTCTGTATGAAGATGGAGACTCTTCTTTCAGAAAAATCCAACTTGAAAAAAAAAAATCTCCCATCTCCTTTTTTTTTTCTATCCCCTATTTAGGGAAACAGCTTCTGCACTGAGTGATGCAAATCCTTATCCTTAACAACTATCTGGTGAATTTTCACAAAAAGTCAAAAAGTTGATGATGTTGCTCATCTACTTTGTGACATTTCCATAGTTTGGATATTTTCTGGTAATCCATTTGACTGTTAATTGGAATACTTCATGGCTGAAATGTAGAAAGCATATAATCGACCAGATGTCTCTTTTGTAAAGATAGCGTGAAAGAACTGCAATAGAAATACCATTTCTTTGTTGCTGTGTCATCAAGACGTGTCATTACCTTATCTTTCAAAAGTTTTAATATTGTTCCCAAACAACTTTAAGAGACTCTTCTTGTCATGTATAACCTCATTACATGAGAACAAATACTATATCATTTGCGTAAGCAAGTATGAGCTTTAAAACTTTAACACATCACAACTGAGGAAGTGTTACTGTATTATACCCTCCAAATTTACCTTTCAAGTTGACCCCTATGAAGTATGAAATATTACAATAGTTTTCATTTCACATCTACTGTGCAGTTGTTTTGGGGAAAATTTCTAGATTATCTTCTCAGTATTTTTTCCTTTTTTTTTTTTCCCTTTAGCTGTTAGTAGAGTCATAGACAAAAGGCTCCACAGAGAGCATTTTGCCATACTATGTCCGTATTTTAGAGTATTTATGAAAGGTGTACAGTAGCTTGGACACTACTTTTACCAAGAATGAACAACAGCCTTGAAAGTAATATTTGCTGGATTAATGCATTCAGGTTGCAGCCTGGTCAATCTGACCCTTTCTTTTTATTTTTTTACAAAAATAAATTTACTCAGTCCAAATAATTGTGAATTCAAGTACATAATTGTTAAGCATGGAGAATCAAAAATTAAGTATTGCTCCATATTTTGCTGTGCAAAGTTCCATCTATAGTTGACCACAAGAAGAAATAGTTTAAAATAGGACAAGGAATATTTAACTCTTAAAACATGCTTTATTCACTCTTAATGCTGTTGCTCTTACTTATTTCTTCACAGATTCACTTAGCTTAGAAACATTCTGTGATTAATGGACTTGTTAGTTGATTAATAGAAAGTGAAACTCCTAGCATCTCATATTTTCCACTTTACAAGAGTCCAACCGTGCCATAGATACTTTCCATTCTCAGTCTTGAGATCCTACAGATGTGGAATTAAAACTCCTTACACTATATTGGAATACATCAAGGAATTGTACATGTGTGTTTCACTTTACTGAGTAATTTCTCCATTACTTTAGCCACACTGAATGTGGGCATTGTGCCCAGAGGAATAACACTTGCTGTACCAATGCTTTTGTATGCCTGAATTCAGATAAAGCTTATCTGTAAAATCAAATAGAAGCTGTTAGCGCTTGCAGATTATTTACTTTTCCAAATTCCTCTTCTGCTTAGGACAGTGAAAAGAACTAAAAGGAACAAGAAATTATTGAATGCAAAAGTGGTAATGCTTGTGTTGGAAGAGGTCTGGAACTTCAAGTTGTCTTTTAAGTTTCAACCCCCTTGAAAAATATACTGCAAGAATCAAAGTCCTTGGTGCAGGACTTGGAGCTTTCTGGATGGAGAACCAGAAGTGTAATGTTTATTTCCCCAGAAATTAAGGACTCCATTTCATCTGAACCCTCACAGAGGCTATTCTTAAATGCCATTTCACTAGGAAAAACAATGTATATAATGTAGAGAATACAAAGGTACAAAGTTTGTTTGTTTGTTTGTTTTTTCCCCAAGGAAATATTTATCTTGATGCTCTGTTATTTGATTTAGGACAAAACACCATGATCTGCAGTTATGGGACAGAAGGGGTGTGGATGACTGATATGTTTGGGAGGAGGGGGGACAGGTACAGTGTCTTTGCTTTTTTCCCTTGTTGGAAATTAAAATAAACAGGTATATAATATTGTCATTATCCTATTTGGAAGTGGAACATAACTGGGCATGCATGTCAAAGAAACTGGAAACACCAGTCTGCATGACTTTTGACATTTCACATGATGCATTTTAATTATGCCAACTTCCTTTTCTTTGTCCCATCTAATTTGTGTCACTTACTCTTAGTATCTTGAGTAGAAATGGCTGATAGTTTATATTGTGTCTGCAGTGGCTGCAGCTTGTGAACATACGTTTACGTAAACTTACTATGGGTTTGCTAGTTACAGTAAATCTGTTCCTCACTACTTTGCTTTTAAGGGAGATTCATTTGCAATGGGTGTGTTGTTTTCCATTTGTGTTCTTTCTGTCACTTTTTTACAGAAGATTTCTGTCTCCAGGAATTGGCATTGCTAACTAATTAGAAAAGATTTTTTCTCTAAGGTTTTAGTTTACAGAAATACTCTACCATCAAATAGATGTTACCTGCGTTTATTATTATGCCACCTGTTTAGAAGCAGAGGTTAACTGTTAACTCAGCTTTGTTAGAAAGAAGTGGCAAGTTTGACAAGTTCTGCCACTCATTTTCAAATTAATCATACAGCTTACTAAAGCAGTTTTCAAGGAGTTACAAAAGAAATCCTTATGCCATCTGCAGTGACATAATTTTATATGTACGTCACCTTCTCCCCAGGCTAATGTAAGAAATCCCTAGCATAAACATGCCCTGTGTTGATTAACTGCCTTCATTTGGTGTTTCTGAATATGACTGTATTGTTCTCTTCCTTTTAGTGGCACTGTTGAGCACCATGGCAACAACTGATTGTGTATTTTACAGTACTGTTATGGTAGATACCAAAAAACATTTGCTCCTTAGTAACAGACATCAAGATCGTCAGAGTCTTAAGGCTGAAGACATTGCCAGTGATGACTGGGCACACTGGCTCATGGGGAATTTCACCAAATCTGATCATTTGGGTGGTTCTGATTTACTATATAGAGATTTTAGGTGAGACTAGAGTTGTGGCATGGGAGAGGACAGTTGCTTCCATTATGATAACACAAATGGCAGACTCATCTTGTATTACTTCTGATTTTTTTTGACTAATCCTTCTACTGCCCTTTGAGGTTAATCCCTATTTGCCCTGCTATGATTACTGTCAGTAAACAACTCCAAAGCCTTACATTCTCTGTCACAGAAATTGGTGAATTCTGCGTGGCAGACTGGACCATAACTTTGTTGGTCTGTTGAATTATTGGATCGTTTCTTCAAAGTGTTTGGAGCTTCCCTGACATTTCTTTTCTGAGCTGTAAGGATATAATTGTACTGGTTGTTAAGCATGTGCTACTACTATAAATAGTTAGTGGATTATAGGTGAAGGTAAGAGCCGGGTATGCCTGTGCTGAAGTCCATTGTCTCAACAGCCTTGGGCAATTCACGTGACCTTTCATTGTCTCATTTTCTTCCATTTGTAAAATGAGACAATGACATCAGTCCACACCATGGCATTGAGGTCAGGGGTAATTAGCTAGTATCTGTGTGGTAGTTATTAAATTGTGCAGCATGAATACCTCACGTCTTTCTTATTTATCTCAGACTAAAGTTTGGCGTTTGAATTCCAATTCTGCTGCAACATATATGTGGGTCAGCTAGAAATTACATCATTTGGCATTTGATGTCCAGACTGAACTCCTCAAACTCTACCATATCTTCTCTATTGAAATAGAGGCCTTGTCAGGGAGAGCATAGGGTATATAGCTTTATGTGGATTGTGTACCATTGCCCTCTGTTGGACAGCACCAGACTTTGTGCAAGTGCTTATCTTGCTGTTTGGGGCTTGAAAGTTGGACAGTGAAAGAATACACAAAACATTTGTTCAGGATTTTCAATGATTTTTGAGAAAGGTAATTGCTTTGTCAGTGCTTGTGAATGTTAGCATCTTCCACTTCCACAGTCATTAACAAAGATTGGATTTCACTGTAAACAAAGATTTGCAAATAACTTTACATATCACTGTTCATGGATACTGATTTAGCAATTGTCCCTGCCTGATTTTTGTGTCAGACTCATCTGTGTCTTCATCAGCTAAAGAAACAGAAACAGCTGTAGACAATCCCAACCAAACAGCACAGCTCAAGTTTTGGAAAGCTTTAGAGATGAAAAATGTGACAATATTTTAAAAGTAATGTTGAAGTATTTAGTGACAGAATAACTGTATTTTAGCAGAAAATAAATGAAATTCACTTGCCAGTTTATGTATTGCAGTGAAGTACAGATGTATATAGGGTCTTCACATTCGTGAATGTCTACAACATACTAGTCTACTTACCTGTTTTATAAAAGAGGATAAAAAATAAATGCAATCTCTTGGATTTTATTTTCCTATTGTCATGGATTGGTCAGGCCATGAAGTCTCCAGTGGCACAAGAAGACATCATGGAATAGCAAGTCTCTTTAGTGTACTGCTTAGCATTATTGCCTGCTAACCCGTCACAGCTCTGTTTTCTTGTACTTCCCCAGCCGTCCGTATGTTTGGGCTAGACATTAGATGATGTCTTTTGCTAAGGGCTTGTACAGGGCCATGTGTTTGCACAGGAACCAGAGTCAGGTGTCATAGATTGCACCAATCCCTAAAAATGCAGAGGTGAAATGCAAGCATGGGAAGCTACCACATCCTACAGTCCAGTAAAATAGAATCTTTCTGCTTCTCTGTAACACATGATTTCTTGCATTTTTCCCCTCTTGGTCTCTGCTTGTCTCAGACCTTCTGTGCTGTGAGCATTCTGTGTAGTTATAGGTGAGTCTATGTTACAATGCACCACCTTTTTTAGCTTAAATGTGCTTTATCAGGAAGTATATATGCTTTGTCAAAAAATATAATGCATCTTATGGACACTATAGTGTCTGAAAGAGAGATCATGGATAATGTCAAAGATTAAAAATAGGATAAAGTAATAAATACCAAAGTAAGACACAAACAGTCGAATTGATGTCTGGGGAAAATAAGTTACATTGTGTCTTGGAAATGCCCTTAATCCTCCCTTACTGTAGTTGTGAACTTAGTCCTAAATCACTTTCATGATCTCCTCCCTCTGGTGCAGTTTATGGCAGAGTAGTCAAAGAAGAACTAGAAATTATTATAAAGGTCACAAGGAAAAATAAAGCTATTTTGCTACTGTTTGAATGTTATCCATCCAAACATCTACCAGCTGCCATCCAAGCCTGTATTTATAGTGCCATTCTTTTAAAGTTAAATACAGAGGAGTCATATCTAACTCCAGTAATATACATCCAAAATACAGTGATCTGTATATAATTCTGCCAGGGCAAATAGCAGCTTATTAAAACTCAGAAAGGGGTGACTTTTTAATGATCCCTTCCTCTGAGAAACCTCCATGTCAATTTTGTAAAAAGTATCTGCCTAAAGTGCAAGATCTTTCTGGCTACCAAAATAAGAGCAAACATCTCTTCACTGTCCTTGGGTGAGTTATCTGTTTTGTTGCTTGTTCTCAGCACAGAGAACTATCCGACCTGACCTCTGCAAACCTAGATAAGTTTGGAGTGGCATAACTGTGTGTCCAGGGTCCTGGGGCTTTGTTACTCATGATAGATCAAGTCAGGCTAGATGAGGAGCATATTCAGGTTTTGGCCTTTGGTAAAAATCATTTACATGCCAAATATATCACAGTATTTGTACTGCAGAGGTACCTGTACATGTAAAGAGAGATTTATAATCACCTATCTTCCTGCACTCTCTACACCGTCAAAAGCTCTTTGATTATCATCTGTCCAAATAGCCTGTAGAATTGGCATCCAGTCCACCTATTTTATACATGTGTTTGTGGATGAATTGAAATGCTTTTTAGGAATTCCTCTCCACATTGATCACACAGGGGACCAAGACAATTCGGTCTTTAGCCTGAACAGAGACCCAGCTAAGGTAACTATCCATATTTCTGTACATTGAAAGTAGAGCAAGTTCCTAACTTTATATTTGAAAAGCTGGTTAATGCCCCTTAATATTTTGTCAGTCACATTTTTTGAATCAACAGGCTTCAAAATACTGCAGAACTGCAGACATCAGTTACTGGTAATGGATCAATGACTTGTTTTACTTTGTAGTCCTGCACATTTCTCTGTGAAGTAAAATTCTCATGCTGCTGACATCAGTGGTAAAGGCCCCATAGTCTTATCTGGGATCAGTCTTCTTCCATGTGGTTGAAGGATTTTTTGTTGCCTTATGTCCTGTTTTTGATGTTTCTTTCAACTGCATTCTTTCTCAGGGCATACTTATTCAGTAGGTAGATTTATCTACCTCTACACTGATCTTATTTTATTTGGCTATCACATGGATAGTGTCTTGGAGTTTTAAATTGTTAGAGGAAGTAAAGAATGGTGGAGAACGCCACAGGAATAGTGGAGGAATTTTTTAACTTTCACCTAAGATGTGAAATGATGTGGAACCATAGAGGAGAATTTCTTGGAAGCTAGGAAAGTTGCTTATTTGTTTCTCACTGAAAAACAAAACAATACAGCAGAGACTATTCACTTGTGCACACAAGTAACTCACCGAGCTTCAATTTCAGCTCCGCATTCCAATACGCAAATTATTTGATAGCCCACAGATTGTGTTTAACTGTATATATTAACTGTCATGAACAGGCCTGGAAATCAGAGTAGCTGATGAGCACCTGAGCAAACAGACCGCCTCAACCCCTGCAATTCCATTCTTTACCCATGATCTATATTGCTGCTGATTCTCTTTTGTTAAGGGTGTGCGGATGAATGGAGACAGGGAGGCTGATTTCCTCTGCCTGGCTGCTACTGCGCAGGCAGCATAGAGCCCTCAGAAGGGAAGAGGAGTTTTTTTCCTCTACCCATCACTGGAGGAGCCGGCAGATGGAGAGTGAGGCTAAGCCACTCTAACAGCTGGTAGCAACTGGAAGGAACATAAGCTAACATAGAGCATGAACCTTGACTTAATTTAGGGACACTTTTCCTCTAGCTCAGCTCACTATGGCCAGACCAGACCAATGCCAAAGCCAGTGGTAGTGTCAGAAACAGGGGAGTATACGGATAGTGACACGAGCAGAGCAGCAGTATTTTTCTTTCTGAGACTGGTTGCTATTTGTTGAGTGTAGCTCTAAAATCAAACAACACTCCAAAAGGCAAAGCAAGAACAGAGACTGCTGCTTAAGCACAGAGCAGACTCTGTGGAGCAGACAGGACTACTGAGAAGCTAAAAAGGGAAAGAACCAAAGGTACCTAAGGGAAAGACATTCTTGTGGACTGAGAGCCCGCCTAAAGAAAAGGAGGGATCCTGCAATGGGATTTATTTATGCAATTTTTAGGGTTAATCCGTCTTAAACTGACTTTCCCTGTGCAAAATATTAGGCCTAATATGTGAAATTCATATTTCTGTAAATGTTCACAGCTCTTCCAAAATCTTTGGTATTTTGCTAGGGGAAAGATGCTAGCAGATACAGCTCACATGCTTCTATCCCTAGTTGCTACACAAGTGATACATGGCATCACTTTCTTTTTTTTTAAGCTATTGCAAATTGCTGAAGTCAAGGGAGCTGCATTAAATGTTGAAAACCCTTTGTACAGCTAAGCTATTAAAATGCTACATTCAAGCTTTATAAGTTTCCCAAATTTTACATGCATCAATCATTTTTCTTGGCACAATGCTGCTTGTTTTACCAATGCAAAAACTGATTTGTGATTCTTCAGGGCTATCCACATAAATAGTGGAAATCTGATCTGACTTTTCACAGCTAGATGGTAAGCGTTTATATCCTGCAGAACTGTTCACTGAATAGTCTGAACAGGGTCAAGACTGGGTTCATAATTTATTTTCAATATTTATTTGTTTTTAAATAGCATGTTTCAATTAAGAATAAACAACAAGAGAATGCAGCAATACAGACATTCTGAGCAAACCTAGAAAAAAACAGAGGTTTAGATGCATGTAAGGTGGACAAATAATTATAGTGAACAGATGTTAGTTACAGATTTTTACTGTGGGGATAAAAACATTCAAACAATAAAAACTGCTCTGGCCATATTATTTCACCTGGGTAGGCTGTGCTTCACTCTATTTCCTTCCTCTGCTTACTTAGTATGAAAATGAAATTCTACTGAATGTGACATGCTGCCATTTGACCTGATGTTGATTTAAGCTTCTAGAAGCTCATAACAGCACGAGGTCACAGACAGGCAAAGTCAGTGAATCTAAAAATGGTGCAGAATAAAAGAGATTAGGCTTTGCTTGGGTTCAGATTATTTAAAACAAACAGACAAGAATTTAGAGAAAATAAAATCGTGTTTCTCATCTGGTTGGTCAAATCACTTTATTAAATGATACAA
Source organism: Anas acuta (assembly GCF_963932015.1). Taxonomy (NCBI): domain Eukaryota; kingdom Metazoa; phylum Chordata; class Aves; order Anseriformes; family Anatidae; genus Anas; species Anas acuta. The sequence goes on along the minus strand of NC_088982.1, from coordinate 32,280,409 downwards.
TTTACATCTCTGGCATGCACTCTCAAATAAAGTGTCCTTTGCAGTGAACAAAAAGCCTTTAGAAGTGAAAAGATAATACAGTCTTTTGCTACTAGGCAGAAATGCAATGTGAATAGGTATTTGGTTGTGTTAAAGCAAACCAAACTGAAAACAAACTATGAACAAGAGTTGTGAACATCATCATCTAGCGTAACTAAGGAAACTAAATTTTCAGTTATATTGAGTATTCAAATCCTTTGCATTTTGACAGAGACACCTCTGAGGGTGAACAGGAAAACTGCATTTAGAATATCAAGACTTTTTTTCCTCATTTATTGAGCAGATCTGTGTATTCAAAACCAAATGTAGGAAATACTTGTATTAATATATTCAGAACTCACACACAACAGTCACAACTATATGATAGAAAGATGCTCTGCTAGCGGAGGAGTGGGGTGAAGAACAGAGTGAAAGATGCTGTGTGATTCTTCATAAAGCTGTGTATGCATTAACATTTCATTTAGTAGTCTGGGCCTGCTGCTTCCATTGAAATCAGTTCATTGTCTCAATCTGGTTTTAGCCTGATTTCCTTTGTAAACAAGGCTACGTGATCTGTCTGCATGCTTGTATTCAAGTCTGCCCTCCAATTAACGCTTTTGAAAATGTTTGTTTTGTTTCCATGTTGCAGCGGAATAGATCTTGGAGGCAAAACATTGCCCCCAGTCTTTGTAAAACTAGACAGCTGAGTGGAGGATAGGTACGCTTATCAGTCTTACTCTTGAGGGAAATTCTGCATGGTGAACTCATCCCATATTAGACATGAGCGAATCCATATGGGAAAGAGAACTAGTAATTCCTTGGCAGTAGGAAACAAAATCTGTAGTAGATCATGTTAAACACCCAAGTTAATCTATGATAAGATACAAATCCATAGGAAACTCAGCATTGTTAATTCTCATGTTCACAGAAGTACTTACTGATGAATCCCTTCTTATCAAGAGAAGAAAATTATCAGGCTACATTTTCTTTTTTTCTTGGGACATAGAAAGAAAGTCGGTGATTTTGTCTGAAGCTCTCTGTTTCTACTGTTCTTACATGTTTAGTGCATATTTGGGAATTTTTTTAGAGCTTGGTTCTAAAGTATGATTTCCCACATTGATTGCTGTGTGATCACAGCATTAAATACTTCTTAATATCACTTTATATCATTTTTCTTGAAATATCAAAATTTAGAAATACTTATCAGAATTTTTAAGTGCATGTACCTTAAAATTAAGCATACTTTACCTTCTGTTAGACATAGGATCTTAGAATTCATAACATGAGTTTCAATGAGAATTCAACAGCTATGCACTTGATTCTGAGAATTAAAATAATTGGATTTGGTAAACATATGTCTCACTGCAAACTCCTTAATCTGTTTTCTAGTTTAACAGTGTAAAGGATGAAGTTCAAAACAGAAACCTAAACTTGACTTCAATACAGGGAATCATTTTATTATTGCAATATAGACCACAGTTCAGCAAAATATGTAAGCATTATATAGTTTTCAGAATGTAGTCCTTCTGTGAAATACATGTACACTAGCATTTATTAACTACTTAAGGCTTTGATGACTTAGAATTATAAAGCATTACTGCTAAATCACAGTTTTACTGAAATTAGGTGTAAACTTAACATGTATTTCCAGGGAAGTAGGCCTGGATCCAAACACAGGCCCTTAAGGCTAATGGGACTACCACAGGCCCATAGGTTTCAGTGGAAATATTCCCAGTGGTGTCAAAAAAGGACATTATGGGGCCCTGCAGAGAAAAATGTAATTTTTTTTCTTTTTCAGGAAAATTTAACCTGATTATGCGAGTGTACAACTCTAAGGTGCAAAGCTCATTTTCAGACATACAGTGGCAGCCTTGTTTGTATATTTTATCTAAATCATCTTTTCTTTACAAATTCAGAATTTGTGAAAGAAATTTGTAAGGTGCTATAGCAATATAATCCTAATTTAAAGGTTTATAACTACCATGTCTTCATTCCCTCAGTGGTAGAAAGGACTGATTGATTACAAGGAGATTTGTGTTTGACTAGAGAATTACTGCCAACGTAAACTCATTAAAGGTATATTTTGTGTGATTAGTTGCTCCTATAGGAAGTTCCAGCTCAGCTGAACTTGGTGTACTTTTCTTGTTCCTTTTATACCAATTATATCTTATATCTTATATCTTAAAATTGGTATAACTGAAAACTGCAGATGGGAATGTTTCGTAATGCGTTTTTTCTTATATGCGTGTTTCAGTTCTTTCTAATCTGACCACTTTATGCAGAGTTGACAACCTTAATGAAAATAGGGACGCTTAGCAGTGTTTCTAGTGTTTCTGCAGTAATTTTAGTTTGCGGTGCTTGACAAATCTTTAAAGAATGCCCCACAAAACGAGGAGGATGCAGAGCACTTTGTAAAGCTTGGGGTATTCATTTAATGCCTTAACAATATCTAAACTACCCAATAAGCTTGCAATATGTATATTTTAGAAACATTTCTATTGTTTCAATAAGCTAAAAATGCAAGATATGTATCACCAGCAACGATTATTTAGCATCTCTTCAGATCCATCAAGATAATTCAATTGTAACCAACTGTCCAAATATTTGCTACTCATACTAGACTCATACCATGTAACACATATCATAAACCCTCCTTCACATACCACCTTCTACATAGAACAGGTATTATGCTTGATGAACAACTTATGTCTTCTAAACTGAGAATACAAATCAAAAGCCCTCTAAACATTGAGCTACCTACATACTAGGAACAACTGCCCAGCCAGTCAAAATACTAGAGACTGTAGCAGTAAATGTTCAGCAAGTAGTGCATTTCACAGAGAAATAAAGGCTGTTCTAGCCTCTGTCTTGTTTGATAATTTATTACAAAATTAACTTTCACTCCAGTTTAAATACAATCTAAATACTTTCTTCATCCCTTTTGTTGTTCAAATGTCATGGTACTGGTCTCCATTAACAACACCGTTCTTCCTGTTGTGTTCAGATTATGCAATTAGCTATAATATGCAAACCTTCATTGAAACTGTCATGAAATCCATCTGAAATGTATGCCTGCATGAGATTAGAGTATATCTACTTGTTGTAGAGATTCAAGTACCATGACCACAGATGTATTTTATATGTTACCATGGTATAATTATTCACTGATTTCCTTTCCTAGCTTTTTTTTTTTTTTTTTCTTTAATGCAGTAAAGAAAACATAGGGCCAATAAGCCAGTGCTTCCCAGTCTTCCATTTTCACTGGAACTTTCTCAAGTCTGGTTATATCTAGTACCCTGGAACTCAGGTGTCTAGCATATCCAGAAAACCTACAAGACGTTGTCAAATTCTTCTAACCTTTAAAATGCCCTATTTTCCTTTTTTTTTTTTTTTTCACATTATCTTAACCGCAAACACTTGTGCTGTCTCCATCTAAATACTTTCTAGATTTTTATATTGAGCACATGGTTGCCCACCTTCATACTCACCCCCAAGAAATGTGTAATTTTGCCCTTTTACAAACAAAACTATCTTAGGTTAGGTGTAAAACTGAGTCTATTCTAGCAGCTGCTAGCCTTGCAGTCGTATGAAAACTGTGCTCCATTCAATTTTGCCTCCTCGTTTCTTTAGTTCAGATATGGTGAGGCCGGCAAGAAACTTTCCTTCTCCAACTCAGATCTAAGGCTTGTAAAGCTGGAAGAAGGGAGAATATGCCAGGGCCTTCTCCTGTTCATGTTGGACGCCTCCATCCCCTTGGCTGTGGATTGTAGTTTGAATCAGCTGTTGATACACCATAGTCAGACCTGGACTCCATGGACATTATATCAGGATCTGTTCGGGACCGTTGGCTGCAGTAAGCATACTGCAACTGAGAGCCCCCCTGCATGGTGGCATTCGGGACAGACAGGGAGCTTTTTCGGGGTGATAAAATACCCGACTGCTTCCCTCCTAATAAGGCTACGCTACCACTTGGGGCTGGAGGCTCATAAGAAACTTTTTGTTTCCATTCATCTGGTGGCTCAGGAAGTGTTTTCCTGCGAGCAGCTGATACTATGTTAGCCGCAATGTATTCCTGCATACTTTGGGGCCCAAAAGCTTCATCCACTAGGCCAAGAGGGGATTTTGCTGCTGCTTCCCAGGGAGTCGGTCTCTTGCCAGGCCTGTCAGCTGCTGTATCTGGTTTGCTGAAGTAGTCAGGGGCAGGCTGAAATATAAGAGGAGAAGTAGGAGACATGGCTCGAGAAATGAATGCAGAAGGTCTCCCAGGAAGTGATAATGAGCGTCCACTGCTTCTTTCCTAGGAAAACAAAACACCAAATATAGCTGCAGTCAATAAACAATAAAAACAGAAGCCCCTTCTCTTCACTTCCAAACTGGAACAACAAACCCTGAAAGCACATGATATTCTGGCAATCCCATTATATATACATGGGTACTTTTTAATAATTAAGTGGAAAGAGATGAGGTATTAAAAAGGGTGCAGAGGAAGAAGCAGGAAGAAAGACAGAGCAAACTGATTTTTTGAGGAAAGTCAATAAACCAAAGGCGGGATTTTGTTACTGAAAAGGTACAATTACATTAAGAACTGTACAGCTTTTCTTCCATCTCCACTACTTAGCTAGTATGTCTTGTTCAGAAAAGACCATTCTTAATAATGAGAAAGGAAGTCATGTTGCAACAGCTCTCTCTGTGTTTACAAGATTGTCTCGAACATGCAGGCACAGTCTAATTTATTTGATTACAGGCTCTGTTTGGGACATCTGTCCAAGAACATATCTTTGGCAATCTCCTTTTAAGACAGGAATTTCTTATTCTAAAATTATTGGATTTACTCTGAATGAGAAGGGGTCAAAAATTAACATGCAAAATTAAAAACATTAATACAATCGTTGCCTTAATACCCTTGCAGGACGCTACTTAACCTGGCTTCTTTAGAAGGCAGTGCCCTCAAAATTTCAGAACATTCTGACCCATTTATAGGAGCAATCCATTCATATTTGACAAATCCTAATCTTCTTAGTAATGCAGCACTTTGAAACAGAAACTCTGTTCATGAGAAGGTTCTGCCCACAACAGTCTTCATTTGGCATACAAAACACATACAGTCTTTTCCCCAAACCAGACGTGTTCCTTGTATTAGACAAATCACATTGTTCTTACTGAGAAGTGTCCATACATGTGGTTCATAAACTAACTGATTTACACCCACTGATTCATATCCTGAGGTTTAAATGCCTTCAGCTCTGAAATCCTGTGTGAAATTCCGGGCTCTGTTGCCAAAGGCTGTGCTAAGATTTCATTCAAATGACATTGGCCTGTGTTACTTTTCCTAATTAGCTTCCAAAACTTTGAATACTGTGAACATGATCGAGATACCAGTCAATAACTATATGATTATACAGGCAATAGCTAATCCTGCAAACATTCACACAGAAACATCATGTTTTATAGTTTTTTCCATCGCAAGATCTTGACACACTTAAGAAACTCAAATGACCTTTACTTCACACAGGCTTTTATGTTATGTTTTAATATCAGCCTTGTAAATGAGAAATGAAAACCGAGAAAAAGCCTACTGATTGCATTATTATCAGTTAGCCTGGTGGTGCACAGTCTGAATCTGTTGAGTGTGCAGAGACACAGAGAGGTTTTGTAATGAGAGATCTGACAAGAGATCTGACGAGTGATGCTTTACAACAGAACCATCGTCTCACCACTTAGCTACAACCAGCTATTCCCAGTTTGCAGTTCCAGAGAGGAAATTCTCCAACATTAATAAGCCTACCCCCACATACTTCTATCAAATTTGACAAATGACCACAATTAATTTTTAAGTCTTCACTTATACCATGAGATTGTCAAGCATTAAAGACGTGGCTTACCAGATAGCCACCTATAGACAGGTCCCATCAGGGTTCTTTAAGCTGGTAGCATTTAAAAAACAAAAACGGTCCATTTGGACGGTAAATGAATGTGAGAGTATAAAGAACTTTCTTTTTCCACATAGATGAAGTGATACACCATCAAGAATGGATTAAACCTTCTCCACGTCTTCACCTAACAAGAGTGTTTCTTCTCACCTGGAAAATAAGATTCCATATAACAGATCATACCTGGGGACAAGGAGTGGCAGACCCAGATAGGCCTGTCAGAAAAATTCTTTCCTCTCATATATTTCAGTTTATTTCTTCAATGAATCCACAGAAACCAGTTTCTTCAGCATGTCTAATTACTGTATTTTGTTTAAATTGTCTGCAACAATAATTTTTTCACATGTGTGAAATCAAAGCAAGTATGCAAAATGAGATGCAGTTTCCATTAGAAAGTAATGAAGTAGTTTCTTCTAATGAAACTTAGAAGATGTGCAGAGGGATGAAAAAGTTGATCAAACAGGTTTAACTAGGTAGCCTACCTGTGCTAACTGCTTTCGGGATGGTTCAAGATCCTGGGCCGTGCTGAACAGAAAAACCTCCTTTTAATGGAGATTCCAGTTCTGAGCCCTGTCAGTAATTTGTAGGATTACAGAGATGCAGAGGGAAATGATACTGTTGAAGGAACTGTTGCATACAGTGGCTGATATTTGAAGACAGTCAAATGAAACACTCTGTTTAGTCTGTCACGTTTAGAGAAAACCTCCAGAGTCTATCAAGTTGCAGAGGTATCTTTTTGGCCTAACCATCAGTAATAAAGCAGGAGCTGATTTTCTTTGACAGAATTTGATCAGAGAGCAATGAGTTAGGAAAAGTATTTCAGTACTATGTCAAACAAAACATGCTGTTCTATTACATTACGAAGACAGGAGCTTGTAAAAGCAGCAATACAGTATAGCCAAATAAAATGTTCACATTGTGGTGAGCTCTAGTTACTTAGTATGAGTGATACATCAGATTCAACAGAAAATCAAGATAATTAATGGAAAATAAGATACTATTCTGTGATGCTGGAAACTATTCCAGGAAGAGCTTTGTTATTATGTAAGGCAAAGAAAGGGAACTTGCAGGGGAGAATTAAAATGACCTCCTAGCAAAACCCTCTGCATGAATCAGTCAATACAGTATAAAGGAGTTGGCACAATTTTGACAGCGAGATTCAGGGAAGAGTGTTTTACTGTCTTGATAATCTCTTGTCCTTAATTTGTAAGATGTCAATGAACAAGTGTTTGTACTTCAAGTCATATCTATCCATAGAGCCTGTAATGTCATGCAGATAATAAGTTGAGTATGTAAGGGTTGTTGCAGAAAAAGCAGAATCTTGAATACTGATAATCTGGAGAATATTATTTTGTCTTTTGAGTTGGTCCGTATTGAAAAATAAATAAATAAATAAATAAATAAAGTAATGTGAAATACTTCAGACATGGAAGATTTTAGTCTCATAGGAAATACAAATCTTTTCTCCTTTTAGTTCTGAGATTCTTCTCAGCTTTTGTGCAGTGTGGGTCTGCATTTGACTAGAATGCTGGAAAGATGCAGTCAGTAAACTGGAACATCAGTGGTGTTTTGAGAACGAGGTTGGCTATACTAAAATTACTTGAACTCATTTTTTATTTCATTTTTAACCTTAGTTAGGCTCTCAGGGACAAATGACTACGTAAGAATCCAAGTAGTTCACACCCTCTCAAGAGATGAAGAACGTTTCATTACGTAAGGATGGCTTTCCTTAGCTACAAAAGGGATTTACCCAGTGATCACTCTATAAGATGAAATTGTCTGTGATAGATTTTTCCAATGAAATTCAATTTAGACTTCCAGGTAATTTGGAGCAACTGTTACAATCTACCTGTCCAGTAAGATATTGTACCAATTTATCTGGAAAAATGTATTTCCTTAAAAGTTGACAAGTATTCTCTTTTTCTACTCAGAACCCAAAAACAGTTATTTCAGGTCTTGTCCATTTTGCCAAATGACTATTTGCGTTTGTCACTGCTGTCAATTTGCCAGAGTAACCTATGCATTTTTTTCATTGGTCTCCTGGATCTCACATAATCCTGTTAATTTCTGGACTTCATCTTCATAACTATCATCAGAGAGATTTAATTCTGATAGAAAAACAGAGCAAGTTATCCAAGGACTTGTTTCTCTTGCCCCAGTGGACAGCTTTGTTAGGTGCCAAGTATCTTGTATGGAGACTAGAAACATCAGATACAGTGAACACATTCAGTAAGATCTTTATCACTGAAAAGATAATCAGTGATTACTTCATTCTGGATGGTTTTTCAACCTATATCTAAATCACAGCAACAAAGTTTGTGCTGCAAGATCAAACTGATGACCTATGGTACTGTCAGATGAATGATTCTCATCTGTAGACAGTCCTTTAGCATACTTGGTCCTGTTTTGGTATTCCTGAACCAGTCAAATTGTTCTCCTTTCCCACTTGGTAGCTTGTATTTAGATACAGTTCTGATATTAGTCTGCTTTTTATCTCTAAAAGAGCTGTGAAATTGGATATCCATTTCTTCTACATTTTGTAAAGTAAAGATTAATCTCTACTTCTCTGAAGGAAGGACTAAACAATATGGGTTTCTAACAGTTGTTTTTCAGACAGTGAAAGAACGAAATCTGTAAGAGAAAATAGTGTTCCAGATGATTTACCTGGAAAATGTCTGAAGTAAGTGGGAAGACTTTGTCCATTCTGTAATGGTCAGAAGGAATTTGAAGAAAAATTTGAGAGAGACACCCGCTTTCTGAGATAATACCAACCTCCAGTTGTAGTGTTGTGTCTGGCTTTTGATGGGGAGGAAAAGTAGACCAATAATTTTTGAAGGAAGAGGGTCTTGTTGGAAAGAGCTGGCTAAATTCTTTACCTTTCCTAAATGGAAGAAATATAACTGTGCTGAAGATGGACAGAAGAGGGTTTGAAGACCCTGGGGTCCCAAGAAGATGAAAATTTATTTGGCTAGAATGAGCCTTAGTTATTTTAAATTACAACATTCCTAAAATACATAACAATCATCATTATCTCCATTCCAGTAAGCTCAGGGTGAGCAAAACAACATTTTATATGAATTTTATCTTTAATAAATCTAGAAAAATTAAATATCAGTTTGTGCCCAAAACAATTCTGTTGAGCTTTGTGAAGTGGCTGCAGCTTGAAGCAGTTATAACCCTTTGGATTCAGGAGGATATATTTCTAATTGTCTTGTCTCTTTTACAGAAAATTACAGAATTTCTTTCATCTTCCTTGAAAGAAATATAGCAAATGCATCAGTTCAGTGCACTGTGCCATAGTGCCTCAGTATTTACCTTAAGAGGGAGGAATTTAGTCTCAAAGTCTGCTCACTACTAAGATTCTTATGGTAGTATCTATTGTAATACAAGTAGTCTAATAGCAGCCTGTGCAGCAGATTCTTGTGCACTTAGCTAAATAATTATATAGGCATTACATAGTGGCATACTATGTAATAGTGGCATACATATAATAACTAGAACTAAAACAAATATAATATTACTCCCCAAAGTAACTTTTTCAGTATAAATAAATGAATGTAAACACTACTTATGAAAATTCTGTGTACACATACGTTTTCTTTTTCATTGTAAGTGGAAAGAGTGAGAATGTATACCTCTGATTCAGTAATACTCCAATCAAAAACCTGTCATTTGGAACTTAATGATTTTTCGAATTTCTTGGTAATTATGAAATGCTGAAAGACAAAAATGCAATAATTGATTTCATAACACAGTGCAAATATAAATGTCAAAAGTTAGTAAGATCTTTTTAATTTTACAGGCCAAATGGGAATGCAAAATGCTACTTAGTGAAATGATTTCACAATAACCTTTTCTGTCTCAGGTGGCGCATCTCCGTAGTAAGGGAAAACTGTTCATAAGTTTACCTGCTGAAACTGCCTTTTCACCAGTTAAGGGACATAGATTAAAAAGCTTTATTTATAGCTCATATATTATAAAGTTCATATATTAAAAAGCTCTAGAAGTAGCTTGGGCTCTTAATATTCCGTGTCTCAGTGAAACTCTGCAACACAGACTCTCATCTGGTTGAGTTTCTTTAAAAAAATGATTTAGGTTTCTAAGTCAGTATAACATTTTTATTTTTGTCTTTTCATTTGAGTCATAGGCCTTAATCCCATATCAAAGCAGGTTCAAATCAGAGTTAACATTAGCATCTGGCTAATGTTTATACCAAAAGGAAACAAAGGAAAGGGAAGTGGTTAAAACAATTGGACTATTGCAAAGTATGACTCTGTCTTTATAAAAAGTTCGGTGATGCATTTGTCATTTTGCTTTCTATCAGCTTGTAATTGCTACTTCAGTTAGAGATCAAACTATTGAGAAGATGGTAGGACAAAATAAATAATACCTGATTTTTATATATTTTTATGTTTATATCTCTTTCAAATCTTTCTTTCCATTTATTTTAAACAGAAAATAATCATTTCAGATTTTTAATCTGACTCATGTAGAAAGAAGACATTGATTATCTTATTGTAGCTTTTTGTTATCTGAAACCACTTACAATTTAAACATATAATGAAAACATTTTCTCTCCAAAATGTTGCCAGCTCTAGAATAAATACTGCAGCTACTTTACAATATAACTACCAAAAATTTGGAAGTAAAATTTAAAACCCTGGAAATAATTTATAGCAGGCAAAAGGAAACTTGTAAAATTGGACTGCATCATTTTTGTCTGTGGGGGTATTAATGGCTGGAGAGACAGGGAGTCTTACCTGTCTGTAACAATTAAAGCTTTGTCAGTAGCTATACTAGGAATTGTAATAGATTAGAATCACATTGTGAAAAATTCTGGATTTGACAATAAATTCCTTGTAGTTGTCAAATAATGGTTGAACATAAAGATATAAAATTGTGCCTTCACTAATGCAGAACACCTACAGCACACATGGAGAAGAAGCGAGAAGAGTGCTACTAACCTCTCACTTGTTATTGCTCAGTTTGCATCTGTGTAAATGAACGAAAATTGGTTCTTTCTATTAATATTTAATATTCATCAATATATGATTATAAAAAGAAATACAATTATGTCTATAACAAGCAAATAGCTGAAACATTTTTGGCAAAAGGCATCTTAGTTTTCCTTGGAAGGGACAGTCTATTTCTGGTAAGGAAGAATATTTGCTGCCACCTTCTGGACTTTAATATTACAGTTTTGAAGAAGGTCTTAGAACATGAAGCCTGACTTACTTGTGAATAAAAGTTTGAAAAACAAGTGCAAAGTTGGTCCTAGTTTTCGACCTTTCTATTTTGTATTGTCAATGAAAGAGTTTAAAATTAGTATTAAATGAAGACTGTGTTTTCTTTTTTTTTTTTTTTCTTCTAAAATCAAATCAAATCAAAACTATATTGAATGTATTGTGATTCTTGAAAGTCATGGCACTATTGTTTCTGAACATTTCCAAATTATCCAATTCCATATAATTTTCTTATCAAATATTCCAAAACAAAGTCTTCAGCCTTGTGTGTTGTTTTTTGTTTGTTTGTTTGTTTTTCCTATTTACTTCATCCCAGATGATTCAACCATCTGACATACATTTTAACCAAGTGAACCCATATGGCTCAACAATTTGAAGGAGTGAGAGTAGGGAAATGACAAAAAACGCTAGCCTCCTTTTCCTTGAAAAGCAGTACTGCTACTCCATGCTTTAGAATTGTTCTGAGACTAATCCTCTTTGTGTCTGAAGTGTATTCAGACTTGCCTATTTATATCCAAGCTGAGAACATTTCTGTAATTTTAGTTAATACTGGCTCAGCAGGAAAGTCAGGCTCAGTAGGAACACTTTATCTGTTGCTCAGATAGTTCCTGAGAGCTCAGGACAGCACTGATATTCTGTTAGGCAGTGGGATTCTATTCATTATTACAACTCTAAGCTGCTGTATGTTGTGAAATGTCTGGGCACACACAGAAGAACAAGGAGACAGATCTTCTGCTTTCTCTGCCTGTCTAAACTGCAGGCTTTGTCCATCTCCACAGGAGAAGTCACTGAGGTGTACTACAGCTCCTGCACTTGCTGCACAGCTCAGTTTTCATTCACAAAAAAGTACTGCGTGTGGGAGTATGGTGCATACCCACATGTCACAACACTGGGACTGAACACAAGGCTGCACGCTGACTGATCAGGACTGAGGTGCACTGCAGAGCATGTTGCCTCTTGGCAAAGCTCCAGAGCTCCTGTTTGGCCCAAGCAGCTTCAAAGGGGAAAGCACCTGATTTAAATACAGAGCAGCAAGAAGTGGAATTTCAACAGGGTGGAAGAAACAGGCAAGGGAAGGACAGAGAAGAGGCTGGACAAAACAAAACCAGGATATAGGAATACTTGATGCAGAAGGAAAAACTGTATTCAGCACTGGCTTAGAGAGTGATGAGACTAGGTATTGATGGCCAAGATTCCTGAGTTTGGATGAGAAGATAAAGGAATAGAAAATTGACCTGTGTAGCTTGCAACGAGGCTACGATTTGGAGACCAGGACAAGAAAGAGATAAGATGAAGAAATGGGGGAAAAGTCACCCTGGGGGAAAAGAACCTGTGCTGATTACTGTGTACTTTTCTCTAGAGCTCCAGAGAAATTTAATCCCTGGAAGAATGGAGTTTGTCCTTCCTGGATCTCACTGATGTCAGAAAAGACTGCAGAGCCACACCAGAAAGCTGTGCCATCCTCCCAGCGGTGGCTCACAGCCAGATGTCAACATGCACTTGCTGCCAGTTACTGTAGTAGCATGATGGCAATTGTTTGGGGTGGTTCAGGCTATGCTGGAGGACCTTGTTGGTTACAGTGTGCTATATAATAGTTTCTGGGGTTTGGTTTGTTTCAAAAAAACCCTTGGGTCTTTAACACACAAAGTTACCTTGAAACAATGCAAGTAAAATTGGAAGGTCAAATATTCAAAAGCATCATTGGCCAGTGTATATGCATTTTTATTACATTTCAGGGCTTCTGCCCCATCCAGTGCAATTTCAGGGTTTCCTTTAGCAAATACTATGATTATATGGTAAAGGAGTATATTCTGTGAAAGATGCTTTCACTGGGTGGATTTCAGTGCTGGTCACTCAGTATTCCCTTCTCTGGGCTTCCACCTGGAGACCTGTAAGCTGTGAATACTCATGGACTGATGTTAAGGAGAACCATGCTTTTGATATATTGACTAGTTCTTATATGATCTGAAGATGCTGAATGTCTTAAACTGGGCACCCAAGGCTACTGAGTTTCCTAATATCAATGCTTCCATCTTCATTTACTCATTTGTAAAATGCAGTGGTGTAAAAATATATTACAGCTTCTGAATCAGTCAGATACTAACAAAAAAATCTATGAGGAAATAAATAATTCTTTATGAAGAGCATACTTTCAAGAGCGTACATTAGATAAGAAACAGTGCTAAGCACTGAACAGTGTCATTACAAATCAGTGAAGAGCTATTCATCAGTTGAGCAGTACCATTCTGTGCCCTGAATTGAGTTAGGAGTTCTATGGGGAAAAAAAAAAAAAATAAGCAAGTGATGATGTGATTACAGGTGGTTTTGTCACACAAATGCTTGAGAGGGCTGAAATTAGGTGACACATTCGTTTCAAGTGCCTCATTTTGCAATTTAAACAGTAGTGTTTAAGATTGTGTTTTTTAATAATTGTATATACAGAAGGGTCAGGCCCTGGCTTTGGTAGCTTTCCTTTAGCAGGACCAGGTTGGTCTAGTTTCCCTACAAACCATCTCTCTGAAAGTAATCTTAGGATGAGGAAATATATCTGAAATGCTTACAGCTGTGCAGCAGAGTACAGCACAACTGCAGATGTATATCAACATAACAAGTCATGTTGCTCCTTCTCATTTTGTGGAATCATTTGAAGTTTTAATGGAAAGCCATCATGAAAAAAAAATAAAAAATCTCATTTGTCATACTTCTGCACTTTCTGATATCTGCCAAAGAAGAAGAAAGAAATTATGTGCCAGTGTTTTCTGAAGAAATTCACAGACCACTTTTCAGTTCACAAAAGATTCTTAGGTAGCAAGGCTAGGACTGGCAGAAATACCCATATATACCTAAATGTGGTTATTTAACCAAAGAAAACAAAAATGCAGACAGATACTGAGGTTTTCTTGTCACCACATCTTCAACTATTTAGGGCTGCTTAAGCTCCATTTTTAAGCTATAGACCTGATGGGGGAAAATTACCAAAATTCCAGGAAGAAATCTAAGTGTACCCAGATGCCCATCCTTTAGTTTTGCTCCCAGTAGTAGAGCCATATACCAACAACAACCTGCACAGTGAGACTGTGAGAAGTAGCATTCTCACAGATCAAAGAAAAAATCAGTGGCAGTTATTGATGTTTCTCTCAATTAGGAAAAAAAAAAAAAAAGTGTATTTTCTCTAGAACTTTCTTTAAATTTTGAAAATATTTGTCTATAGGTTGTTCCTGTACAGAAACCATTGATTCTGATATAAGTATACTGAATTCTTGGCTTTGAAAACAAGTAAAGCTCATAGTGAAATGAGTGAGAGTGGTGCTCCCTGGCAGCCTTTGTAACCCAACATGTGTTACGGTGGTTTGGCGGGTATTTTATTTCCATAATGTTCCTTCTTTTCTTCTGTATGTTCTGAATTTCTTAAAATAGTCAGTCTCTTGTTTTGGGTTTATGTGGAAACGTCAAGAGTAGCGCTCCATCTGTTCAACAATTTAGTCTTTATGCCTAATTAGAAATGGCCTGTTTACTTTTGTAGCAACATATCTTTCCATTGTCAGAGTTATGTTTTTAAGATGTCTGTCTCAAACCATACAATATAATCAAGGATTCTTGTTTAAAAACACTACTGATATATTGATTGCCCTGCACACAAGACTTCATCTACTTAGTCCATCTGTAAGCATGGTTTGGTAAGTTATTTTTCTCATAGCGGCATTTCCTCAGCCTAAGAGAGTGAACAGTTACTGTTACAATATACTTCCATGTAACTTTGTGAAAATTTCACATGCATTGAAATTAAAAACATTTTGTCAAGATCATTACAAACAAGAATAGATTTTTTTCCTCTGAAAACCGCAGAGTAATGTGAGACTTGATTAGCATGGTATAAAAAAAATAAATAAAAAACTTTTTGCTGG
The DNA here is from genome assembly GCF_963932015.1 of Anas acuta. Lineage (NCBI taxonomy): Eukaryota > Metazoa > Chordata > Aves > Anseriformes > Anatidae > Anas > Anas acuta. The sequence goes on along the minus strand of NC_088982.1, from coordinate 32,265,313 downwards.
CCTTACTTAAGGAAGCCTCTGTTTAAACCATGGAAATATCATTATGTGGTTAGTCTCCGTTTATAAAGGAAGAGGAGAATCTGTCTCCGTAAAGATCCTTCCAACACATACCACTAAGCTTCAGGATTACTGTTTTAATCATTTGATAAGAAACCTAAAGTGCTTCCTGTAGTAAGCATCCAACCTGAAAAGCACTTGCCAAACATTACCCTTCCCTTTTATAATTACATGCAAAAGTAAAGTTTAGGATAAAATAAGAGCAGTCATTGTCATGGGTACTATGAAGTTGTAAAGGTAGCACCAAGTGTATCATGTAAATACCAGGTCACGTATTTTCCCAAGAAATCTACCAGCAGTAAGTTCAGAGCTTCTGAATCCACAGTTTTTTAAATATCTTGTCATCAAGTTTCTTCTTTGCATAACATTTCTCTTTCAAGCTGAATAGATTCATTAAAAAATAACATTATGCCAAGCTGTGAAATTAAGGCTTGCACTTGCCATGCCGAATTCACAACGCGATCAGTGGAATCTCCTGGATGTTTAACTTCAGGCAAAGTTGTATCATGGTTGGTTAAAAAAAAAAAAAGTAATATTGAAAGGGCAGATCTTTTTATAACCACTCGCTTTGTGTTCTGAAAGCTAGGAAATCTGGATAAGGATCCTGGAAAAAGAGAGGAGAAAGATTTTGCAAATTGTTAGTTGCAAAGAGTGGTGTTGTTTCACTGGTATTTCCCTACCTCGTGGTGTACAGAGGATTCCCACAGAAAGGCTGGAGCAGCGGGACATGCTGGAAAAGCTGGTCCTGTGTTGGGGTGTTGGCCCGGCTACGTGGTAAGCAGTGCTCCTCCCAGATCACCTCATCTGGTATCCAGTTCTCTTTACACTTGCATCCCACCGCTGATGGGCATTTCTCTCTACTATCTTACATCAGAGTTCACTTCAGCACTTTCAAAAACTGTCATGTATAGGAGCTATCTGGGATAATATGTTTGTATATCTTTTGCCTCTCAGAGCAAATGTCTATTGATAGGGTCGGCTTTTTTTTTTTTCTCTTTTTTTTAAAACCTCTCTTTTCTCTTTTTCCTGGCCATTAGCATTTCCATTTTTACGCAATATCTTTTTGTAAGTAGACGAAAAAAATCATGCCCAGTGATATGAGCACTCTGTCATCCAAGAACAATCTAGCAAATTTCAACAAAAAGCTTGAAGTTGTCAGTGCAAAATAAGTAAGCCCTTCTTTCTGATTGTTTTCTTCTCTTGTACCTTCAGTATTTCATAAACCCGTGACAGATATTTTATCCTTTGCAGTCTCTGCTCTGGAGTTTTCTCCCCGTTGCTTGGCTCCTTCTAACCCTAGCAGTTTTTTCTCTCAAAATTGCTGCTCTGCCACTTAGCAGTAACTTTCCTATATGAACCGTGTGCCAGCCTCTCACTTCCTAATTGCTGGAGCCTGGTGATACCTCAACCTCATAGTATCCATTTACTTCAAATACAAATTTACATGAATTCTAGACATTCATTTTAGGATGAATAGTAACAGCACTCTGCCAAAAGGAAAACTCATTGATGCATGATTGCTGTGGTGACAGCAAAATGGGTCACAACACTTTCAGGGCTGATTTTATGTTTTGATTCTGTCTCAGATAAAGTTAGGTATATTTTGGGTCAGTGCAGGAAGACTTTGGATCAAAAATGAACTGAAACATTTTGGTGGCTGATATTTTAATGGCATTGGCTTAATCTCATAGTGAATTGTCTGTGCATCTAGGAGAGAAATGAGCGTTCCCTACTGCACACCTTGCTGTGAGTGTATTATAAAGTCCCAGTCCATCAGCCAGGTGCTTTTGGAATCAAGTGGCTTATTGTCACTGGATATTGTCACGTCCTAGGACACTGACAATATTATTTCTTCCATAAGAGAGCAGAAAGCAAGAGGATGAGACATACTTTTAAGAGATGGTATTGTTTACTCTGTAAGTGTTCCTACAGAAAATAATATTTGAAATATCTTTCTGTTTGTTCTTTTGCCAATCAGGAACTCGGTAAGAGTAGTTTCCCTGGAGAAAGGGAGAGAAGCTAAGCTGTTGTGTTTTTTTTTTTTCAATAAATAAATGTTGTTTCTTATTTTTGCTACAAAAAAAAATAACTTCTTATTTAAAAGCTATGCATCTCCCAAGACAAAACTTTTAAATTCAGGTTTTATAAAGAGCAGTTTATAACTGAATTATGGAAAAGCTGTCTTGAATGTGAGATCTAAGTTGTGCAGTGCATGGGCTTTAGTATGGGCTATAATCAAATCTGATAAATGCAACATAAAGAACAAACAGATCCTTTAATGTGAAGATATTAGAAGTATTGTTATTAGGGGTGGCCTAAAATTCTATGGTATATATGCGTACAGAGTAAGCACGACAATTGTATTTTGGAGCTGTGTCATATTATATTATAATTTCTAAAAACTTTTTGAAAAAAAAAATATAAAGGTTCATTTTTCTCTCATAGAGAAATTTCAGATGGCTTCTCTCTGTGCAAACAGTCAATTTTCTTGCCATTTCATCTATGCTTAATGTCATTTTTACCTTTTAATTAGGACTCAAGGCAGTGAACAGCTTAACTTTCCTATACATATCTGCTTCATGAGAGATTACACCTTGGATAAAACTGTTATTTTAAGTAGGCCAGTCTTCTGAAATATTAATAAGAATTACAGACTTACCTGATTTGTAAAAATCTTGAAGGCAAGTTGGATCCAAGCACTATGCATGTAGAATGGTGTATGTATAGGGTATTGAATTCAGACTTGGTCTTTGAATGGGATTTTCAAAAGATCTTGGTTGAATTAAGAGAACTACTGTCACTAGGGCTTTTGCTTTTAACTCATATTCATGCCTTAAAAAGCCCTTCTGTCATTGGTATAGGCCATACAAACACCTGTATTTTAGTAACAGCAAAAAATCCAAATCAGATCAAGATCCAAATTTTTAACATAATTTCCTTTTCTTCTGGACAAGGTAAAGAGAAGATGATAGCTAATAGCTTCGTTCTGTACTGCGATTACAGAAGCTGGCTTTGTGTTTATAGTTGTCAGCATGAATATTGTTTAGACAACATTCTAAGTAAAATTGTGGTTTGTGCTGTTAATGAAAGAAATAGCTAAATGATTTTCAAGTTGATAATTAGGATAATAATGCGTATTATTTCTTACATGGAAAGTGGCATGTAGGCACATATACATTAGATTTCAGTAATCCACACATTTCATACAGGATATTCAGGAGATGGTGACAACCTCCAAAAGTTACTGACCTGAGTGTGATAGAACCTGGTCACCACGCCAGGTAAGGCATACATTTTATCTTTGTGTTAACAAGATGTATCTTGTTAGTAGCCATGTGCATCAACCTCAACACTTGTGTGAAAGTACAAAACTGCTAAAAAATTCCACATTAGGGAAATATTCTTGAGGTGGTAAGGTGAACAAGTACAGAAGTGTGATTATAATTTGCAGGTGTATTTTACAAGAGGAGACTCTAGGCAAACACATGTAAGGCAACATGAGGCTGTCTGAAAGGGATTACATTTCTATGTATATCTCTAGTAGCACAACCCTTATCTTTGGCAGGGTATCTTTATTCCAAGAAAGGAAGGAAGGGAGAAAAGGGAAGGGAAGGGAAGGGAAGGGAAGGGAAGGGAAGGGAAGGGAAGGGAAGGGAAGGGAAGGGAAGGGAAGGGAAGGGAAGGGAAGGGAAGGGAAGGGAAGGGAAGGGAAGGGAAGGGAAGGGAAGGGAAGGGAAGGGAAGGGAAGGGAAGGGAAGGGAAGGGAAGGGAAGGGAAGGGAAGGGAAGGGAAGGGAAGGGAAGGGAAGGGAAGGGAGAAGGAGAAGGAGAAGGAGAAGGAGAAGGAGAAGGAGAAGGAGAAGGAGAAGGAGAAGGAGAAGGAGAAGGAGAAGGAGAAGGAGAAAGGGTGAAAAGGGAAAGGAAAGAGGGGAAAAGGGAAAGGGAAGGGGGGAAAATGGAAGGAGAAAGGAGATTTCATATTAACAGAATTACATAGAAAACAGATTTCCCTAAAAAGATACTGTCAGTCTATATATATAAGTGAAACAAAGCAAAACATAACAGGAAAAAACAACAACCAAACCAAAGAAAAGAAACACAAACAGGCAGAGAAGAAAGGGACAAATTTAATGGTAGAAGAAAAATATAGATACTGACAGTGAAAAACAGATTGAAGGGAGATCTCCAGAGGATTAAAATATTGCTACTCTGTTTCCAGGCAAATGTAGTGTAATTCTTTGTTGAATTTTCCAAACTATTTTCTTCAAAATTTCCCATCCGTGTCCTGAATTTTAAGAGAGAGGTGGATCACATAGTCATTTTCTTCTAATGCAGTCAGTATCCCAGTCCAAATATTAACAGAGAGAATGAGATTTTGGAGGTCCAAAATTCAAAGTGATTTTTGTTGACTTGATTCCAATCTGCATTTTATATGTCCAACCAAATTACTGTTTTTTCAAACTTAACTGCTGTTTGAGTTACCTTCATGGGACCAAACTAAGATTTTTTTTCATACTGGGGAATGCTTTCTTCATTGAGACAGATAGTTCTACAAAATCTTTGTGCACCACTATGATATAAAAGATCCATATTTGTGTCTGTAGCTTGCTGGATCATAACTTAAACAAATATGCCAACAGATTCTGCTGCCTTTACTCACAGAGTGATGTTCTAATCTTATTGCACATCTCTAATCATGTTGCACATGGGATGGATTTTGATACCCTTACTTGTGTCAAACAATGTTTTGTTTCAGACCCAGCACTACTGATGTAAACGAGACTCTTTACAGAATAACATGATAAACTGTTCAAATATAGGCCCTTGATTTCAGCAAGATGTATTCATTGCAGTATTATACAGTAGGTTTCAAGACTACAGACTCTTAAGAATTTTCTGCAGTAGCAGTATTTCAATCCTTTGTACTGAATACAAGAAGTAAAAGGGGAAAGTATAAGACCAGAGTAAAAAGATTTGAAGTGGGAAGAAGAACTGTAAATCCCAAAGTGAAATTAAAAAAATGTGTATGACAGACCAATAGGAAGACATGGCACTATTTATGATTTACTGTTAAGTGCTAATTTTTGTGGCATACACTACTCTGGTTGTAAGAATCTTGAATATATGTATCCCTTCAGTTCTCCGTCACTGTGCTTTCACAAGAAACTATTGCATTACATTGCAGCTGCAAAACCCATCTCACCTCTCTGACCTATATTTTTAATTTAGTAGTTTCTATGTTAAGCGCTGGATTCAACACAAACTTCAGCTCAAAATATGTCTGCGCTTGGGATGTCAGATTTCCCCAAAATGGGAAATCTTAGCGATTTTTCCAGCTGTCTTTCCACCTCCTTTAAATTATTCTTCTGCAGAACACTCTAGCATCTCTTATAGCACATTCTCTGTGAAATCACAGAGGCAATTCATGATTTTGGATCACAGCTGATCCACATAACTTACAAACTAAGCCCCTGACTGATCAATCAGATTCTTGTGGAAGGACCTTTGAGCCAGGACAGATTCTGACTGAATTCAGTGGGGCTCTGTACATACCCAAAGGTCTATCCAGCTCTATTCTGCAAGTGATCAGTCAGAGTCTAATACTTTACCTATTTTATACTATGTATGTTAGTAATACATGTTACTATTAGTATCATTTAATAAGGCACTTTAGAAAAAAAAAAAAAAAGTCCTCAAATCCCTAGGTCATTAGGACATAATTGGTGCAGGAGTCTGCTCCAATTGGTGCAGAAAGAAAGCTCTTTTCTATTAGTTTGACATGCCAGGAATACTGCTTTCTGTTGTTTGTGTTGTAGTCATCTTAAAGCAAAAACCTAGTGTCCTGCTTACTTAACACAATGGTGTGAATTTATTGCAGGATGTTATGTGTATAAAGCATCTGATATTATGCTTAAATATCCTAAAATTGTTTATCTATTTTGATTCCTTAAAAAAGTTCAAGTATTTTGGACCCAGATTTGAGGTGATATATCTGAAGTTATTAAGTAAGCTAAGGAATACTACTGGCACTCTTTGTGTGCCCAGTTACCACTGCAAACAATTAATGCATGGCAAGCAAAGTGGACACTAAGTTTCAGCTGTAAGGTTTACTCTTCAATAATTGATGGCTTCCACACCTGTGCAGTGACGCCAACTTTCTTTGCTGAAAATTTTGGCCTCGGAGCAGTAAACAAAGAGGAAGTGGTTGTTTCCGGCTTAGAAAATGCAGAGTAGCCTGTAGATGAATAGGACTCATTTACTGGGGTAGAGGCGTTTGACTGGTATGAAGGCTGCGTGCTGTAGGCTGGCACGGAGTACACTGAAGATGCCCGAGCATTAGTAGGAGAGCTAGCACCAGGTGGTCGTAAAGACAGAGCTTGCTTTGAAGTAGGCAGCTTTGACGTCTGCTTAATAGCTAGGCTTTCCTTAGTACTTGGAGGTTGAAAAGTAAATAAAGACGCATCAAGTTGATAAGGCTGATGTTTCATAATATCCAAAGCATTGAGACCTTTCTTGGGTTTTCTTTTGGTATTTTTGGTAGCAGCAGCAGACTTAGAGGAAGGTTTGGTAGCAGCAAGAGGATAAGATGGGCTGTGGATGGGATTGTAAGCTACAGGTGGAGGTGCTCGGACATTAGATGAATATTTCCAAGAAGCTGGTAAAGATGGAGTTGGAGATGAGGCTCGTGCCATGTTTGCTTGCACAGTCTCTGAATCGACCACATATTTCTCCATTCGAGAGTGCCTTCTGGCAAATAATTGTGCTCCTTTTCCACTCATAGCTGGTGGCATCTCAAAGGGTGTCTTTGTTTCTCCAGCACTTGGTGTGACTGGTGTCTTGGGTGTGTGGTTTGGACTCGCTAGCGTTGCCTGAGGCCCTTTGAAAGGACCAGTTAAGTTGAGAGTATTTGGGGGATTGGCAGAAGGAGAATGAGGATACTGTGGGGATTTGAGTGGTGCAGGGTACGCTGCCTGAGGTGATGCTGGAGCTGGGAAAGAAGGAGCCTTGTTAGCAGCCGCAGCTGCAGGTGACCACACGGGTGAAACTGGGGTACCAGCGGAAGGAGAAACCTTGACTGAAGGCTTTGGAGCAATAGGAGGAGGGGTCTTTTGTTTAGATGCTTGACTCTGCATGAAATTGCAAGCTTCTGCTCCCAAACTGAGGTAGTCTTCTTCAGGTCCTGACTCAAAACCAGCTCCAGTACCCTTTTTGCCTTCTGTGTTGTGTACAAGGGACAACAGGGCAGGATTAGGATTTACTTTGGGTGCTTCTTTGAAAGAGAACATAGGTTTTGATGTGCTTCTTCTCTTTGCCTCTTGCAATATCCCAGTTCTTTTGGCTGGCACAGCAATCCTTTCATCTCTGGATGCAATGCGTTCAGTTGGCTCTGTGAGTGACCACACGGTTGGCGCAGTTTTGCTTGTTGCAGGAGCTGATACAGGTCTGTAAAAATTCTCAGGCGGTGGGCTAACAGAGCAGTAGGGCGGGGGTGCTGGTAGATCTGAAAGAGGACTAATGACATTTCTTGTGGGTGAAAATGGTGCTGCTGCTCGGTTTTGAACCCCAGAAGGGAAGGGTTTTGCTGTTCTATTCAAAGATGCTGCTTTTTGAGCATCAGAGGATTGAAAAGAGAGGTTTGTGTCTGGTGCTAAGCCAAACCCATTTTGTTGTACAATTTTACCATGATTCTGGCTCACGTCTGTGTAACTTTTGCTTATGCAGGTCTGCTGTCTTGACATGTCTTCCTCTTTTGTTTGGTAGGCTGAAGAGCTTACTTTCTGGAAGTTCTCTGACATGGTGACTTCCCTTTGCTCCTCTGCATGCACTGTGCGTGCCTTCATCTCCTCTTGCTCAGCTGTGATCTGATCCATTCTCTGCCGTCTCTTGGCAAACATGAGGGCCCCTTTACCTGTGCTCTCTGGAAGCGTCTGCATCTCGTCTCCACTTTTTGTCTTCTTTTCCACCTCAGGTAGACTGCTGTCCCAGTCAAATGTCACAATCTTGCCGTCGTTGTCAATGTCAGAGAAGAAATCTTCATCTATTTCTGACTCACTCGTTGCAAGCAAACTCACTTCAAAAGTGTTTTCTTTGTCCCCCTCTTCACCTTCACCTTCTTCACCCTCGTCTTCGTCACGTTCTAGCTCCCCAGTACCGTAGCTCACTAAAGTATATTTCCTTGCCCTTTGGCGACGCTTCTTGAACATCAACACCCCCTTGGAATTGGGATTGGGAGCTGCTGTCAGCAGCAATGCAATACTTTTACATTTAGATTTGGCTTCTTTGACCTGCTTCTCTGACAGGCTCTCACTTCGCCGGAGTCCTGTGGAAAGAATCGAAGTGCACATTTAATTGCATGCAGCCCACAAAAATGCAAGGATTATATTAGCAAATAGTTACACATCTGTCTATAGTGAAATTTACCTACTGTCCCTCTTCTCCGTATTAAAACATTTATTTTCTTGTGCATGGAGAGGTTGTTATGCTGAAGCTTTGCCCACAGAAGCAACTGTGGTATAAATTCCCCACCCAGCATTCCTTAGTTAGAGGCACACCCATACAAATTCAAAGGCTACATCTCTTTCTTTGCTTCAGCAGGAACATCACGTGTGTCCATTTCTAATTTCTTCAATTTTTATTCCTGTAAGTCATCTCAGCAGGAACAGCTGGACAGTATTTTCTTATTTCTTCAATTCAAGTGTTTTACCACAGTTCTAGGCTTACAAAAGAGATCCACAGCCAGCCAGGCCCATGTCTGCTTAACATCTGAGAAAAAATGAAATTGTGTGTTGTGTCTGACGGCGGTAGCAGCTTCTGCCATTTACGAGTTTATTTTACTCATATGCATTTCAGAATGTCTATAATTGATAAAAGTAGGTACCTTTATATGCATTAGCTATTTAAAAGCAAGTATATATCCACAGAGTCATGCAAAGAAACCATTAGCATTAACTTTCAGCCCCCTGGAAGACAGTGGGAGTTTGGCCCCACAGTACACAGTTGTAAAAATGTAAAGCGGATTTCAGTCCTTTAACAAACTTAACTTCTCTGAAACATAATCCAAAATTGTGTTGGATATAACATCTCCAGAATATTTATTTTAAAATGTGGCAAGAATGAATACACATTTAAAAACTTATTGGAGGAGGCTCATCTAACTTGTCAAGAGTATTCACTACCATGCATCAGTAATGTGTATTTCTTAAAGCATAAACCATTGGTTTTCATCAAGTCATGTGGAGCAAGAATATACACAGTTGTAAAGCTGATAGGTGCATTGTATGTCAGCATGACTCTCCCTTTTAAAAAGAAATAATTTAAAGTTGTTCCTGCCTAAATCAGTGGTCCCCTTCCAGTTAAATTCAAAAGGAAAAAGTGTGCCACTGATATATGAAAACAGAACAGCACATGATTTAATATCTTCTGCTCTCATAAATAAAGCAAACTGGTTAAAGAAAGTCCTGTGCTGTATTTTCTATTAATGATCCTTTTAGCTATGTCAGAGGATGGAGCCTGATACTTCTCCTATTAAAGAAACTTGGAGTTTTGCCATCATGCCAGATGACAGCATGACTAGACCAATGGTTCTCACAAGAACCTATAAAAGAGAAAAGAGCGCGGTGTCTGTACCAGCAATTTGTAGTATTTTATTTCAAGAGGGCCAAATCACGAAATCCTTGGCTCACTGCTTTGACAAGCCAAATGCTTACAATAGTTGCTGGAGACATTTGCCAAAAGTATGGCCTGTAGCATTAGAGTGACTCTGCAAACAGAAACGGTCACCCTTCAGCATGCAAGTTCCATGCTTTCAAATAAGCTACTTGCATCAGCAGTGACTGTTTTGCTAGGAGGGGGATTCAGGAGATACTTGCAGTTTTGTGGAAAGCAAAAACTGAGACTCTTCATTTTAATTAATAGTGCATCTTTTCCTAACTCATCCCTGTAATTATTTAATCAATAGATTGGCAGAAGAAATATTAATCGGATAAATATAATCTGATAACTATTTACAGATAAAATTTCTGCTGAGATAAAACACCTATAATAAATATTCTTCTGTAGTTTAAACTTAGATGTTGTGTTATAGCTTTTAATTTTACAGAAACATGTCTTGTATGTGTGGTATTTGCTGCATGCAGACTATTACCTCGTGATGGCTTTAATGTGTAGATTGTATTTTACAAATAATTATAAAAGCAAATATTTTTATAAGTAAAGTTGATGGTTCCTAATCATAATGTCTGCCACTAGCTTAGCAATAGTTGAGAATGACATAGTTGAGATGGGAAAAATGCAGAATATGTCCTATTTGAAAGAAGAATATATCATGTAATATGTAGTTTGTTCTGTATATTTTTGCCTCATTGGAAAAGCAGTGCAAGTAATTCACTGAGAAAGACAGGCACAGTCCCACAGCTGATTCTAGCTACACAGCCAAAATGTAGAGTATGTGCACTCTTTTTATATGGTCCATTTAATATGCCAAAAATATGTGGATTCGATACAGACACTTAGGCATAAGTAACTGCTTAATCCACTTGCCAATAAGATACAAATGGTTATCATGCTAAAAATATGCTTACAGAGGAATTAGCAACGGGTTAGCAGGCTAATTCCAACGCTGCATATAAAATAGCTTGTTGCTACAGTATATCATTGCATGCATTCAAGCAGCTTTGCCATACTGTTACTAAATCCCTGGACAGGATTCTTAACATTGTTGGGAAACACAAACAAACAACAAAAACAATAGAAAGGTCCCAGATTAATAAAATAATAAATGATTTTTACATATCTACACTCAACTGATACTGGATTCAGTTTCAAGTGTACTTTCATGTAAATTTCTTGGACAGATTTTGGAGTTGACCTCTGGGTATGGAGTCAGAAGAAATAGTTCACTTTACAGTCTAGAGAAGACTGACAAAACTGAAAGGATCATGTAACAGTTATACATATGCTAGTGTCTGTCAAAATCTCTTCTGCAGACAACATCAAGCTTTTCTAATAGCCTTTTTTATTATCAACTTTTTATTATCAAGAGCAGAAGCATGGCTTTGATTTTAGATGATGGAAATGACGACATAAAGTTTTTGCTGTAAAAGGAGAAATCCACAGGATTCATTTAGATGTGTGTCAGCAACTTTTTTCTTTTTTTTTTTTTTTAATATTCTACAGATTTCCTTTTAATGTACATGAGAAGTCCAGCAGAATTCATCCTTTTTTGGAGATATAAGTCTATTTACTTGGACAAAGTCATGAGATAATTTCAAAGTGGAAGTCTACCAAGCAAAATTATTCAGCACAGTTAAGGCATGGGTATACACTTAGCTCATCAACAGGAGCCTTGCATTACCTTGGAAAAAAAATACACAAAGCAAGAATACAAACACTGTTTAGAAGACAAAGAGAGAGGGAAGTTAGAAAACTGCAGAAAAAAGTCTAAACATTTTTTTTCCTAATGCGATCTGAATTCTGAAAAGATGTTTCAAGTTACAAAAGATACCCTTAGGCAGTGTGAATGATTAGATGGGATATACTTACTTGCGTGCCTCGCCCTGTGCTTGAGAGGTCTGTGATCCCTTTCCGAGTGCTGGTTGTCTTCTCCCTGCTCTGTGCCTTCTGGTGAGATTGCAAAGGAGAGGAGGGAAGGAGGTGCTTCTGACTGCCCTCCTTCCACTTGAGAATCAACACACCCCCTTTCAGCTAGAGACCTGGGTGCTTCCTTCTCCCTGTCTGAACAGTCTAGGATCACCTCCACCCTGGGGATAGATGGAGCTGCACCTTGGATCCTCTTGACCTCTTTGCCACTAGAAAATTGGACTACTTTGCTTGACCACTGGATGTTGCTCTCTTTCACACCCAGGGGAATTGCGATTACGGGGTTAGTTCCATCTTCTTGTACAGTGGGTCCTTTCCCTGAAGGGGCGCGTTTTTCTGCCCCTAGGACAGTCACAGCAGGAGCATTGGTGCTCTTGTGACCATCATTTGAGAGGGACAACTGCAACTCAACCATAGTGCCTGGCCTTCTTTCTTCTCTCTTCTCTCTGAGAGCAGACTCATCTGTCACAAGCACTTTGGAGGTGCCTATCACTTTAGGAGCAATTCTGTGGCTTTGTGTGGTCTGTTGTTTCATTTCAGAAAAGTGTATGTTGCTTTCTCCTGCTGCCTGGTGAGTCTCACTGTATATCTCTGTGATGCATAAGTCTCCATGGGGTATTTCTTTGGCTGTATTAATCTGCAGTGTAGCGCTCTCCTTATAGTCCTCATTTTTTATGTTATCATGCTTTCCATTTTCTCTTTCAGCACTCAAAGCTTCATTTATTCCACTGGAGGATCTGCACATACATAAACAAGTAATTCAAGAAATTAAGCTGCTGTAAGTACAGTAATTGTAAGTACAGTTACGAAAGCAACTTTTGTATACTATTTTTCCCCTAACTTAATTGTGGTACCTGCAAGCAGGTCCATTTAAGTAGAAGAATTTTCCCAGTATGTAGAGGTCTTAAATTAAAACATCTTTGTATATTCCAAAATTCTTCGAGTTAACAGTTCGGTAAGAGGGAAATTACATTATTGCTGTAGGATAATAACTATGATCCTACTACCATCCTTCTGCAGTATTGAATCATATCATTTCTAACATCAGTTTGCTTTCACAGACGCATTTTTGTTATAGTGATGCTACTGAGACTTCTAGGACAATACTTCTTCATCTTTCATATGTGCATGAGAAAATTTGCATGACACCAAACTGTGCTTTTTTTATTTATTTTTTTGGTTCTGTGGCTACTACCACAACTGCTTTAGGCACCTTCCTCACACACAGTTGCTGTCTCAAGTAGTCTACTCTCTAAGGAACAGATAAGAACTGGATGAGGATAAGAGGGAGGGAGGAAAGGAGAGGGAGGGGATTGAATACTTAAAATACACATTCAAAGAATTCCTGTGAGAATCATCATCCATATATACATCACGGAATAATTTAAACGTTCTGGGCCTGTTCTGGTGATCCAATGAGGCAGGTTACTGAAGCCAGACTGCATTGCCTAGTTATGAAAAAAAAAACATATTTCTGACTGGCAAATATGACTGACTTCCTGAAGCCTACTGCGTACCTCACTAACTCCCTTTTTTGAAATATTCATTCCCCTGGTCCAGTTGGGCTGTGTCATTGGTTTTATGACTCTTTGTGTAGCTTCCTCTTTCAGCACTCTGAAAAGTAGTGACCATACTGACTATTTAGTAATTTAAGAAGAAACCTTTTTTCTGCGCAAGACTGCAACATGCTATTAAGGCTTTCTGTAGACTAGAAGGTAACAAAGCACTTTTTCAAACGAGGGGAGAGGTAGGTACCCTCAGTAAAGTATTCACATTAAGTACTATGGTGCTTTCTGAAATCAAAAGCAGGTCCCAACTATTCTGAAACTTTGGAACCCCCTACAAAGAAAGGCTGGAAGAAGCGACAGAAGAAATAAATCTGTCAGTATACTGAAGAAGCTTCAATAACACTTGCATTTCTAGCCATGTGGCATACTGTTTGTAGTAGTGTGTGTCTGCCTCAAATAGCATAAAATGTATAACATCCATTAAACCACATATGGAGCTACATAAAGGTCAGACAGATTTTGATTTAGGGAGCTCCTTGTGGGGGCTGCTGGATTCCATCACATTATGCTATTTGGGTGATCAGTTGCACTGCTCTTAAGTACAGATAAATTATAGAAATCCATAAACATTTCCATGTTGGATATGAGACTGGGGGTGGGTCAGCTAAATGTTAGCCTTTATTGGTAGCTGAGTGATTGTGTGTATGTATGAGAGAGAAAGATTTCCACCTTAAAAGGCCTTTGCTACTTATGGATATACTTCTACTCTATATAGACATAAATGTGTATCCATGTGTCAAGAAGCAGAATACTTGGTCTGATCTCTTTTTTGTTATTTATGATTCTGTTTTGTCAAATTATTTTTGTTTCAGGTCTTTCCAGCTCACTGCAGGAACAACATCCCTGGTATAATTCCAGGAAGGAAGCAGAACTCATGGAGTCAGCACAGCAGGGTTTGTCTCAGAGTCATGTTTTACTCCCTACATGGTGCATTTCATTTTGGTATGCATTGAGCACACTCCCTGCCTACCCCTAGAAATTTTGTTTCTAGACTCAGCAGTAGCCCAGGAGTTGCTAACACTGATGTGAAAAGGGCAGGCTAGCTTTTCTGTCCCCACTCTCAATGTTTCCTGGATACATCTGTTCATGATTTGTTGGGAAGGTCAGTAATATGCTTCCCCACATGGCATCTGGAGGGTGCTTGCCCTGCAGGATGTCTCTTTCCTCTGATCCTGAAAACCAAAGATTTTGTGGGCATTGCTGGTCAGAAACTGACAGTGGTTTACAGGAGATCAGGAAAACATTTCTAGACATCAAAGCCCCAGTAGCATTTCAAAAACTACTTTAAAATCTAATTTTTCTACCAGTGAGTTCAGTAAGAGGCAAATTAGGTCAACAATAAATGCTTTTGAAAGTCTTATCCTTTGTGTAAATATTTCAGGAACAGTCAAAAGCCTTCCAAGAAGAAATACTCTTCCATACTGGCAAAATAAGTTTGGATGCAAAGATTACCATTGGAATACCACTTTAATCAGGCATTCTTCCTTCCTTATGATTTCTAGCCTTTTCATGAGATGGCTACTCAGGAAAGGAATGACTTGCTTCTCATTGTTCTCTAAGAGTGTGATAAGACACTTCCTGAAAAATCCTTCTGGTGGTGGTGTTGATGGGCTATTACCCATAAAGAGTGTGACAAGGGAGGAGAAGCATTTCCGTTCATTCTCCCTGCCAGGGAAGATACTGACAGGAGGTACTGGGAGTTGGGGGTGATGAGCTGATGAGAAGAAATTCACAGATTCTTGTAGTTAATACCTTTAGAACATTTTAGTCACTTTCAGGGCAAGTCAACAGTTGAGCAACTACAATTTTCTTAAAATTTATCAGAAACACAGTTTCATTCCATGAAATGCTGAATTACAAGTTATAAACACTCTGATTTGAGTCTGATTTTCAGAACACATATCACTGTTCACCATACATTCAAGCAGAAGCAGTGGAGTAAATAGAAGTTGTGCAGGCACTTTCAGCTAGAGCATAATGTGGTTCATACCAACTGAAATGTCAGTTAAAGAGCAGCAGCAAACTAGGAGTCAAAGCATATGGAATTATTTGTATGGCTGCAAAGCAGGCAGCCAGTCAGCCACAAATATAATTTTCACAAGTGCATTTCCAGTTGTCATGCTATGAATTAAAAACATTGGAATGTAGATATCACATGAGAAGCATTCAGATGATACACTGCTGAACCAGAAACAAGAGGTATGCACTATGTAGAAGGTAAGCTGTAATGTTCAGCTATCACTGTTCCCCTGATCTCATCACATTGATCCACTGCTTAGCCGAAAACAAGATGCACACAGGCCATGCAAAATGTCTGTTATAAAAAAAAAAGAGTATTCTTTCAGAGTATTTTGTTTTGAAGGCAGATTGTGACTTCAAACTCTGAGACACTAGGAAAAGTTCCCCTTACACAGGTTGCAGAAAACGCAGAGGAATGTCACCTGCTTTTTTCAACATTCCTGGCAATGACAGGCAAGCGCCTTTTTTCAGCAGAGTCCTTTCAGCCTTTCCAGTGACACTGCTATGTTAGCTGTTGTGATGAATCCTGGCCCTGTCTGTCCTCCTACTTCTACATGTGTGAGAACAGATACAGGGAACTGCAGCAGCTCAGCAGGGAGCCGTAATTCCTTACAAGGAATGGGAAAGTCTAAGGTCTTTTCTTCCTCTTTTAACCCACGCTGAAGGCAGTTCAGACTTCATATTATGTGAATGCACAAAGTTTTGGAAGAATGTGCTCACTGTTGGTGGTTCCCAACTCAGGACAGCATATGTTAAACTGATGACCATTACAGAACCCCCTAGGAGTAGACCAATATTCAGTGAGCAGTAATGCTTGCTTGCTCATAAATTCACATGAAGGTTCTCTACTCTAAGAAGCTCAAAGCATTTTCAAAAAAAAAGTAAAATTCCCTATCACCAATTTATAAATGGAGAAGCTGAGATCCAGAGAGCTGTAAGTGTCTTGCCCCACCTCATCTAGTGAAGCGATAACGGTTACAAAAATAGAATTCATGATTTCCAGACCCTCTCACCCTCCTGACTACTCACACATTTTGCCACCCAAGACGACCATTTGCCATGTCATCATCAAGGCATATCTATGTAACACACTTTCTCCATCTGTACAGCCTTTGCTTTTTGTAAGCCTCACTTCCCTATCTATGGGGAATAACAGCACTTCACTACTTCAAAGGGGTGGAGAGAATATTGAACTCAAGACTCTGCAGTATGCAGATACAGTAGTGGACACCTTGTAAGAAGCAAAGACGGTTAATAAGAAATAAAATTGTTATATTTGGAGACTGGATTCTTAATTCTGTGCCTGAACTATGCTGTTTGAATTATATACTTAATTCCTTCAGATAAAATACTCTGTCTTCCCTCGCTTTTCCATACCAACAGATTTACAGACACAAATAAGAGAGCTATCAGAAGCTCACAGTAGAAGTCTGCAAAATGAGTGCATTCAGCACCAGCATTTTCCACATGGTTCACCAAACAGAATCACACCAAAGCATTCTGAGCATTCCTGTACCTCTTGATAAGCATCTGCAGGACGTCAGTCAAGCTTTCCATCAGAACGATAACTTCAGCATAGGTTAAGTCTCCACAGGGTTTGCCATTGATAGACACCACCTCATCCCCCTCACAAAGGCCAGCTTTAGCTGCTTTGCTTTTGCTGCGGACCTACAACAAGTCAAAAACAAAATTCCAAATTGCACAATTAGTGTTTATTTGAAAACAGCAGCAATTATGTCCCCAACTTAATTTTATCTGTACGAAATGAAAAGATCAGTGTTACTGATCAAATACAAATTTCTGGTAACACAAAACAATAACTTGTCCCATTTGAAGTTAATACTGCTCTGGCCAGTAATAACAAATACAAAAACTTCTGCTTTATTGAGCTTGTGAGCTAGATGTGAAGAAGGATGGACTTTTTTTTTTTTTTTTTTTTGAGAAAAGGCAGACATGGAAGTTTGGGACACCAATCAATCAGAGTCTAGCAGAAAGGCAAAAAATCTCAGTAACTTCAAAATGGAAGACTACAAGAGCTGAAATCCAGGACAAGATTTCAAAAGAAGAATGTATAATGTCGTGCTACTCTAGGCAGAATGTCAACACCTGCATGCTATTAGGGCTGTACATGTACGGATTTCTGATATACTGGATACTTTTCCTTAGGTGCCCAGCCATAGGTTTAGTTGCCAAATTATAAACTTCTGAATCACTGAAGTCCTAAATCCATGTTTAGTGATCTGAATAAGTTCCTTGATTTATTAAAAATTAAGACATGACTGTTAGGGTTCAATCTTCCCCATTAAGTACTCATTCAATAATCTGTGAAGCTTGGTTTTTGCTGTTTCACTCCTTTTTCCATTGACAGCATGTTATAACTTATCATAGTTTGTGTATAACAAAGCCTAGACAGCCTTAACACCACTCAAGGTATGCCATACAGTTGACTGCTATTTTTAAAATACATATTTGGCAAACAGTACATTATTATTAACCAGGATACTTGCAGGAATGTTTTAGAATGACACATACACATAAAAGGGTTGTCCTTGGGTTCTTTTCTCTGTATCTTTTATCTGTTTGTGTGAGTACTTTGGCCTTAGACAATACTCAATTGATAGGTCAGTACATTATCCAATGTGTTACAATGATTAATAAAATCTTCAGAGTATTTTCTTGAAAATTTTATAGAAATAGCATAGCTCTATCACACTCAGAACAGCAGTCAGTCCCCACTGACTCTAGGAGAGTTACTTCTGATATATACTGGTCCTGAGCATCTAGTAGTCCCAGAGACCTATGGAATTATCCCCAATATCCTGATAGGCTAGGGTCTAGGAGTCATTTCTGGAGGCTATTTTGAAGTTTCTTGAAGTCAGAATAATGTGTAGAATGAAGAGTGAGACTGAACATATTTTTCTGTGGTGGGGCCATAGATCTTTGTTGTTTCGATTTATGCATACCTGTATGTCATATTATGGCTTTTTGAGCAGTGAAGAAACAGATGGCTGGTGCATACAGAAGCTGGTTACTACCTTGCAGGGGAGTTAACATTTACAAATATGGAGTGGTATGCTGCTGTGTTTATCTTCCCTTAGGCAAGAACATAAACATCCTTGTACTTTGGGAAGAAATGAGTTTAGACAGTCATTATTGTTGTGCTTCATATATGAACTAGGATTTAGGTTAATTTTTTGTTATTGTTTTTTGAAATTGGAAGCTATGCTGTTAAAATTTTACAGGGCACCCCAAGCCTGAATATAAATATTTAATGTGGATGCTAGGAAGAATGTAGAGTGACCCTTTTTCTAAAGACATGTGAACAGTAATTATAGTAACATGTGAATACAGAAATAGTGTAAGATGATACCTATGATGTGAAAAGAAAGCTTGTTTCTGATTCTTTATTAAGTGTCTGAGAATATGGGGTCAGTTCTGCCATAGATCATTATTACAGCTGTCTAAGGAGAGAAATTGTTACACATTCCATAACTTCAGTGATTTATGTCAAAAAGTACATATGTGCAATGTTAGTACATCTATATCAATTATACACAGCTCAAACAATTTTATTATTTTTTAACAGACTCCTTGGTAGCATTCAAAGAAAATAGACCAGGACATTGAGCTTCTTTTTACTGTTCTTGAAAGGGCCCTTCAGTCCTTCCTTTTTCTCCCTCATGAATTGCTGAAAGATCACAAGTTCTGAGATACTTGGACCTTTGTAAGAAAATTCAACCCCTTCTTTGACTGGACATGCAGGAAAGAAATTGCTGTAAGTCACTATACATCACTGTCTGGTTCCATTGCAGTTCATATGCACATTAGAGCAAATTTCCTATCCATATTATATTTCCAGGTTTATCTACATAAATCAAGTCTTCAACATGATTTTACCATCACAAAATCACACTGTGCATGCTGTACCTATTGATGGTTCTCCTGACTGTGTCAGCCTTTTTCTCAGCCCCTCCCCAAGGCACCTGTGCCTCCTGAATTTGAACAATGTTAATGTAAGGTAACCTCAGTATTACCCTGTTTTTGGTGTTTCTTTTGGGGGAATAAAAGGGAGGAGAGAGCACTCGCAAAAAAACAAACGAGGGATTGTATAGCATATTATAATAGTAAGTTTTAGCAGGTTGCTGCTAGGGTAGAAATACACCATCATCATTTGTACTGCTTTAGTCTCAGGATATGACCAGGTTACTCAGCAACATGTAGACTGTCTTACCAGACAAGCTGTAATCATTTTGGATGTTATTTATTTGTCTTCACTGGAAACCCACAAAAATGACAAAAATAATTTATTTGTGTAAACATTTTTTTTTCAGATTTCTGAAAAAAAAAAAAAAAAAAAAAAAAAAGATTTGTGGAAACTAGGATCTTCCTGGTAAAGGAGTCACTTAATGAATGGTTTTCTCTCAAAGGAAGTTTTGGCAGGAAGCCTTTGGCCAGCTCACTGGGAAATGGAAGCTGCCTTTGTTACCAGAAATACAGTTTGGCCACAAAGGGAACAGTAAGACACCTTTACCTGGTTCTTGGGACCTTAAAGCAAGGCACATATGATGATGAAGCAGAAGAGATTCTTCCAAAAGCAGTGATTTCTGTTGCCTTATACTGCAGCACAAGCTTCCCCAGTTACTTGTTGCCTGTCTGCTTTGGGATGGAATTTTCCTTGGGAAGGACAGATGTGGTTTTTCTCCCCATAATTTATGAATGGGATCTCACTACTAGAAAAATATGTTTGTAAAAAAAAAAATCATAGTTTTTCAGTACTTGCAGTACAGGCATAACACAGCAAAGCTGAGCCTGTACCAATATACTAATATTGTATCGATATTATCATTATTTATTACTCAAGTTGCATATCATGCTTTTATTAGACTGTTTTTTCTTCTAATCACAAAATTTCCAATGAAGTAGCAAAGGAACTATCTACTCCCAATTCCAGAATTTTTGAGGAAATTATTTTAGAGGGTGTATGTGCCTTGCAGTAGTACTGATCTTTCTTGGTCAATGCTGCACATGTTTTGCCCATAAGGAATTGTACATTTCTGATTTCTTAAGTCTTAAAGTGGTTGAATATATTTAAAACAAACAAACAAACAAACAAACAAAAATAACTTTGTCATTAGCCTTGAGATTATTCTGAGTCAATTGTTATAATATTTTCTGATTTCAGGTTTCTAGATTGCTGCGCTGCTAGAAGATTTGAAGAGCAGCGCTGGATTACTTGGACAGTTTACCTGAAGTACGTCATTTATATTTATTCCCAAATAACTCCCACGTCTAGAATTTCTCACTAGCAGGAATTCTACTAGCTCCTTAAAATGTCTAGTGCTGGACAATTCTTCATATCCACAGAGAAGTTAATCTTAGGAAAAACTTTTGTGAAGAACTTAGCCTACATTCTTGTTATCTGAGCACCACAGAGGGGCCAGAACACCACTGTGCACTGTGAGCCATCTGAAGAAGCACTCCTCACCAGGGCAGAAGGCCCTGGGGGAAGGGGGGTGGATGGCTCCTCCCTCCCTTCACCTCGTACCTCATCACATGCAGCTGCTGCAACAGGGGACTAGGGCTCTCCAAAGGATTTTCAGGAGTCTCTAAAGGCTAGAAACTGAGTAAGGCATCAGGAGGGTCAGATCTTGGTTATCAGCAGTTTGATTTAACGGGAGATTATTGGTGTGAAAGGCTGATAACAGAGAATGTGTTTCTCTCTATTTCTTTCCCTTGTGGAGGAAAAAGTAAATGGCCTGGCAGAACCAGGAAGAAGCAAGGAACTGAGCCTGGGGACTGCTGAGGTGGGGCTGTGGGTCTGGGTGTAGTGGTGCACTGATGAGAGGTAACATCCCAGAGGCACAGGTATGTGGGGGGAGAAGTGTGGTGTAGTAACTTACTGTGGGTTGGTGGTAGCTGCAGCCTGATGCTGGTATTGGGGCAATTGTGAGTGCTTGCAGGAAGTGGCAATTTGCAGTAAGTCAGATTCTTAACCAGCAAAAGATGGATAAATTGGGGGAATATGCTGTAGCTGTTCTCACACTAGTACATGGCACGAGAGAGGTTTTGTAGAAAAAGCCAATGCTGAGTGCCCGGCCTTCATGCTGTTCACTACAGTGGTTTTACTTTAGATGAGCTCTAGCCCTGTTATGTGGCCTGAAGACCCCTTGCCAAGTACCATGTGTTAGATGTGCTCCTTTGATTTCATCTGAAAGCAGTTCGGTTTATACAACCCAAAGCTCTTCCATGATACCAATCAACGTGGTAAGAAAGGATAGCAAGGAAACTTACTACTGCAAAATGTAGCCCTGGTGAAGATAAAAAGCTAAATTAGATGCACCTGTTATTTGTTGTGGGCTGCAAGTGAATGCATAGACAGCAACTGGGGCTCAGCTTACCAGCTGATGATCTAGGTTGTGCATCTGAGCCCTATAATATGAAGATCAGAATGCTGATGTATGTTGAACCTGATAATGAGGTCACTGTAGTTTAATGCAAGGCAGTTGCACTCATAGATGCTCAGTAGTCCTGGTACTCCAATTGCCCAACTAAGACATGTATTGGAATACTTCATAGTGTTGTTTGTACCAGTGATTTCTTGGAATGATATCTAATCTTATTTTGGTCTGCTGCTAGGACCACAAACCTCTATGTAGGAAAAGTGTCTAAGTCGTGTGCTTGAGACATAGCCCAGCTGTGCATTTGCTCTGAATGAGAAGCGATGTCAGCATGAGCATAAGCCATTTAGCCTATTCCTTTATCTATTAAAAGTACGACTTTTGCAGCTCTAAAACATACGTATATTGGCACAAGTATATTCTGAATTCAAAGAAAGCTTTCCAAAACTTATTATTCTCACAATTATTTAGTGATCCTTTTCCAGATTACCAGCAGCAAACAAATAGCAGAAAATGTTTCCATTGGATACAGTGGAAGTACACTTCCCCACAATTTTTGTTCCTTGCTCATACGTATGGTGTTGTTTCTTTAATCAAAGGGTCAACTCTGTAAGACTGTCTTCAATTGAATATCCTGTCTAATTCCTGAAGCTTTTTCTGAACTGTTGTGTGGCTCTCAGGCTTGAAGCCAGTGTCATTGGGCCTTATTTAGGCGTGTAGGTCCTCAGTGAAGCCACAGTTCACAGCGTTGATCTTGAGCCTTTGATGGCTCAACATGTTCCATTATGATGAGACAAACATATGTTGCCCACAATAGCAGAGCTTACCAGGCAAATGAGATTTCTGTAGGTCAGCTGCTCGTTTATCACTGTTGTTCACTGCTTTAGTTACATCAGCTGCAAACTTTACCAGCAGTGACTTTGTGGTTTCTTTTAGACTGATGACTGAACATCAGTAGCAAAGTGGGGTTAATAGGGATTTGTCCTTGGACTACTGTTTTGCCCCTGTTGAACAATGATTTCCAATTTAAGGTTACTTTTTCAGACCTGATAACTAGCCAGCTTTCAAAGCAGTATTTTTTGCTGCAGTAGTAATCAGTGCCCTTAGATGTCTTGCCAGCATCAGTAATGCATAACTGTGTTTAAAAACTGTTAAATAGGTTGTTTTTAATGAAAATAATGATTAACCTTAATCTGGGGATTACAAACAACCCTAACATTGTATAGTCTCTTCAATCTCGCTATTACCTAACAGAGTAGCTTTGTTTAAATGTGCCTGGACTTGAGATCTTTAAATTTTTCTCCCACTGAAGTGGTGACCTATTTTTTGTTTAGGGAAAAAAAAAAATCAGTTTAGGCCTTTCCATTATACAGAAATTGCATAATAAGTGTTCTATTTTATAAGTAGTTTCTACCTACCTGCAACGTTGCAGGATTTTCTGCATGTACCAATAAAATTTTGGCATCTTAACTAAGGGCAACATAGTACTGCCACAATTAAATGCTTATCGGCTAGTTGCTATAATAAATTTAGCTAACTAACATGTTTCTCTTATTTATGCTGGCCTTAGAGATATTTAAGTTAATGTAATCAATACTTAGTTTAATTTTATTGAGCATTAGCTCATACTTTCCAGCAGTTACATTTCTCATTAATTGATTAGCTAGATGTTAGTCATGAAGTTCAAGATCAGGGATCAAAGATCAGTGTTTCCTGTATACAGCCTTTAAAAAACAGGGAAAAAACAAACAAAAAATACTTTGTCTCTTCTATTAACAACCCTACAGCAAAAGCAGAGGCTAGTAAATTTATTTAAGTAGAATTAATGGTTTGCAGTGGTTTATTATGAACAGGAAGCAGAAGCACAGACTGCTGTAATTGCTAGTGTTTCTAACAGTATGAAATTAAGGAATTAAAAATAAAGTTACGAATGAATTCAGGTATGCTTTATCATAAATTGTAGGCCTAGGGCTTTGCTGTATGACATTTATGCATACAGAAGTCTTTTAGACAAAAAAAAAAAAAAAAGTAACTTTTAGTTAGAAAGCATTTCATTTTTTAGACAGACAGAAACATCTCTACAGTAAGTTAGGCCTACCTGATAATAGGTTTGGATTTTGGGGGATCTCTCTAGATCTTTTAAGTACGTTTCCCAACCTGACAGACTTCAGGCTGGTAAGCATTGATCTTGTTAAGACAAAATCTTCGATCTCAGCTCATAAACAACTTAATGCAAAGCAGCATTTACTGGTACTCCTCAGTCCAGAGCACCAGCCCTTCCAGCAGCAGTGTTCTGACCCTTCCCAGGGAGGTGGTGGAATGTGTGTGAGATACTCTGTAAACACTCGATCAGTAGAGGAGATGCAGTGACAAGCTCACCTCAACTCTTTTTTTTTTTTTTTTTTTTTTTTTTTTTTTTTTTTTTTAACCCAGGCTCACAATGAGAACAACCTAATGGAATTCCATCTTAATAATTCCATCTTAATATTTTCTTTCCCATCCCCAAGCTTTGCCTTCAAGCAGTAGTTTTTCATTAATAAGAGCTATGCATATGACAAATGATAAGATTATGGACTGTGTCAACCCAAGTCTTTAGAAAAAGGGGCCCTGTTTCTCCTTTGCTTCTAATACCTATTAGTACCCACACAAAAATTCAAATATGAGTTCTCTGTTCCCAAACAATGAGGGGGAATCTGGGGGAATGTACGTAGAATTTGCACCCTAAGACTAGTGAAAGCATGCAGAAGTGTGTTAAATGATTAAGTTGAACAAAGATACTTCTAAGCTATCTCCTGAATGGTTTTCCTGGGAGCAAGCATTGAATAATGAAATATCCTTAGCTTGCAAGTTAAGCACTGAAATATTTCCTTAACCAAATTTTTTCCAATAGCAGGATAATGATATTGGGAATTTGGCAGGTCTGCATATGCTTTTTTGCTTCTGGTCTTAAGGAGAAGCTTCTAGACAGAACCACTGTTGTAGAGATTGCTTTTATGAATGTCTATGAAGTCAATTATCTTTCTAAATTATTTTTTAAATGGGAAAATATGGCATTAGTGAGGTCAAAGAAGAAAAAAGTTAGTGCATTCAGGTATGTTTTTGTTAGTTACTGTTCTTTAGTGTCTGATACAATTCTTCAAGTGTCAGATTAAATCTAAAAAGTCCTTCCAGAAGATGAGGTAGGATATTGCTCTTTGAGTTCATGGGAGTGCTGCCATTGATTATCACCAAGATCATCATTAGAAAAGTTGAACAGCGATATAATGTTATGCTAGTTTATGGCAAAAAATATGTGCTATAGGATGTTAAACTCCATAAAGTCAAGGCTCTTTTTAACTTTAAAACCGATTGATCTAGTTTCCTGGAAGGTTTTGGGTTCTTTTACCAACCCACAGCTAAAGCAAAATTTTAATCATGGTGTATTCATGTAAAAATTCATGGGATATTCTTGCAGAGGGGTGATTATTATTATTATTATTAGATTATTATAACTAATAATCATCTGATTATTAGTTATTGTATAACTCTGTCTCCAGTCAGTCCTCCAGTGGGTGAAATTACACTTCTTGAGTGCACTGGTTCAGTCTGCTAACTGTTGTCTCCTCCTTGCCATAATGTGAGAAGTACATACATGTGTATAAAGGTACAGTTCTCTTAATGGTAATTTTAACAAATGCAGAAGAATCAATTTATTTGGTACAGCTTATACATACTGTTGTGGAAGGGTTAAAGAACATGTTTGACCAGTTGTGTATTGACGGAGAACTTACTTCATTTGGAACCACAAAGCAGACTGATCTCAGTGAAAAGAAAAGCTTGCTCAAATTCCCCAAAGCTATGCTTAATGTGCTAGTGTATCATCTTGCTAGTGGTTGCCCTTCTCTGGCAGAAATCCAAAGCTAGCAGCTGAAGAAGGGGTGAGATAATGACCTCTGAAATACTGATCTGCTATGCTGGCAACACAGCAAATTTCCCAATAGCGAGCTTGGGTACAGCACTTGAAGTCTGTTATGTGTTTTGTGCAACACTTCTAGTGGATAGCCTAGCTGTGGGTTATCCTTTTCTTGGGACATACTACTGTGTGCTTAGTAGCTGATGTGTCAAAACTAAAACGTTATGCTGATTTTCACTAGTGCTGCTTGTGACTTGGCTCATATATAACAAGGAGAGGAATGATGCTGCTACCTCTCAATAGTGTGTCTGTGCCTTGTCTTGCTCTGTTTCTATTCTGCCTTTCTTTTTGTCCTGCTTGAATTGTGACTGGCTGTATGCTTTTTGAAATCCTACCCAACTTTTATTTCTTTGTGAACATTGTTCTTATGCTCTCCTTTTTTTTTCTTCCTTGTTTTCCTTCTGTGCAGAGAGATAATTCAATTGCCAGTGCTTCTTTAGCTAGTGCTTTGGTACATTGGTAACATCAAAAGTCTTTTCACTCCAGTGTAGTTTACAGCCTGGAGAAAATAATTTCTGTCATGATAAAAGTTAAGAGAGGATATTATGGCCCAATACAGATGAAAAACAAAAATGTCTGTATCAACTATTATGGAGCAGTTAGGTGGTAACAATGCAAGTAGTACAATAGACAGTGCTTATGGTAAGCATACCCACTGCTTAATCTGCTCTGAGCTCTTGTCATTGATACAGCAGTGGAAGCTGTACACGCGCACCATTAGTATGCTCTTAAGACCATGCAGTACGTGTTTCCAGCAGAAAAAGCTGCACACTTCTTATATCAAAATTGCAATCAAAAGACAGGTAAACGAAAGGTGAAAAGCAAAATCTGCCACCTGAAAGTAGGTACTTACGGTGGTACTAAGATAATACTAGGATACATGTACACTGTTTCAAAGAGAACAGCTTTTCTAGCGTGAGTTTTGAGAACTACTGGTAGAAGAAGTAAAAGGTGCATGAGAAGTAACTGAAAACTTGTGCACCTCCAGACCTGAAGTTCCTTTTCTTTAAAAGGTCAGCAACTTTCTAGGGAGAGAGAGAGAGAGAGAGAGGGGAAAAAAAAAAAAAAAAAAAAAAGGAGAAAAAAAAAAAAAGAAAAAAAAAAAAAAGAAAAAAAAAAAGAGTGGATTCTTCTTCTGTTGTTCTCTGTGACTGTGAGGGGGTGGGAAAAACTGGCCATATGCTTCCTCTTTGTTTGATTGGGAGATACTTGATAAGAGGTATTTTTTAATCCATTCTATGGACATTATGCAGTACTGTAATAAAGATGCATGCGCTAGCTGCAGAACTAGAGAGTGAGATAACTGTACAAGGAAGATACTGAACAGGCATGCCTGAACCATGCCAGCAGCTGCCAGCCTCTAGGAAGAGTTGTTCCAGGTCCTTGGAGACAAATGGAGGGAAACAAAGAGTATACAGAAACTGAGGGTGGGGTGCTGGAGTCAGAAGCTGTTCTTGGTGCTAAAATACATTCATATGGCTTTAACTGTCAACTAGAACAAATACATACTGTTAAGTGGTTTAGGAATGGGCTGTTTTAAATTTCTCAAACAAAATTGTGGTGCCAAGGCAAGTTCCTTAGAAAAAGGATGTCACATCAACACAATTATAATTTTCCTTGATGGAGTAAATCTTGTTGGGAGAGAGCTCAAATATGCAGTCCTGTTTTGAGCAATCTTCCATCGTCATTAATTGCATTTTTGTGATTCTACGAGTCACTGCACTGACTACTCCATTAATGCTGTCAGAGCCGATACCAGAACATTTAATTACTTGTGTCTATCCTATTAAAACACTGAAATAACACTCAGTTTTTCTAGGCCTCTGGCACTGAGTGCCATGTTCTGACAAAGAAAACCAACATTAGCTGTCCAGAGGCCTGCTGAGACAGCTTTCAAAACTTCTGTATGTAAATTAAAGAGCAAAAGCTCCTACTGCTTTTGCAGCAGCATCATGTGTGAAATGTGCTGATGTGGACACTGCCTTTTTTTCAGTCATAAGCGACAGTGGGAACAGAGGTTCCAGGCTCAGATCAGGATTAGAGGAAGAGCTGAAACTGGTGTTTTTGCTGTGATGAGCAGCTCGTGAAGAACACCAGGTGACCACCATTCCTGGATTGGATTACTGCAGGCAGAGCCTCAGGGCCTAACACGGTTTTAGTAAACTGGGTTACTGATTGCCATAGTCCAATATTGGAGAGCATGTTCATGGGAGAATGAGTGTGTGGATCCAGGTTGTACTATTTTGGCTAATAATTGGTAATTTTAAGCTGCAAAGTCAGTTAGGATAAAATTTGCTCACATTTATTTGTGGTGGAGGTTGGATAGGCTATAATTCATTGTGACTGAAATTGGGGTAGGTTTGCCTCAGGAGAACTGAAGCTGGTTTGTGAGTTTCAGCTGCAGCTAGTTTTCCTGTATCTCAGACCTATAAAACTGCATAATCTAGGATTAACTAATTTCTGAGAATATGTTTATGAATGAGATTTCAGGCAGATTTGCAAGTCCAAGCTGTATCTGGTTACAGAGCATACACAGCTATAGATCTACACAGAACCTGATAATTTGCAGTTTTCTGCTTGGACAACATTTGGCTGACCTTGGGCACAGACCTGTGCAACAGTAAAGAGTGCATTATCCCAAGAACGTCTCTGGGAGAGTCAGACCACTCTCAGCATCTTCCTTGCTGTGGGTCAGGGATAGCAAGGAAGAGAAAAGACTCACTTTGAAAAAGAGAATAGACCATTACCCACTGTAATGTTATTGAGCATTGCAGTAAAAATGGTGCTGAGAAGTATGAAAAAACCTTCCTGTCTTGGAGGGAGAATGGGGAGGTTGGAGGGAGCTTCCTGGAGCTCTTTGCATTTTCCTGAGTTTAATCCAAAGCATGTCTGCGTAATTTGATGTTTTGTCCTGTGACCTGCCTTTCAGACTAAGCAATGTTGGGAGAGGGGAGACTACTTGGAGGGGCAGGGAGAACTGGCTTATTAATTAGTGACATACAGGCCATAAATCCATCTTACTAGCAGGTAAATGAGCCACTCAGCTAGTAGCATGCATTTTGTCAAACCCACTCATTCCTAGCTTCATATCCTGTATCAATTACACTGTCCTATATGGCTACACCATCTCATTTTCTCTCCTTTGGTCATCTGCCCAAATTCTCTTGGGGGGTGGGGGGGACGACAGGCAGAAAGATGAAGGAGGGAGGGAGGGAGGATTCTCATTACTAATCTGGATAAGAGACAACACGTTTAATCCTTGGAGCAAAACTAGTCCAGTTGACAGTTAAAATGAAATCATTATTCACTCTGCTCAGTACATTCCCAGAAATGGTATTGTTTATGACAATCCCTTACCATTATGTCATGAGTTTGCAAATATACAAGCATGGCATATGATCATCCACCCAAAAGGAATAGCAAAGGCAGCAAGAAGAAACAAATGCCGTCTTGCAGGTTTCTGTTTCAGTGAGGGCTGTAGCTATCACTGTCAATGATGTCAAGGTTATATTGAAATGTGTGCCCAATGATGTATTTCTTGCTACTTGCCTCACTGCCTAGGCAGCAATTCAGTCAGCACCAGAAGGATTGTGAAGAGGTAACCAGAAGCTTTGCCTCACTTCCAGTGGAGCAAGTAGTGTTTATTAAGAGAGCTTTCTGTTTGTACGATGTTTGGTACAATTGGGCCTGATCTCAAATTGCACGGTATGGTGGCTTTGGGGACTTCCTAAGTACAAATGAATCAGAATGTTCAAAGAAACCTAATAGCAGGAGCAGCTGGGAAATGCAGCATCCAGATAATATACTTTAAACAGTTATTGTATTATGCACAAATAAAGAGGCCAGTGCCTACTCTTTAAAAGTAAAGCACAAAGCTCCAAGTTACAGAAGTGTGAATCAAACAGTGGCTCAAAGTCAGCTGAGAGCTCAATACAGGGATTGAGTTCCAGCTGCCATTACTTGAGGTCATCTTTAGCTGCACTGTTCAGCTAAATAAAACATAGAGTCAGACTGAAGAAAATGGTCCTCAGTGCAAGCTGTTAGCTTTATTTACCAGAATTTCACATTAAACTCCACCATTTTACTCTCTTGAACTATTTATATTTCTTTCACTTTTCAAAATACCTTGACTAGACTTGAGCTTCTCTACTTCCTGAAAAGTTTATTACTGAACAAATTTCACAATTTCTTATTTCACCGGTTTACTCAAATTTCATTGACATTTTTCTGTTTCTTTGGTTGTTCGTATTTTAGACAGTTCATGGAAATGAAGTGGTATTTGCCATGGAGTAGTCTCAGATGCATTTCCCAGAACTCACTAATTAAAACAAAACAAACAAAGAAACAAAATCATGCAAACTTAGTTACCAGTCTTCTAAGTAACTTAGTGTCCCTCACACTTAATGGGTGATGTTTTGAAACAACCTTTCAAAACTGAGAGCAGCAACAGGCCTAGCCATGGTATTATTTAGGAAGGGAAGCTCTGCAAAACCAGGTTAATGTTTTGTGAATGTCAGTACATTCACAAAAAATACTTTCACATAGATGCCTCCCAGTGTCTTCTGCCTGCTGTCGTGGACAACCCCTTTTTGGTGACTTGTTGGGGAATTCAGATGTTCAACAGCCTCACCTCTCCTTGATGGCTCAAATAAAGCTGGCCAGGAAAGCATTAGTGGTGGCTCAGGGGGTTGCTGTACACCATGCTGATGCATACCTACCAGAGGAGGTCAGTGGTCTTCTTCTGGGTTTGTTTTTACAACAGATGAAGCCTGTGCTTGTGCTCAAGACCATAATGAGGGGGAAAATAGTGGGTGGAGATTCTCAAGTGTTGTTTCCAGATCTTCCAGGGAACTAGGAGATGGGATTATTCCCTCTGTGGACTTTGCCACTAGTTATTTAGCCCCGCGCTTTCAATTAAACAATTAAAGTCCGTAATCTGGCATAGAGATTTCCTTATCTGAGTTTCATTTTTTTTTTTTTTCAAAATTTCTCTTACTTTAATTTGATTAAGCTTTAAAACAGTCATAGTTGAATTGATGCAACCCCTCAAATAAAATTCATCCTTCTTTTTCAGTGGCTTGTTCTAATATGGCTTTAACCCCAAACAATTATAAGAAAGTAGGAATAAGTATGTCTATTGCAAAGATTTACTTAGGCACACCCTTGATACTTTCTTGCATAGGCACTCCTTGACCCCATTTGTCAGCTTGTGCATGTTTCATAAAATTGACATGGAGATCAGTATTCATCAGCTGCCTTTCAGCTCTCGAATAAAATACAGTGTAAGGCTATCTACCAGAATTCCAGTGTGGGGCCAACCTGAGCAAAAAATGAGGTGTCTTGTAAGTAGAGCATGAGACTTGCAGTGGAACTAAAGACTGAAAGGTCCTAGCACAGTCATGCCTGAGCAAGTTTGACAGAGGTGCTGAGCTCTGTTTAGTGCTCCTGCACTTAGAGTGCTGCAGTATCAGGCCTATCCTTACAGTCTCCAGTTCAGGCATGCTGACAGAGTTGATGGCTTTTTCTTTCTCTGACCTGACTTTAGTAAAGAGAAAGTTGTCGGCATCTTCAAAAGCTGGACCAAGAGGATTTGTGTTCCCTTTGCATTTTCTTTTCTGTGTATTCCCAAGAGGAATGTCTGCCTGAGAACTGGAAAAACTGCTACACTGACATGTGAGATTTCTGTTTGCTTGTTTTCGTCTGCCCTTCTGTCCTCAGTGCAAGTGTTGGGCTTAACTCAGGGTAATCTTGCCCAGTCAGGCAGTCTGGGAAAGGCTGGCAGTTGTGTACGGAGGCAGGGGGAGGGGGAAAGAAAGGGTGTTACTTTGCAGAGCTGTAAATCCAGCACCTTTTGCCAGTGCTGCATTCTTTTTTTATTGCTTGTTTCTAAGAAGCTATTGCTGCAACAGCACTGACTACAAACAAAATCTCATTTACTCAGTTCATGACAGGTCATGCATTTTGCACATTTGTGGGACACTTGCAGAAGAACTGCAGAGCGCACTTTCCAAAACTTCAGTTTGAAATGCAACAGTTTCCATGTTGCCTGGCACTTCAATGTCAAAGAGATTTCTATTTTTAGAGAGAGATTCTACTCAAGAGCTATATAAGGCTGTGCTGAGGAGATCATTACTTTTTTATATAATATAGGAGAAAACTTGTTAGTGAGGAAGAAAAAGGACCTGATTCTTCTGTGTAAAACTGGAAAACAAAACAAACAAACAAACAAAAAAAAGATACTCTGACTTGGATGTCTTTTGTGGGGAGAGGGAAGAGAAATCAGAACTGAAGACCCAGTATTTGTTTTTAATGTTATTCTAATTTATCACAAGTTCTTGAAAATATTGTTTTAGCCATTAAAAATGGTTAAGAAGGCTCCTTATTACAACTGATGATGCAAGAGAGAAGGAATGGTTCCAAGCACGGTCTGGTGCCAAAAGACAACTTAATGTGCAAACAGGTGACAGCACTGGGAAAACCCTGCAAGTTATCATCGTGTCCCACATGAGAAACTAGGTAAAATTTGATATTACAGATTCGGTACTTCCAGCTATGTTTTTGTTGTTGTTCTTATCCGGAGCACAAAGTGCACTCAAGCTGATTGAACACTGCAGGAGAAAAAAAAAAAAAAAAGAAAAAGGAAAAAAAAAAAAAGCAGACTAGTCTGGTGGCCTAAAAGTAGCTGTCACAGTCAAGAGCAGAAGAAAGAAGCAGTGTCTAAAATCCTGGCTTTCAGCATAGTTTGCTAGGGAGCCTTATTCTGAAGCCTATTTTTTTCCTGATGTAAAATCATTCAGCAAACATGTAACTCTGTGTTACCCTTAGTATCTAATTTTGTATGAATAGATAGGAAAAAGGTCTGAACAGAATTGGGTAAAACTGTTCTCAATTAACTTTCTCAATGTCATTTCTGCCACTGTTTTAAGAGGACCATTTGGCTTCCAGGGAATAATATGTCAGTGAAGCAAGGGAGACTCTCAGGTCTGGCCAAGCTTTCGGAGGCAGCCCAGGTAACACTGGTTTTAGCAGCTGTTGGAAATATTAGCACAGCAGTTAGGGCCAATATGGTTTTGCTTGAGTGAGGAGTAGATGAGGTAGTAGTGCTAAATTAAGGACGCTCGTCCATTTCTGCTGCAGTCTGACATGGCTCCTAAAATGAATTCTAAATGGAGTCAGAACTGAACTGATTCTGGTCTTAACTTGCCTTGGTTTTATATTTCTGTTTTTATATTGTCTAGCTAGCTGTGATATAACCTGTTGACTTCAGGTGAATAAAATTATGTAGAGCCAGTCTATTTGAACTAGGGGTGAAAAAAAAATGGAATTGCTGTCTGCATTTCAGTAACATAAGAAAAGACAGTAAGCAGTCTTGTGTTGCCTTCTGCATGACACAAGGCAGATTAGTTGGTGGCAAGGCAGAAGCATAGGCATCAATTTCCAAATAGTCTGCACTAGGGAAATTTCTTATCCATCCAATGTATTGAACCAGGAACAGCAGGAGAAACAACACGCTCTGTTTTGACACTTGCTCTTCAGAAGTACCGCTATCAATACTGAAATGTATCTTTAAAATTATTTTGAATATGTTGACATGCTAGTCCTGGCATATTGTTAAAAGTACCAGAAGCAGTTTGAGTATATTGGGGAACCGCTGCTCTGGACAAACTATCGTGCACACAGGTACCTTCTTAGATTTATTGGTGAAATCTGTCTTACATACTGTCTATCTTGGTTTTGAATATTGGGCAGGAACAGAACAATTGGATGACAGTATTGGCATTGCAGGCATTTGTTATGTTGTGAGACTGCACTTAAAGGAAATAAATTAGAAAGAGATCAGTAAACTGGAGAGGAGGTAAATTTTAACAGGTCTCTGCACGTTTCAACAGAGCAACACTGCCCCTAAGTGGCCGAGTTACCGGCCACAACAACAACAACAAAATGTCATCCACATAATTTGAGTGCTCACTTTAGTGCAAATGTGCCAGAGCAGTACACTATTACTTTTTATGACCAGAACATCTAGGAGCCACGCATGAGCTATAAAAAAAAAATGCAGGTAACTGGAGTAATTGTAAGGGATTAATCATGATAAACCTAATGAACTTGGTGATAATTTTACTGTGTGGTTCTAAAAAAGGTCTTTTGCAATGTCTCATTCATTCCCAGAGTACCACAACAGAAACCAGCTCCTCATCCTTCCCTACCTGTGCAAAGAAATTAATTCTGCTTTGAGCTGAAATTTTCTCCTTCCTCTTTCCTAGGAAGTGCCTCTATACCTTTTCTTGCCTCAAGGAGAAAGCACACAAGAAATATTCCCATGGCAGTCCTCTCTTCCTTCCTAAATGTCATCAGCACTGCTGGCTTACCCTGCAGCAAAGACACATTCCTAATTTGATCCACTTCGCAGCTGTCTCAAACAGGAATCCCAGGCTGCCTCTTCCCAGTTCCTGAACAGTCTCCTTCTGGGCATAAACAAATCTCTACACTGTCTCCTGAACAAGTAGCTGGTTAAGGCTGTAGAGGTTAATTCAGACCACTGTCTACTATGCGTTCCCATGGCAGTGGACTTTATACTTTCTTTTTTATTAATAAACATAGCAATTTTATGATATTGAGTAGATATTTTTTAAAATGCTGTACATCTGGTTAGTCGGTTGTCTTAATATATTCTCAATTAACTTTTTCAGTGTCATTCCCACCACAGGTTTCATGAAGTAATTGTAAGATACTGTTTTCTAGACTCATTAGTTTTCTTATCTGTTGTACAGAGGAAGACTAGAACTGGTGACAACTAAATAAATGCAAATTTCCGTTTCATGGACACTAACTCTTTAATAACAGCATAAATCTATTACATAGTGTTACCATTTGTAAATGTAATATGGGTGCATTAATATCATATAGATGCCTAATCAAAATAAATAAATGCCTAGAAGCTCAAAGGTTAAATTCTGAGCTAGAGAAAGGCAAGTCTTAACTGAGCTATCTTTTTGTTTGTTTACAGTGAAGTATATAAACTTTCATCAGTCAAGCTTCTTATCCTACATTGGATGGGTATGTTGGAAAGAAAGTTGAAAGGGCTGAAAACAAAAGAGATGACTTCAGACCTGAAATTTTCATCCTCATTGACTGATCATCTAAAATTGTGAGTACAAGCTTCACAGAATGCATATTTATTCATTCAAATTGGCTTTCTGTTTATTTTGCAAATACTTATTTTATACTAACTTCAAGATTTGATTGAATACCATTAGAAAATTTTCAAAATTTTTCAACTTTAATGTTCATCTTGTATATGTCTCTAAATAAACATGCTTCTGTTTTCAGTGCATAATATTCTAATGTCGGTAATGTATTCTGAAAAATAAAAGGAAAAAAGTGCTTAAAGGATGCAATGAGGAAGGTGGGAAGCTCAAACTGTTCTTTAGAACTCTGAAAAAGCAGTATTTTCCTTCTGAAATACTGTTGTAAAAGACAAATAAAATTGAGCAATGGCATTATGCTGTGTACAAACACCATCAGTCTGTAAGTCATGATTGTACAAAGTTTTGATCATCAGGCCTCCTCTAAATAGCTGAAGGTTAGATCAGCAGCACAAAATGCATAGTTACAGAAAACATCTGTATTTTGTTTGTGTGTGTAAGCCTGAATTTAGTTAAGCACAAAGATTTGCTTGAAAAGCCACTAACTTCCAAAATATTTATAAACACATTACTAATCTTGGAGTCCTTTTGTGTTTATATGTTTTAGAAAAGTATTTGCCATAATAATTATTCTGAGAGTCCAAAACAAGCGGTGAAAAAAACTAGGTTAAAGAAATCAGACAGAGAAAATGTTAAATCATTTTTCTATTACAGTATGTCTAAGTTTGGGAAAACTAATTGACCAGGCAAAGTCTGAAATTATTTTATTTATTCATTCATTTAATATTATAATACTTAAGATATTATAATGGTAGGAACTATTTAATGGGGAAGGATGAATGTTTATAAAAAAAAAAAAAAAAATAGGGGGGAGGTCGATATATAGTCCCCAGCAGGAGTTGTGTATATCCTGTTGCCAAGAAGGTGAAGCTCAGAACTTTTTACAATCCTGTTAAACTGGCTAGTGATAGTATCAAGGAAAACTGCACCGTTTTTGTAAGGCCAGGTTTATGCAAGTATTACTCAAGCTCTTTATACTTGATTGTCTCACTGTGACCAGACTGCAACACCTTTCACTTCTCAAGTATTCACCCTTTCAAAATTCTTGTCTCAGACTAAATAAAGATTTCTGATCATTTGTTGGACAGTATGAACATTTCTTTCAAGAAGAGCAGAAGAGTCTTTTTGGTTTTGGATCCTGGATATTTTTTTCCATATCACTCTCGCAGATTTCACTGATTCTCTGTCTGACTTCAAAACAATGTTTAATGACTTCTTTTTGGCAGTGTGTGTTTGTCTGTAATCTTATGTGTTTGTCATTAAAACTATATATATAAAAATCTTATATAATAAACACAAAGTAAATGTGGGAGATTATTTGCCTTTCATCCCAC
Organism: Anas acuta; assembly: GCF_963932015.1. Lineage (NCBI taxonomy): Eukaryota > Metazoa > Chordata > Aves > Anseriformes > Anatidae > Anas > Anas acuta. Next base: position 32,229,182 of record NC_088982.1, on the reverse strand, counting down.
TGTTCTTGCTTTCCTGTGATATGGAAAGAAATATGATACAAATTATACTGCATTATCATAAAGTATATGTATAAAACCACAGCTGACACTATTAAAATTGTACTTTAACTACTACCTCCATCTCTAGTTTTATGAACTTTTTTAAAGTATGGTAACTGACTAACATATGGTAGTTATAAAGAAAAACCATACGTCAGAACTATACACGGTCGGTATATTTTGTTCTGAGATTGTACTGAAGAGTTGACTTTCATGTTAATCCATGTAAATACTAAATGTTTGGACAGGGCATCATGATTTTCTTACATGAAGAAAGATGTGTTTTTTTTTAATTCTGAGAACCATGTTATGTCTTTGAGAGCACCGAGATAAAAATGGTCATCAATCATAGTCATGATGGTTTCAGCCACAGCGAGGTCACTCTGGAAGATAATATTTTTTAAAAAAAAAGTATCAATATATAAATTTCCATATTGGGGGGTGGATGCAAACCATATGTATGCTGTAACTAAAGGGAGGACAATAACTGATCTTGACAGGACTCCTTTAGGAGGTCTTGTGTCAAAATAGATAGTTGGAATAACTGATAGTGAGTATGGGCATAGCTGAAACTGTCATTCACCAGTCACGTGAACAGCCGAGACAGAGAGGAAAGTTGACAGAAGGCACCATGAATTTTATTAAGACAGTAAGAACAGTATTTGAGAAAAACAGAAAGGGGCAAAAGACTGTTAACTACCAAGCAGGGAATGGACAGTGTTCAATATAGGTGAGTAAAGAGGATTTTCCAAACTATGGTCTGAATGTGGCTGCTTAAGCAGACTGGCAACATCAGTGAGGACTTTCACAGAACACCACATATGGTAGCTGCTTAGAGTGACATCTATGGTTTGTTGTATTTTTGTTGTTTTTTGTTTGTTTGTTTGTTTGTTTTAATGCACAAAACCAGTCCTCAGTGTACAGCACTTCTTGAGGATTACTGGTTGTTTGGTGTTAGCTGCCTCTTTTCCTCTTCAGTGTCTCTTGGCAAGTTACCGTGAACCCCAGAACACATGATGTGGCAGTGTGACATTTTTTGTATATATTTGAACAGAGTGGGAAGTGCTCAGCGAACTGTTGAATTGGAATTTGCATATTTGCAATGTGAAATTATGCTATTGGAATAGGTGTGATGATACTATCTCCAACTGCTACATGTATATTGAGATAAAAATATACTCGTCATTTTCACCTTGTTACTGCCCCTGTTGCTGTTGTTAAACTTCTTATGAGCTCAGTGACCTAAGTACCACTACATTATGTCATTACACCTTAAATACATCAAATATATTTAGATGTACGGCATACAGTTTTTTAGTAGAGTCTATGCTGTACTGAAAATCCCCCTGTATACTAAACGTAGTTCAAAAAGCTGCTTGCACTTTTAAAATTTGAAACTATATATCATGCTGATTAGCACTGGAAGGCCCAAATATCTCTCTGAACAAGCTAGCTTAGTTATTAAAGGTAGCATGGTGAAATTCAATATTGCCATTCAACCTCAAGTTTTATTATCTTATAGTAAGGTGCTATATTGCACTGTTCTAGTGGGTTTTGAAGAGCCTGTCCAGAATGCATACTTTCCATTGCACTATATAGACACACCTGACGTCTTGGTTTTAGACATCAGCATCTCATTAGTTGTGTAGATAAATTTGTAGTCAAAAAAGACTAAATCTCAGTTTATTCTCAAGTAAACACCATCAAATGAATGACTGACTAGATTCTCATTTACTCTGAGGTCTGAAATCTGGGTGGAATTTTAAACATTAAATGTTACTGAAGATCCAAGACCCTACATGTCTGAACTTCTTGCCTGTTAATTATTTTTTGTACTACTTTTGCTTCGGTGAACACATAACAGTACCCTTTGTACAAAGCAGAATAATATAGATCAAATATTTTACTTTAATGAAATAATAACAAAGACCTTTACTCTAATTGCATGCCATTTTAATGGAAAGCTTTACTGCTAGTACAAAGCTTAATTCTTTTTAAGAAACAGGTGAGACTATTGTTTTATTATTGCAGGTTTTCCCAGTCAGTTTACATTACTGTTTGTCAAGAGAAGTTAAATTGTTCCTTAGTGGCTTTGCTCTCATCTAAGACAGTAGAGGGCAGTGAATCCACTACACAGAAAAACAAAAGTGCCATAATAGGATCATTTTTCTCTTTCCTAACAATCACATTTCCTAGACATTCCCTATCAGAAATGGCCATTGTTGGGCACATACAAAGTAAATTACAAGTCTGTGTAGATACCATGATGTTTTTTGTTTTCTTTTTGGTTTTTTGTTTGTTTTTACTTAATAGGCCAAATACAGGCACAATTAGATGAACTATGTTTATTTTTTTGTGCAACTGTTACTTGCAGACCAGAGTACTGTTTGCTACCCTGCGTACATTTTGTTAAACTATAAGTTTTCAGTAGTTGTCATTTTATGTTGCAAAAGAAAAACATGTCAGAGAAAAAGAAAGGGAGATAAGGCCAAAATTAAAACTCAAAGTAGTACTGAAGACACAAAAATTATATTATCTGCAGCTACAGTTCTGGGTGGTACAATTTTCCATATCTGAATATTTTTTGACAAAAGTATGAAAAGTTGTTCAGTTAGGTGGGGTAAAAAAAAAATCAAAACCAAAACAAATCAAACAAAACACAAATAATAAAAAAGAATGCATGAAAATTTTCCTCATGAAATACAGACATTTTCTCCGAAATATAAAGTATAAATCTCAGTCTTTCAAAGAACAATATTTAGATGTGAAATATTCTAGAAGCTATACTAAAAGCCACCCTAAAATAAGTTATGATAGAGGTATAACTTTATTCTAAAACATTCTTCATATTGTCCATTAAAAATATTGCTACATCTCAGTCCGTACCATTTTCATATATCTTAATATGTTTTTTAGAGTCCCATTAGACTAACAATAAGAACCAGAAGTTTGATATTTATTTACAAACATGAAGATCTAGCTGAGATTGTAACATTTTTTTCTTTTTTTTTTTTTTTTTTTTTTTTTTTTAAATTCATTCTCACTAAATCGATTGATACAGCACTTCTTGTGCTGCTGTGCCAACTGACATGTTATTTGGTGTGGGGTCATAAGGACTTTCACCAGAGCTCATTAGGTATGAAATTCAATTCCCCTTGGAATTGAAAATTGGCTGTTATCATTAATGACAGATTTCCTGTGAGTTTCTCTATCTGTTGTACAAAGCATACCACACTTTATTGCTACAGGACTCCATCTTTGGTAAGAAAACTATTAATGCTGTGCTCAGAGAAACCAGTGAAGAGTTTTGTTACAACCTTTCAAGTCATTTATCATTGTATTGGCAGTACTTTGTAAGGCTAAATTGTTAAGACAGTGATATGGTTTTTAAAAAGTAATATTCTACTTTGAGGCTAGAGGGCTATTTCAAGCAGCGTTGTAGGCTTATGCCATGAATCCACTCCTAACACTTTTTCTGTTAATTGTTTAGTGAAGAAATAGTATACACTAATTTTCTGATGATATCCCACTGGGTGTGACTGTTGGTGTTACAAAGAGCCATGTTTGGAATGATCTGGAAAATGGAAGATTAAAAAGTGAAGTTATAAAGTTTGTTACAGTAAAACAAACTCCTCTACTTGGGAAAGAGAAAATGAATTTATAAAAACAAGAAGAGAAGTATTTTGCTGGCACTAGTTCTTTAGCAGAGGTTCTGGGGGTCATTTAGTGTGTTTATAAACTAAATAAGGGAAGGCTGCGGGTTCAGGAGGTAGGGATTTTAAGGGTTGTTGGTTTTTTTTGTTGTTGTTGTTCTGTAAGGAAACAGGGAAACAAAATACTGGGCTGCATTAATAGCACAACTCAATCTGTAGAACATAGGAGGTAATTATTCATCTTCATTTGGCACGGTGAGTGCTCTTTCAAGTTCAGAAAGATTTGGGCAAATTGGAGATGGTCCAAAGTAGGCCAGCAAGGATGCTAAAAGAGTTAGAAAGCATGACCTATGAGGAAGCTGTGGAGGAATTTACTGTATTCAGTCTTTCTTTTTGGAGAGGGAGGGAGAGAGAGAGAGAGAGAGAAAAAAAAAACAGCTATAGAGTTGGGTGGGAAGACTTAACCTCTTTACAACAGAAAACTTATCAAGAAGGCAGCACATTTGTTTGATCTTCTGTATAGGGTAAGAAGTAGCAAGAAAACAACTTTACCGAAAATAAAATTTAGGTTTACATCTTAAATATTTCTAAGAACAATGAAAGACTTAGTTAACCTAGGAGTCCTGGAATTTCCTTCACTGGAGGGTTTTAGAAGAGTTAAACTTCTGTCAGGAATGGACTTAAATCATTAAGGCAAGAGGCTGTTTTTCAGTGATTTTTTAAGTGAATTTTTAATCTGATTACAAGTCGTAGTTCATGATGACTGCAGTTTGACAGTGAAATTGCAAGAGGTTATAAGCATAGTTGGTAGATATGGGGTGATTTCACAGGAAATCAGTGCAGTATGTAATCTTTTGAGGAGCAAGCAGCCCTTTATATCTATAACAAATGCTAGCAACTACCTAAATAACTTTATGGGAAAGAAGAAAAACTAGCCTGGAGGCAAGTCTGGAGGACCTTATCAAATCTGTAGTTGCCACAGTGACAGGAAAGGCCATACAGAGAAACATGTCTTGAATTGTACTCTAAACATAGCCATAGCGTTTCATCTTTGACATTCTTAGAGAGAAAGAGTGCCTGTAACATGAATCTTTGAAAATAATAGCCAAAGCAGGACTACTTTACCTCTGTGTCTGAGAAAATAGCATGAAAGAAGATTAATGCAATCCTCTCTGTAATAAATTAGCATGGAACTCTTTGGACTCCATAAGGTCTGCACTGATTTTACAAAAGAAGGCAGCAGCCAAAGAAGAGTGTATAATATGATCTCTCCCATCCTGTTTGGGGCAATGTAAGAAGCTGTTCTGTGCTAGTGGGGATCCAATAGTCATCTTACAAAGATTACTTCACTTGATTTAACAAACCTATTGGTGACTGTGACAAGGTCTGGTTATGAAAGATAAGAATCATACAGCCCCCAGCGTCTGTATCAGAACCTTTCATCTAGGCTCATCTGGCAAAATTGATCTCAGAACACTCCTTGCTATTGGGAATGTAATTACCTTTTGAAGTATGGCTAATATGAGCTATGTGGCAGAATGATTTAATGAACTAGTGCTTCATTTCTCTTCTGACCCAAATTTATACCTAACATAGACAGTCTGGAGTGAATTTTGACCTCAGCCTAATCCCCTGCAAATGCTTGTTCGCCTTGCTTTTGGAGAATGCTTCAGCATTATGAGTCATCTCTACTGAGGAGGACCTACACTAAAAGAGCAGATCAGGACTGAAATATCAAGGGGAAGACAGGCACACACCCCAAAAAAAAAACTTTTGGTAGTCTCTTGTTTTTACTACAGTTATGCAGGGAGATGTAAGAAAAAAAAAACAAAATGCTTCCTGGCATGGGTAACACTAGGTCAATAACTGGTTAGCTCAGCTTTCTATTTGCTTGATCTGCATCTAGACTTGCTCTGAGAAGCCTTGTGTCACAAAAGTAGTGCTGGCATCCTATTTGGACTGTCTAGGACCAAAATCTCATGACATTTTCTAAAAAACTGATGATACATATGCAAAGACTACCTATATGTATAAACTATAGCTTCAGCTCTGTGGAATAAGTTTGAGAATGTTATGTTCCTGCCCCTGAAAGTATATGCAGATAGCTGTGGACCATGAAATGGTAGGGAAAACTCTTTCCCTACAAATAAATATGACAAGTGACAAGTATAGAGATTTATACTTCATCCATCTCTATACTCCAGGTTTTCCTTAAACTTCTGATATGAAAAGGTACAGAATCTGTGTATTTAGAAGTATAGCATACAATAATAAGGGAGAATTTGTAACAATTCAACAGAGGAATTAAAACTTCCCGACAAGAGAATTTCCTGTTAATGATGTCCATCAGATTCAAGGCATTTAGTCATCTTTCTTCTATACTTCTGCTCCTCATTTTTTCTGTAATTCTCAAAATGCATGATGACCCATGCCAGCCACCAGACTTTCTCCAATTATCTTTGTTTTCTGCCAAGTCTCCCCTTATGCAAAAAATGGCAATTACTTGGTCGTTTTTCGGTACCTATTTTAATTCAGAAACTTGGGGGGTGGGGGTCACAAAAAATGTCTGCTTTGCTTTTTACTTAAATTCTAGGCAAAGTGATTCAGTTGAGATTTGTGAGCTCCTCTCTATCCAGTCTGTTGTTCAACTCAGAAATTTATTCTGGTCTCAAACACTGTGGATCACCAAAAATGAATACTATCTAAACAATTGTTTGTGCTCTGTAATATCCTAGCTTAGCTCTTTCTGTAGTTCCTCCTAGGGTTGATTTTCCACTGCAAAAGAGGATTTTAAAGATGTAGGAAAGGGTGCTAGCTTTGTTCTTTATTTCTGTGGACAATGTGGGAGGGCATGAGGATAATGACAGCTCGTTTTTTTTGCATCCAAATATAAGCTTGTTCCTACATTCAACACACATGTCCTGGCCTTGCAGAAACAAATGAGTAAGATAAGGAAAGCAATGTCATGACGACAGTCTCCCTATCATCAAACATAAGCTGGTATGCAAAAACCTTTCCATCCAAAGTTAAAAGGGTTTTAGGGTTTTTAATTATAAATTGTTTAATTAATATTCAAAGGAAATATTAAAAGTTCAAGCCAATTTTGACTATTCTGCAATATTGTGCTGAGAAGAACTGAGACTGAGTCCTTCAGGTTGTGAACCGAAAAATTATTCCACTTTCTTCTGGAGCAACATTCGCTCTCTGCACCTCATTCTAGCCTGCTGTCACAATCAAATGAGATGAAGTGAGAAATCTTGAACACAGATACTAGGAAGCATTTTTACAATTAATCGTTCTAAAAAAGAAACTTCTGATTCTGAGTGAACTGAAGTTATGGGAGAAATCAAAAAAGAGATGACATCTGAGATCAGGGCTATATCTTAACATAAACAAATCACTCTCCTATTTCTTTTGGAACTCTGCTGTCCCAAGCCAGCTATGAGAACAAACAAGACATTAGTTATATTTCCCAGTATAAAAGTCCCTTAAGGCAGCCTACTGGGAAAAGTGGGTCTGAAAACCATTGGCATTGTCTCAGCCTAAGCTATTGGTTTTTGTGATGAATTAAAAAGGACAACATTCTAATTTTAGTAAGTTTTAAGTAGAATTGTGAGAACTCAGAAGAGATTAAGTTTTCTCACTCATAGAGAAATGACTGTTAGTTTTATTTTTTTTTTCTTAGAGGAAGCTTATTATTAGATGAATATTGATTAGGGCATTGGCACACATTCTATAGTCTGTTTGGCAGAGAAGGAGATCATCAAAGAAGGGCAAACAGCAGGTGTGATTCCTTTCCATCTCTTAGTAGAGCCTGAGAAAGGGGAGTTGCAAGTAGATTCAGATCTGGCAGGAAGCTCAGCAGCCTTCAGAGGCTATGAAATGGCAACTATAGTAAGCCATCTATCGGAAAATATCCCTTTACTAAGATTTTGCTTGCAGTATAAACATTTCTATTACTTTCCACTTTAAGTGTCTCTAGTTATTTCTGTTGAATCAGCAGTATTTTTTTGTTAAAAAGAAATGAGTCAACCCTGTAATAAAACAGTCCTCACTGTTTTTCCTTCTTCTGTTTAGCTGAAATCTGCAGGCTTGTTCTGCAAACACAGACTTCAGCATTTCCAAAAGCTAAAGGTCAGCCTGAAATCTCACAGCACACTTACTGTATAACAGCCAAGCAAGGAAATGTTCAAAAAGTCTTTGGAGAACATTCTCCTTTGGAGAACATAAGATGAAGTTACAGTAACTTCAGTCCCGTGAGCTTCATGGCCTTTTTTGTGTCTTGGGATCTCCAAATAAAGCAGATTAATGGATCATTTTTGTAATTCTTCCTTTTTCCACAGAAATGGAAATAAGTGAACCTATAGCATCTAACTGGATGTTTTGAACAGGTTGGATTGTAATTTAATTTAATGTTGTAGGTATTTTTTTCCTCAGACTATTTTAACCTCAAATGCCTTATTTTGTGATAAACAAGAAAATTTGTAAAGAGATTATGTATTGAACACATATTTTAATATTCTACAGTTAAAGTGTCTGTTTTTTGCAACGCTACCTGTCCTGTGCAACTCTGTTATTAGAGAACACACCACAATCTCTCAGGTTCCAAATAAGTGATTTACCCTGATGATAAAGAAATTTACTAACTCTTTTTTTTTTTACTGCTTATGACTGCTTAAACCTATCAGGGAGAGTTTCTTGCTCAAGTAAGTATAGAAAAACATGTGTGAGGGCACCCACACACCATTTCCAATCACTACAATTGTTGAAGAAAATCAAATGCTTCCAACAAATCTGCTTAGAATTGGACCTGACTCAATGCTGATTCTTCCAAAGCTGCCTATAAAAGTATATTCTAATTCCAATCAAAGTTACTCATATTCTGAGTTTCAAGAAGGTGGGATTTAATATTTACTCTACATAATATTCTCAAAAAGGGGAAAGGGAAGAGAAAATGGAAGGGGAAGGGTTCTTCAAATCGATATAAGACATATTCCTTCACTAGGAAATTGTATTGAATGGATCTCAGTATTACTTGGACAATGTTTAGTGAAGTGGGAAGATGAACTGCAGAAAGCAGGTCCCTGTAAAACTATTGTCTGTTTCCCAAACAAGTGGGATTCGGTTTGTTGAGGGCCTGGTTCCTCTTGGTGCACTAAAGCTCAACAGCAGATGAATAAGTAAATCACGTCAAGGAGTAAAGCATGTTGGAAAACTTTAATGATATTATATACAAAAGTCCTCCTTACTTCACTGGTGTGTTTCTGTGTTTGTTTTTCTCTCCAGATAAATCAGATATAAACAGATTGCAATATGGGGAAAAGCATGCAATGGCTACAATGGGAACAGAATCCACGCTATGTACCATAGTTTCACATTCTAATTAGAGATGTGTAAACAATTCTTTCCAAACTTTTGTATAAGCTTCCACTCTGATAATTTTCAGTGCTCAAACAATTGTAGTTAACGTTACTTGCTGCCCATGTTTTCATATGTAGCTGTGGTGTCCTGGCACTCAGCTTTAGAAATAGCAGTGCCATAAGTTCCTCTGAAAGGATTGTCCAGCTTTATATCCTCAGGAGCAGTTGCCAGTTAATGTGTGCAGGGGTCTTCAGAAATTTCAGCTGGATCTCTAGACCTTTGAGTTTCTATCATCACAGCTGTAAAAGATAAACATGATTGGCAAACAGAATGTGCCAGCCCAGATCTAAGATGTAGCACTTGTGTAAATCCACAGGTAGCTAAGACAGCCATATGCCACGATGCTGGACAGCAGGCATGATTCTAGATCTCTCTGATGTAAAATTTTTAGCTGGACTCTACAGAAAGTGATAGATATATAAGGTTAAGGCAGTCATGTTTAATGTTTTACATCTGTGTTACACTTTGAAAGTTTAAGACAACTCAGTTCTTGGTATCTCTTTTTTTTTCTGGCAGTGGACTACAGTTCCCTGTGTAAGGCTAAGGTAATTAACTGTTACCATTTTAGCATCATTATATCATTTTTGTCTACTCATTAGAGCCTTCTGCTTCTAGGAATTCCTTCACACAGCAATATTTCATCTTTTACCATGTCTGTCTTTTATGTGGCCATATTCATGTCCAAGATATCGTTAGCATATTCAACATTGTATTACGATAAAGATCTTTTGTTGTTGTTGTTGTTGTTAATTTTAACCAATGTCTCCTAGAAACAAAAAAGAAAACAGTCACATCTTAATGTGGTCTAGAAGATGAAAGAAAATGGCTGACTGCCAGGACTCTGAGCGCAGAGTCTCTAGGTAGTTGATTTGTTCTAGCTTGGACTAAGTCCACGCAACAAAACGTTGTTGGCAGGACTATTTTGGCTAGAATTATTTAAAAAGAAAAAAGAAAAAAAAAAAAAAAAAAAAAAAAAAAAAAAAAACACCTTTCCTCCCTGAGGTAAGTGCACTAGGAAACATCAATATAGATGTAACTATATTGTCCTAAAATTTCTTTCAGTGGCATGGTTTGAGCAGCTCACAGAAAGTGCCACTACGCCACAGAAAAACTTGGAGAAATCCACTGGCACACTTATGCTGAAATATCTGTGGGAGCTGAGCTCTTCTGCTTTACAGAGACCCAAAATTTAATGGCTGTTTACTGTGTTACCCATGGTAAAAGTAGGTTTTTTTTTGAGGTTCCCAGTCCAGAGAGGTCAGCAACGTCACTGCCCCTTTGCTGAAGATATGGAGCTGGTTGAACATTTTCTTCGGCAACTGATGGCCCATGTGAGCTGCACAAGACAGAGGATGCTTATGTGGCTTATAGCTTACACCTTACCCATTTGAGTTGTAGAGGATTTCAGTATCCAGGACTGGTAGCGTGACACTATAGTTAACAAAAAGAGTAGGAAAGAAGCCAACATAGAATGAGGGGTAGGAGGGACTAAGGTGACCCAGGCCTTAATTCTATATTATATGGAGAAAAGAAAGATTGTTGTTCCCACACAGAAAGTAGTAATGCCTGTGCCATCAGCTGCTTCAGTGCTTATGCACTGGTGGATGAAAGGGCTAAGTGCAGCCCCTATTATAAATTTCCGTTCTGAAGCCCAGGTAGCTCCCAGAGAAGAAGAGTTTGGGATTTTAGCATTTTCAATCATCTCTGGCCTTCTCAGAACTTTCTAAGTCACTGATTTTTCCCTAGGTTCTTACACACTGAGAGGGACCTGACAGGACCTGGTTTTTAGGACCTGTTTGTGTGAATGTCAATCCAGAACAAGAAGTTCTGAGAGACATGCAAAATAAAGAATTAGTACATTAAGCTGACCAGTTCAGACTTCAGGACTGGGCCTAGGAGGAGGAAGGTAGAAAGTAAACTTAAGTTTATGGTTTTTTAAAGAAGCCATAAACTGAACGTGGAATAGAAAATATGTTGAGGTTATTCTAAGCTGCACGCTCTGCTAAAGAAATGTTATTTTTGTGCCATGGGGTTCTGTACATGAACCCATCTCTGAACATTAAGGAACAATGGTACAGCCTTCCTGCTACTGCTCTAATGAACAGTTTGTGAGAAATAGCCATTGTGTTTCCTTTGAGTTTTCTTTTTCCACACCTCCATTTCTAAATCCTGTGAAGAAGTTGTAGGAATGAATCCTCTAAATCCTCGTGGCAGTGGTGACAAAGCACCTCTGTACCTGAGTGGCTCCAGATTTTAACTGTAGAAACCTACATTTTTGGTGTTATCATCTCTGGTACAGCATTTCTGCAGTGGCCTCTGAGAGGCTGTTTTGTGCTTTCTATTCTGTCCTGATCCTTCTCTAGTCTGCACAGAAGTTTAACACTTGAAATCAATTTAGCAAATTAAATTTAGAACTCAAGTTGTGATTCTCTTGCAAAAGGAAAAAAAAAATAGCCTTCTGTTTCAGATACTGAGATGTGCTCATTGGACTGGTATAACAAATACCACCAGCATCAAGTTGTATGGTCTCATATGGTCGTATGAAAATGCTCTCTTTTGTGGCAATTGAATCCATATAAAGAAATTTTGGCTTCCTTTGGCTCTATTTTATGTTTCACTGTTTCACAGGAATGTAATTATGTACTGACTGACAGTTATACATGCTGTGGCTCAGCCAAGTATTTCAGCATGAATCTAATTCTAAGCAGATAGTCTTTGCATTAATTAATCTATTAATCTATTTATACAAATTATGTGCTTGAGCACTCTGCTGGGTTATTGCATGTCATATGCCACTTCTGGCTGAGAAGGTAGATAGGAATCAGTGTGTATGAATTGTAGAGTCAGCCCCAAAAGATCTGGGGAAAAAAAAAAAATCTCACAGTTTTTATGAAGAATACTCTTTCATACATGTGAACAGCACAACTGTCCAGGTCCTGTTGATCACTTATTTATATTTTTACAGTTAATGCACATACATGTACATTATTGAATGTATATGCTATAATTGCTGCTGTATAGTGTGTTGAAAGATACTTGTACTATAAAATTGACTAATCATAGAATAGAATATCCCGAGTCGGAAGGGACCCATAAGGATCATCATAATGCTAATGTTCAAGAACTCAAATATGTAGTATTATACATTAATACTAGCAGTTTTATCTTGTGTACATGCTCTGAAGAAGCAGGTAGGTATTATAATTATCCTTCCTTTAAATATGAACTCTTTAATTTGTAGCTTTTATAGCTTTTATAGCTTCACATTTGAAAGTCACAAGCATGTCAGTGAAAACTTAAGTTTTGCCTTCTGTGTACACATCCATGTAAACAACTTATATGCTTAGAAATTCACATTGAATTTGAACGAATTAAAAGAAATATCCTGCCAAAATTAAATTAAAATTGCTCTGTTTCACTTGGTTGCACATGAAAACTGAAGAAACAACAAAGCCATTTCAGGCTCATTTGGAACTGAGTTCTCCTTGCTTGCTTATTTGTGGAAAGTTTGGGGCTACTATATGCTGTGCAGTCTACTATGGATATTTGGCATTCCTTCAGGTGATCCCCACAGGAACATTTGTTTCCCACAGAAAGCGAAACCACAATTTTAAAACAGTATTAAATTACTTTTCTGTTTTTAAAGTGGTTTTTACGTTTTTTTTAAATCCAGAATTCAATGTTCAGACAAGGTTACCAGCTGTTTACACTGACAGAAAATTAGTAAGATTGAATTGCTCTCCAGGACTCATAATGGGTTCCTGTCTCATAATTCAATGAAAGAAAGTATTTTTGCAGCTAGAATTTGAACTACTAGAGGATCAACTGATCTTATACACTGTATTGTAATTGTAGTGGCAGCACTATGCTTAGGACTTCTTGTATGAGGAATTTGCTTTGAGCCTTGGGGATAATTTGCACTTCACAACCTTAAGGAACCACACATATGGACAGATGACAAATCAGAAAATCTCTGTTTTGGTTAGTGTTTTATCAATTAAATTTTCTGCCAGCATCTTCTTCTTTAAAGAAAAGGATTCTGTGTCTGATGACTTTTTGTGTTCAAGATAATTTCTGTGCCTGTTCTTAATACACTTAAACACTGAGATTTTACTCTGTATGCTGCAATTAGTCTACACTGGTTTGGAAGTAGATTTTTATTGAAAGTTATCACCAATGGAAATCCACTTTGAAAGTCAGAAAAGCATAGAACAGTATCCGGTGTTCTCAAGTAAGAAAATGGCATTCAGCACGTTTCATAACTTGGAGTTAGAAATACCAACTATAATAAATTATTGAAGGATCACTTGCACATTAGTTGATATGTTTTATAGTTACTCTGGATTCTTACTGAAAGGACTGAATATTCAACAATGATGATTCTGTGGTGGGCTAGGGATCTCTGGAGACTTTAACCTTTGGAAATGCTTGGTTTCTTTATCAGTATTTGATCAGAGCGACTCCTCTAGAAGTAAGGAAAAGGGGTTTTGGAATTTAAATGGAATCAAAAAACTATGAACATTAAGGATTCACTAACTTCTCATAAAGTGTATGTGAAAGCCCAAGAGAGAAAGACAAGAACCAAAACAAGATTTCTTTTGATCTCTAAGAAAGAAAACTGCAATGGTAAAGGTAGTGATCACCCACAGGGAAAGAGAATCCACAAAAGGTGGTCTGTTCTGTGGGTTTAAGTATCACTATGATAATGTGACTAGGCTGTAGTTTGTCTTGTGTTGAACAGCCCTGTATCAAAGTCATGGATCTAGGCTTAAAATGGGCACTAAATCCAGAAAAGTTCCTCACAATTCCACTGAAATGATCTGAAATGATTGTACAGTTACTTGTGGTGGCAGTTGTGTGTTCCCTTCTTTCTTCTCCATTCTCGATCTTGTTTTGTTGTTTTTTTTTTCCTCCTCTCCCTTCTATGGCAGCTACTTTGGGGGAAACAGGAATAGCCACTGATTTGAAGTATATGATTTCATCTCCTTATAACCCCAAGACAGATAAAAGGCCATTTACTTCCGAAGAAGAAGAGAGTGGGAGAGCTCAGCTTATAGGAAGAGATGGTTTTGTTCTTGGTTTTAAAAGGAAAATTACTTCGCTCCTCATTCCAGAGGAATGCTTGTGTTTGCAATAATTGTTCTTGTTGACAGCACATATACCTGATGTTGTGGGAGAGCACAGAGGAAAATCTCTGCTTTTACAAAGAAAATACTGAATGTTTTCTTCTTGCCTAACTCAAGTCACTAGTCAGGCAAAGCTTCGCACAGACTCCATGTTTTCTCTGTATGTCTTACATGTATGTATGAAGCAAACTAAGAAGGAGCAAAATGGACTATCTTTACTCCTTTCTGATACTGAAATTCTCACTGTATATGCTAGGACTTTTCTGTTCTACTTGAAAAGATATACAGACAGAAAACATATACGTTATATATAGAATAAATGTTCCACAAAAGGGCTCTTCCTTACAGGAATAAATGTGGCACTTTATATGTCATTCTTGATCTTGTTTTTGATCTAGCTCCCAGTGTATTTCTCAGTTCTGTACCTGGTTTGTGCCTTAAATTCTGACAGAGACAATGTTCAAGAAAATGTGGCCAACATAAAGATGAGTTAGTGTAGTCTTAGTAAAGGCTTTTTGTGTGTTTGAGGAGAGTAGGCAATGTACCAGTGCAGGGTTACAAAGATGAACTTGTTTCATGTGGCTTTAATCAAATCTGGGATGCCTGGAATTAAGGGTCATCACCCTGCGAGGCACCTTGAGAAGAACTGCTGTTTCAAATAAGGCCATTGCTGACATGAATGTGGACTGAAAGTTATGCTTTGTTAGAAACCAGGCATAACAACCAAACCAAACAAAACCATAAAAAAAAGAAAAGAAACAAAACCCACATATCAACAGAATATCTCAATTTATATTGTCAAGTAATTTATAGTACTTTAAAGAAAGAAGATCATGTCATTGTCCAAGAAAACAAGTAATTTAACTTGTACAAGCACATCTGATATATTACACAGTAATGATTCCCAACAGTTCTCCAGCTAAGCCATACTTGAAAAAATGGGCAAGATTTATTCTCTCTTGTATCCACTTCATCCTGCTCCCAAAGTCTACTGCAGCATCCTCCCACCTCATGCTTCCTGCAGAGGCTGCCCTGCTGCCTGCAGCAATAGCACTGATCTTAGGCTAATCAATGTTTCAACTAGCTCTTATATCCCTCCATTGTGCTCCCCAGTACTCCCAGTTCCAGGACTGTGAGTCAAGGGCATGTGAAGCAACCTTGCACTAAACCGCATGGCATGACTACCTTCACACCATGGGGCTCCATGGTGTGTCTGGCACTGCAACATGCTAGACCCCCTGTGCAAAGCCACAGCTCATTAAGCGCCACAAATATCTTCCAGGAAAGAACTCATTTTAGGTAGCTGATAGATCATGGTGCATTGTAATCACTGTATTCTAATGGGGAGTAGATAAGGATTAGTCAAAACTAATTTGATCCAGATTTTGCATTCAATTTTGCCTTCTGAAATAATAATAATAACAAAACAAAACAAAAAACTTGGACATGTACTGCTTAAAACAATGCAGTTTTGCTGCGTCATGGGTAATTATTGTTCACTTGTTGCCTAGCTATCCTGAGTACAAACAAACAATCCATTGAAGGTAGGCATCATTCTGGATGGTGGGAAGGGCTAAAGTATTGTTCATGAGGACTGTAATAAGCAGATGAAAATAGGTTCTGACACATTATCCTAGACTGTTCTGGGACAAAGCTAGCCTTGCTTTTTGGTGAAAAAGTGTATCACTTTTTGTAGGATTGAAAAAATAAGCTCATCCAAGGAAAAAAGCTCAAAGACTGCAGTAATACGTGACAGCCCTCTGTAGAGCTTCTACCAAGCTCCACAGTGTCTGGTTGCTTGTGAAAGAGGTTGGTTGTTCTGCAAGACCAGGAGAAGACTCTCTCACAGTGACCACAGGAGAGCTAACAGCATGGCTACTAAATATGGTTTTAATAAAGAAATTTCTGTATGCTTTCCCTACTGCATCCTTGTAAGATTTAAAATCAGCTTCACAGAGAACTGGAACCCTGAAGTTTTCAGTTAGCTCTCTTAATATGAAAGATCTGATGATGAAGAAAGGAGATCAGAAAAAGGGCAGAGGGGAACCAAAGGATCTAGGTGAGGCCAAATGAGTTGCACATCTAGGTTCATTGGGATCTGAATCTCTAATAGTTCAAAGTGGAACATTTAAATTTACCTTTTCATAATGTGGAACAGAGAGAAAATAGAATGAAATTGACAAACATCTTCCCAGTATTTTCACTTATTTACCATTTTAAGGAAACTATCATGCACACTGTGTTGAGAAAGCTCCAGCCATGCCTGAGTGTTTGCTCTTTGCTAGGAATAACACTGCTAGTGCTGGTGTCAGTCAGCTTGTCCAAACTATTTTCACTGTGCACTATGAATGCTCTGGGCGTATGAAAGCCAGTGGCTTATGTCATGGGATGTCATAGGCCTGACTTGCGCTGGGTAGCATAATGTTCTAAGTACAAGCACATAAAATACTCCAGAGCACATCTGGGGGCTCTTACTTTCCAAATTTAGTTGCACGGGAGGAATTGTAACTTTTTTTTTTTTTCCCAGAGCACCGAATACAATCCAGCCCTTTGAAATTGCATGCTTAGAACATTTATGCTGTATGAGAAATTAATACACTGACTTTAAATTTATATAGCTTACTATTTTATGTACAAGTGTACACAATCAGTAGTACTAGCAAATTCTGTCTGAAAGGTAGCTGCAAACAGATGGCTCTTTTTAAGAGTCTAATGGACCTTTTACAATCATCATGGACAGGCAGTGAGACTGCATTCTAATACTGCACAGGGAAAGAAGATTTTTGTCATTTTGAATCAGCTTGCAGTTACATTATCAAACCCAAACAAAGCAATCTAAATAAAAAGAATTTCCTAAATAGGACAAGACGGTTGCATTGGTTAACACTGTAGTATTCTATGTGCTGTAGATTGCCAGGGTATATTTTTGCTTTTACTTCTCCCTGCCAAGCCTGGTCAAATACTGAAGCATACCGTAATTGGATATTTCTATTTGTAAAGAGCTATAGGTAATGTTTGCTTGGAACTGGCAACATTAATTCTGTTTTTCACATCAATCCTTTTCAAAGATGAGTTTAGCTGATGGTTGTTTGAATGCATGATCTGTAAACTAATCCCATTCCATTTTTATGTGCATACTGTATTATTCTGTGAAGTGACTGGTTAAGGAGTTTATGTATTGGGACATAAAAGTGCTTACATGACTGTTTCTAAAGCTGTTTTATTTTCTCTGTGTGTGTGTGAGGGGGAGAAGTGATATTAAGATTCCTTTAGAAAAGCATTTAGCTTATTAAAAAAAATGGGCATATCTTCAAAGCTATCTCAACTGTACAGATGTGTTCTTGTTATGCAGTCCAAATAGTTTTCTTAGACCCCCCACTCGCTGGCTGAAGTAAACTTGCTCAGCTGCATAAATGAAAAAGAATGTCAAACTGAGTATCTTTGAAGGTTTGTGAACCAAATTTAATCTACTGTCATTATCATTTATATCTTCTCATGCACACGGTATGTGTAGCAAAGTAGTTAAAATATTTAAATTGTTCTTCCGTGTTTGATAAATTTCACAATCTCAAAATTGTCTTCTTCATCATGTAATGTGGCTTCCCACTACCTTTATGCAGAACAATTTATTTGAAATATGCCTGAATAGCTCATTTCCTTAAAACACCTAAGGCATGGGAAATGTCAAAAAAGATGTGTATATTCCTGTAAGACTTAAAGAGGGAGGAAGCACAATAGAGCTGTTCACATGGTAGGAATTTTACCCCTAATATCACAGATATTTGATATTTGTGGAAGGACAGAGGAAAAGGACCAAAAAGACAAGGGGAGACTCAAATAAAGTGGGGGAACAACCAATTTAAGAGGTAGCTAAGCCTAAGCAATGCAAGGCATTTGAAGAAGGATTTTTAGACAAAGATTATTTAGAAGGGGATTGTGCATGGACAGAAGTTGTAATCTCATGTCTCTGCAGTCGGGAAGAAATTGGAGCAGCACACTGCAGGTGTTAAGAATATGGGGAGGGATGAGGGAAAGGTGAGAGATTAGATGAGACTCTGATTGGAAGATGTGTTCAGAGCTGATCCACTTAATATTTCAGATGTGATGAAAGACAGGTTTGCAGATAAAGAATGGTAGTAAGAAACCCAAGGTCATGCATATTAAAAAAAATAAATACATATATTAAAAATTTAAAAAAAAAAGACCTATCTGACTTTTAAGCTTAGATTCTGGCCTGTAATGCTAAACAAGACTACCCTGTGTGGACCCTTAACTCATCCCTACCCTTCAACAGTTCTCTCCCCTGCAATCAATGATCTTTGGAACCAGGTCTTCCACTGGAGCTTTTTGGCATAATTCCATTGATAGTAATCACTTCTACTGATCACATTAATAGAGAAGCTAAACATATTTCTAAAATGTGTTTAATCCTGGGCCCATGTTAAAGTCCCAATATCCAAAACCCTCAAAATCCATGGGTGCAAAATTTTACAGCAATCTTATCCATATTGCCAAAGTCACAAATGCGTCAAGATAGGAATTTTGAATATTATTTCTGACTTTTTGGTTTGGACTCCATTTTTAGTTCTTTACTCACACAATTGGTCAGACACTGTGATTATTAATACCTATTGTAACTCTTGTTCTTTGTGTCAGGCTGTTTTGTGTCCGAAGTAATTACTGCAGATAGACAAGGTTTGAAATTAGCCATGCAGTCTGTTGCAATTTTAATTTTAGCCATATCTTATCTTGGCCATATCTTGCATTTGTACTATCAAAAATGGACTAGCTTGCCATTTGGCATTTTGGCTGCTGGCAAGCCTTAGATATTTGTCAGTACCGTTGGTCCATAACCCAAAAAGGCATTACTATAGACAACAACAACAACTACAACAAAAATCTGGCAACCATTTTCAGTTTCTGCATATGATTGCAAAAAAGCAAAGAAGTGAACTTTTTAGATTATGAGCATGAAAATTTTCCTCTAGAATAATTAGCTGTTAGGTTTTCTTCCAGAATTAATTGCTTATATCCTAGTGCTCAGGATGTTAACCTCTGTTGTAGGAATTCACGTTTGAGAGTGGAACCCATTTAAGAGCACATTTATATTTATTAGTTTGAACTAACAGAAGTATCCTCACCAGTACTTCATTCTCATGAATCATGAAGTTCATACAGGACTGTTTTTTACTGGTTTTTGTTGTTGTTGCTGTTTTTTTAAATAGGAGTGTTTAGGCCTCCAAAATTTACAAGGTTGGAGTTTTGTTGGTGCTGTGTGTAATTTTATGTTGCTAGGAGCTGAGGATGCTAAATAATGCACAGGACAGTTCAGAAACCTGTAGAATGGAGTACTAAGAGGAAGCAGCACTGGGAAAGGGAATAGGACTTCACTTTCAAATTGCAAGTTTGTCCAGTGTGCTTTTTCATTCAAACATAACTACTTACAAAACGTGCCGTCAAATGAAAGAAATCCAAGCAGTAGGTAAGTATACAATTATGTGTTCACAAAAAAGATGGTCTCAATTACGAGTGATACTGTGTCACTTGCACCCAGTTTCCTCCTAAGTCTCTGGCTTTTATATGAAGTTCAATGCCTGTTATAAACTAAAATCAGATATTTGCTTGCTGATGGATACCTAAAAACTAATGCTGATGAATACCTAAAAATACCTAAACACTGCTGAACAAATTAAATCTACAGTCTTCAGGAAATGCTCAGGATGCTTCCTTTTAAATATGAAAATATCTCTCATTAAATCAATTAGTTACCACTCAGAGGAAAAATAATCTGGAGTATCTGAAGGTATTATAGACTATTCGGTTATATCTACTTGATTATTTCCTGCCCAGTAGTTCAGACAGGATATTTTGAAAGTCCAAAGTCATTCTTCTAGAGCAACTGCTGCCCTCTCTGCAGGGGTTCAGCAGGAGTCCTCAGCAGAAGAGGGAAACAAGGGTTTGCTCACAGTCCTGTATTCTCATGCTGTTGCTTCTGTTTTCCTTTCATCCACAAACTAAGGCAGCACTTCCTCAGTCTGTAGGAAATCAGTGTCTTGTTGCATCACCACCTGCTATGGGTCCTGAAAAATTACCAGTGTCAAATAAATCAAGATGGGCCAATGCCACACATGCAGTCCTAGATGTAAGCAAGTCCTGAAGACGTAACTGTGCAATGTAACAGCTCGTGTTAGACTCCAGTGATGTCAATATACTGTTACGCAAATCTGTGAAGACTAATTTCTGCGGTCATAGCCATTTCTGATTTAGGGGGCCTGTTTATTATACTTGTTTGCTTAGTTCTGCTGATGTAATCTAATTCAATTTAACCGAATTATTTCCTTCTTTCCTGTCTGCTGCCAGCCTTCTCCCTACCTCAGCTCCCTGGCAGCCAGGTCCAGGATAGGCCTTTAAAGGAGCACAGACTCTTTTGCAGTCTTTTGCGATACCAATCCTGTTGGTATCAGGTAAAGCACTGGATCAGCAGCAGGGAACCTCCTTTTTCTCTTGGCCTCCCACCCCCAGCAGCAGAGCCCTTGCTCTCCCCTACCAAATACCAACCAGGAGGCCCTCACACAGAACAGCACTGTAGTACACTAGCAGCAGCAACAACAGTTTCACACTTTTTCCTCACATCTTTACACCTCACATCTTTTTAAAATGTGAGATCTGCAAAACAAGTTTTCAAAAAAATCCATTAAAATTACCTAAATTCTAAAATTCTGTCTGCTCACAATCTACTGCAAGGGTAAATCACGGCTGCAACTTTAGGTCTCTCATCACAAAGGTACCTCATAAAACAACAGCGATGCTTGAAGTGCACTGTACATCCTAGAGCAATCTGAAGACGTGCAAGATTATTGGGTTCTCCCAAAAATGAATGTTTGTGATACATACATGAACCATGTTTGGCCAGGATGTTCTCAGTTGATCAGACACTGGCAAGGTGGAAGGGAGTGATGAGGGTTTTGAAGCAATTTTTCTTTTAAAATCTAGCTTTGAAGACTACAAGATATTTTACATGTATTTAGAAGAAGATTCAATTTCAATTAGTCTCATGGCAGTTTGAAATGTTCAGCATTTTCCTGTAAACTTCCTAGGAATAGGAATTCACATACATAGACCATCTTGCCAAAATAGTGTTCTGTTTTTACTTTTGAGATGTGAAACTCCCATTGAAATCACTCGGTTGCTTTCTATTAACTTCAGCCTCACTTGGCGCAGTCTTAGAGAAACACTGAGGAAAAAGTTTATAGCACTAAAAGTGAGAGCAATAAAAAAAATCTTAAAATACAATTAAAAAAAAATCAGCTCTTTTGCAAACATTAATTTATACAAACGGACACACACTATCACATGCACTTTTGTACATGCACTTTCACATCAAAATATGAACCTCTGACAGTTGATATTAACACCAGTGACAGGACCCGCGGGAACGGGGTTAAGCTGAGGCAGGGGAAATTTAGGCTTGACATCAGCAGGAAGTTCTTCACAGAGAGAGTGGTTGCACACTGGAACAGGCTCCCCAGGGAAGTGGTCACTGCACCGAGCCTGTCTGAATTTAAGAAGAGATTGGACTGTGCGCTTAGTCACATGGTCTGAACTTTTGGGTAGACCTGTGCGGTGTCAAGAGTTGGACTTGATGATCCTTAAGGGTCCCTTCCAACTCAGGATATTCTATGATTCTATGATTCTATGATATTTAAGTGAGCACAGAAATATATGTGCATTAAGGGCAAAGTAATTAAAAATCTTAAAATATATTAACACCTTTCTGTTGTGACTGATGAATTATTGTCTTTGTTTAGAGTGGAAAAACTGTAAACTGTTGATGCAGAATATTTTTTGGACTACACAGTAAGAAGTGTCTTGATATGAAGCAACTGACTTACTCCATGAAGTTTTATTCATTTACGATGTCCTATAACTTTAAGGCAAAATGGTGTTTTTTGGTATATTGTGTTCCCCTCCAGATGGTTGCTACAGAATTTTGGCAACTACATGCAATGATTATTGTGGTTGCCCTTCTAATCTCACACACTTTAAATAGACAAGCCATATCCTTACAAAAATATTACAGACTGTTCAGCAGATCTTTAACTATCAAACTGTGTTTGACTATCACATTAAATAGAATATCCTGACCCTATTGCCTGGGGTTTAGATACAAACATTGAAACGCTTAGCTATTTAAAGAGTGGGCTATATACCAGATTTTTCTAGCAGTTCACTGTGCTGCGTACCTACTTCTCTTGCTAGAGCAGCAATAGCTAAACAGCTAGAGCAGAGCTTAAAAAAAAAAATGCTTCTCTCCATATCTTGCGTGAAACACTTGCTAAATGCTCAGCATCCCTCACCCAGCCATCACATCTTTAAAATACATACATCAGCTAGCATGTACTTTTTCTATGCATATTCCTATGGTTGACAGTCACAAGCACTATTAAAACTTAGTTTTGAGGCATAACACCAGTTTCTCTCCCATTTGTAAATAAAAATAGGATACTTGAATGTTGCAGGACACAGAATAGCAGAACTTTAAGTGGCGTGTTGGAGACATGATTTCATGCATCAAATTGTAAAATATAAGATGGAGTGTAATGAAAGGATACAATGACCACTTGAGTACTACCACATGCTTTCTGATCTGCCCCCTCTTTGAATGGCACAGTAAGCAAAAGCTACAAGGTGTAAGACTGCCTCTTTCACATCTTTGTGCTATACTAAAAGTTTCAGTTGCTGAATCATAAGCAGTAACAGAAGTTTAGGGTGAAAAAGGCTTTTTTTCTGTCCTAACTACTATTGTATTCTTTAAGCTGTCAGGGGAGAAAACAATAAAACAAATAAAACAATAATATTTACTTGTAGCATTTATAGTCTCAAATGTCCACAGCATAGCCATTTATGTAATTAAAGTAGTTTCGTGTCAAATAATTTTATTACTGTGAACAGTTGGACTTACAGTGTTGGGGTTTTGAGGAAGTTCCAAGAAGCTGAAGTATGTGGGGCACAGTGGAAGAGCTGCACTATCTGTGCATAGCTGAGTGAGTGATGATTCCCAAGTTTGCTGCATGTTTTTGGCAGTCAGTGATTTGCACCAGTGGGTGTAGGAGCTCACTTTAAGGCCAGACCAGAATAAAGTAAATGTAAAGTTTGCATCTGAAAGGAGAATTCTGTCTCATCTGTAGAACAGAGAGTAGGGCTAAATGCTTTGTTTTTCCTGACCTTTTTCCCCTTCCCTTTAAAACATTACTGTATTATGTTGATTTACAACATTCTGAAAAATGTGATATTTTCCACTTTAAATCTATCCTTACTGTGCCCCAAACAGAAGATAATTGGGTTTGCTTTTATTAAAATCCTTTCTGAACTTTTTACACTGTAGCTATTCCTCTCAAATGAGTCATACAATAACCATTCCCAGTTTGTAGCCAGTTCTCCAAAGAAGCAGAAGAAAAAAGAAACAACTTCCTTTTAAGGGAATGAGACCTGTTTGTAATGATAAACCTCTTTCCATTTCTATTTGAAGACATTCTCCATAACCCAAGAATTGATAGTTATAAAAACACTACCTACTCTATTTGGATTACAAAAACACTCATAGCTATAGAACATTGTTTAATGTTAGCCTAAAGCATCTGTATATACAGTCACACGTAGCAGTATTGTTGAAATTACATGTGATAAGTCAAAGGAGCATCTAGTTTACCAGAAATCTGTAAGAAACAGCCTGGAAATTGTTTAATTTCATTTAACTTAATGTTTAAGTGAGTGAGTTTAAACAAAGAAGTATTTAATATTTATGTGTAAAGAAAACAGTTCAAGTGTATGTAATTGTATAAGCAAGCTAACAGCAATTTCTGTTCAAGTATGGTACGATTCCCAAAAATCATCATACTATGTGAATGCTGGAGTATTCACCTGTTCCTAGAATTTGGGAAAACAACTATATGGCATCGCAACAATTTCTAAAACCTCTGAAAACCCCTGCATTTTAAAAGCAGCTATTTGTACATCTACTCAATTTCCATCTTTAGGAACTGCTGTTTAGGTGCCCTCAATATGGATTTCATTTTTAAACTGACTGTGGTCCTTCCAAGGTTCTTCTGTTAGCCTTGCAACTAGAAAGTAAAAGTTCCTCCGATACAATATGAAAAAAGATAGAAACATTAAAACATTGAGATTGCTTGGGTTTTTTCCTCTTCTGGGTGGAATAATTTTGCAATTGAGAACATGCAGAAATGTATTCTACTTGCAATGTAGGCTGTAACTCAGGTAGGAACCAGTCTTCAGAATCTAGTACTGTAAGAAAAAGAGCACATGCCATGAGACTTGCAGGAATTTTTTAAAAGTTGGCAAGAAAGCCATGATTATTTTATTTTTTTAAGATACCTGACCGTGGGTACTTTTTTCAGGACATTAATTTTAGTTGTGTAAAAAGGGTGTTATTGCATACAAATTAAAATATTTCATTAGAAGTGCTACTTAGATGGGAAATTAGAATAGAAATACAAACTAGCTAAGGGTTGAAGGGGAAAAAAAACTGATATTAAATTCAGATGCAAGAGCAGAGATGAATTAAGTTGTATTGCCATCCATTTAGCTCTGAACCCCTGACACTATAGTTTATTAGAGAGGTGGAGACAACAGAATTCTTTGTGACACAGATTTGTATTACCAGAGGAGCTACAGCAGACTTCTTCTGTGTTGTTAAAATAAATTAATCAAAACCAGCAGGGGAGAGTTCTTGAATTACAATGGTTGCATTATTAAGAAACTGTAAAGACTGAATTTTTAAGGAAATCCAAGAGGCATGTAGCTTGGGAAAGAGACAGTTGATTTTTAATGCTGCCATTTTTAACAATTCTGGAGTAATAAAAGAAACTGAGTATTGTTTCAAGCAGATCTTTGGCATATATTTTCTATTCATTTAATTATCTTTCTGAAGTATTATTATGATGTACTAACCCAAGCATAATATGGCAGCTCTCATCCCACTCTAAAGTGCTTTAATGACATTTGGCCAAAATCTGTGCCAGCTTGAAGACATGTCAGCTATCTTGCAGATGCAGCCATACACACAGAAGTCTGCAGTCCACACATTCATGAAATGCAGCCATCCTATGCCAGAACACCACTATGTGTGTCTTTTAGGAGGTAAAGTAATATTTTCCAAATAAAACTGTCAAAACAGGAAGGGACACAGGGTAACTAATGTAATCAGATCCAAGGCACAAGTTGGAATTTGATTGAAACACTGTAAGTAGTCTCTCTCCTACAAATAGACTTTAAAAAGTAAAATGATTGCAGGTGGTCAGAACCGCCAGGCACACATTTCCTGCTAGGGTCACTCAGGGGCTGGCCTAGCAGGGAAGCTGCTGTGTACCGAATGCACAGCAGTAACTTTCTGCAACACTCTGGTTTTGTCAGGAAGGAAGGGTCTTGAAAAAGGAGATTGCAATTTGAAGTGGTATTATTTCACTTTGAAACACGGTTATTTGTTGCAGCATAGGTGTACTTTGTATAAAAGCATTTTGCTAAGTATGAAAGACAACAATCACTGCTGTTGCTCGTATTCCTGTTAAGTGGTGTCTGGCTTACAAAATATCAGTCAACTGTGGTCTACCAATGAGACAGTGACACACAGGAGTTGTATGGCTACATCTCCATTTCCTGAAGACAAGGAACCGAAGTGTGAAAGTGTTTCTGCGTTACCTATTATTATCTAATGGAAGAGCACAAGTAAAAAGCTTATTTTTTTTTAAAGACATCGTAGTTTCTGTGCATTATAACTTTACTAAACTTCCAGAAGCATTAAATCCAATTAATGGGGACAAAATCCTACTTATTTAATTAATTTCAATTGACTCTGGATTTTGCTGCTAATGAACCTTGCCATTTTGAGACCTTAAAGGTCTAAAATCTGCTAAAAGAGTATGAACATTCTGAAGACTATTGTGTTACCCCACAGTACAAATATGTTCTCGCCTGTGACCTTCCTTTATGCCTCCTGGACTCTGTTGAAAATGCACTACAGTTCTTGCGCAGCTCCATCACCTTCTCTATTGTTATGCAGCAGAGTAATGTCCTATTCTGTAGAGTGTTACTGAAATAAAAGTTAGAACTTGAAGTCATGATAGGCTTTTCCTCATGTTCTTTTCCTCATCTCCCAAAGCAATAAATTGTAGAAATGATGATTAAGGAAGATAATTGAAAAATGATCTGGGACTAAAACCAAAGAAGATTTTCAAGCCTTACTCAGATGTTAGAATAGTGAGTTTAAAGGAATTTTCTGAAAATAATAACAAAAGAAACAAGCATATGCAAATGAGCAGGATAGTCTTGTCTCTATCAAACATCTGGAAAACATAAGCACACATAGAACTACCCTTTCCAAGGATTTAATTTAATAACTCATCCTGTTTGAGAAGATTAACATGTGGCTATAAAATACCTACTTGTCATTCAGAATATTTCATCCCAACCTAGATAGTTTTTTGACAGCTCTACAGTTATATGACTTTAGGACAAAAGCATTCCTTTTTATTTTGCGAGGCTTCTGTTATTCCAACTTTGTTGCAATCTAACTCAGTTGCTTTGTTACAGCCATATGGGACCTCCGAGTAACCTTCCAATGGATAAATCTGGAACTGTGCCACATCTTCATGACTTGGTCTTGAGACTGAACACAGCCTTTGCTACAGAAGCAAACAACAAAAAAAATGCATTTTGTACTGAGTTAAGAGGCACTTTTTGTAAATACATGTGAAATTAAGGGATTGGCAGCTGCTAAAACAAAATCCTCCATGTAGTATTTCCCTTTAGATCTGTGGAAAGTGCTCTAAGTCCCAACAAAGGTCAAATACTAGCTTAAAAAGATGAGACATATGCAGAACAGGAAATGGAAATCATTCTATCTTCTCCCCTCATAGGCATTCTCCTGCTTCCAGCATTTAGTAGTGAAAGAAGAAATAATCTGAAGGAATATCTGACAATATGACAGTATCTTGTTCATGAAGGGTTGTTAGGAGTTTCAGGAAACCTGCGGTAATGGCAGCCAGCCCTGATCTACAGCACTCTTCCAAATGCCAGACACCAAAGAAAAAGAATAGAGGCTAGGAGGAACCTGTGAAGACACAGCTAGAAACCGAAAAGTTATTTACATGGTTCGGTTCTGTATTTTGGATTTGTTTCTTGAGCAAGTGCTTCCCTATGATTCACATTACCTTGTGCATTGGAAATTGATGGGTGATGTAATGACTTAACTCATGGCACTGTTTCTAGCTCTCTTTAAGAAACCTTTATAGTCAGATGCAAATTTCAGCATATTGTTGATTAAAGAAGTCATTTAAAGATCAACTGAAAAGTGGCATTTTAAGCAATCGAAGAGGAATGTAGAATGAATGTAGTGCAGTGCTCTCTTGCAAATGAAAGAAATAACCTGACTCAGATTGCCTCAGAAAAGTTATAACTTTGCTGACACTGCTCTTATTAATACAGTTTTGAGGGACAGGGCCTTCTATATGAATTGCTGGTATCTTCTCAAGTTTCTCTGGGAAACATACTTTTTAAGGATTGCATAGTCTTTAATCAGATGTCATAGGTCAGTGCCTTCATAAATTGAATTTGGTGTCAGAATCAGTGTTTGGTTTCCTCTTCTCTTTATTATTTTGCCCTGAAACTTACCTTTTTCATATTAACTTAAGCCTAATAAGTAATTCAAAGAAAACACTTCAGCAAGAGCATATGCACGTCACTGTATCAGAGGGAACTGTTTTCCGGTTCTTTTCTTTTTTCATGGAAGAAACCAGAAAGCTGCATGTTGAAGTAAACTTTATCCCTAGTCTGAGAGCATGTTGCAAATGTAAAATCAGAGAAATCAAGAAAGTTCAGGGAAGCTTTTAAATGAAACTAATTCAGCTGGACCAACATGTAGGTTTTGCTTTAAATATTGTACAGATATAATGTGAGGTTGTGCAAATTCTTAAGGGATTGTTGCTTTCTTTAGTGCTATAAGAGTATAAAAACAGGGATTTTGTTGTTGTACACCTTACTGTACACAGTAAGGTGTACAACAATGCTACAATACAAAAGGGAGTAGATGTCGCTAAGAAATGTATTGGCAGATAGTAAACTCAGTCCCACAATCTGTGGATTACTAAAAATCCTAATATCATAAGAAGCTGTTGGTGACAGAGAGCTCAGGTCTCATCTGAAGGCGCACTCATCATGATTTGGTGGATGCCTATGAGAAGAAGCTTTTTAGTTGGGTAACAGATAAGTGAGAGACATTGCATAGAATTGGAGCAATAGGTAGCTGCCTCTGCAGCTTGTAGAGGTAAAGCTCTGACTGTCAGCATGATTCATCCAGTCATTGAAATAAATGTTGTTCCTTGTTTTAGATGCAGCACACAAAAATTGAAATTATGAACATTTTACAGCCTTGAAAAAATGCCTGGGTCTAGAGCAGTAAAAGGCTTTGGGGAGATGTTTAGGTGGTTCTCATTTTAGGTGAGTTTGATTGCCATGGTGTAGCCTAGAACACTTGAAAATAAAATATTTTTAATAAGAGAAAGGGATCCTTCCCACCCTGTTCAGTTTCAGCTGAGATTGTGCTAAGACATGGTCCACTCACGGCCTCTCTATTTTTATCCCAGGACCCAGCAGCTGGTGAACTGTGCCAGGGATTAATTCTTCAGAGCTGGCTGATGCAGGAACCCAGAAGGCCTGAATTCAAGCCTGATTTGAACAGGCCAATGCATCTTTAGTTTTCTCTTGAGTCAATTAGCACCCAATATCAATTTGTGCTAATTTGCAGTCTCTGCAACTTTTCCAGGCCTCTTATGCAAATCAGGACTGGAAGCAAACAACAACTGAATGACCCAGGAGGGTGGTACGGGGCTCAGCACCATTGTTCTCAGGCTGAGCATTTCAGTGCTCCATTTGTTCGTGTAGTAACACTAAAAAAAATGTCAGGCCACAAAGATGACCATCTCATTGGGCTTAATTATCATACCCTTTGTACTGTTCTTGCCT
The DNA here is from genome assembly GCF_963932015.1 of Anas acuta. Classification (NCBI taxonomy): domain Eukaryota; kingdom Metazoa; phylum Chordata; class Aves; order Anseriformes; family Anatidae; genus Anas; species Anas acuta. The sequence continues at coordinate 32,199,907 of NC_088982.1, read as the reverse complement.
GTAGAGAAAAAGAGGCATGCAGGGTCCTCTCACTAGATTTAGATTCACTCGATTGTTTTTCACTGTTGCTGTAAATATAGATAAGAAAGCTGTAAATCTGAGAGTTTGGAAAATACTTGCTTCTGTGGATTGACAAGAGGTTTTAAAGTCAAATCATTTTGCAGTCACAGATTGTGGAATTTAATTCAGAAATCTTTTGTTAGCATTATGTTGGGAATCCAGGAAGTGACTTAAAAATATAGTGCATGTAGGAGCTGAACGAGGGCTATTCAAAGAAAGATGCAGTCATGGAAAAATATGTTGGATCAGACATACAGTGATCTCCTAATTTCAAAATATTCAAGTAAAAGTGGGCAGTAGCTGTAAAACTCAGATAGATTTCCAACATTCCTAGCTGTTCAAGGATGCATCTTTAGAAGGGCTAGTATTGCAGGTTGAAGTCATGGCAAAAATGAAGGGAGGGAAAAGGAAAAGCAAGATCATGAGGAATTTAGGAAAAGAAAAAAAATTTAAAAAAAAAAGAAATTAAGAAAGAAAGAAAAGATACTTCAAAGTTCAGTTTAAATTGTATACAGGACCTGGGAGACTTCTTAAATCTTCCATTGCTCCCAGCCTTGGCCCTTGTCATATCAGGCTGGAAGAAACTTAGGTTTGATATAAAGCTTTTTTTTTTTTAACTCTCTTTTGTTATTTCTCTACATGTATTACATAGTAGAGTGTAATATTACATGGTTATTTGATGAAAAACAGATAATAATTATTTTTTTTTCTTTAAAGGATTATGTCTGCTTCTTTCATAAGGCCTTCTGAAATATTTATTTTTTAGTTACTTTTTTTTTTTTTTAAAGTGACCTAATTATAGTAAAATCACAAATCAAACCCTAGAACAAATTTATGAGGCCCCCCTTCAAGAGATTATATTCTGTTTGTATGCAGAGCTTAATAAGTAGATGTTATAGGAAGAATTGAGGGATATAGAGCTTGATTAATTTGATAATATGTGATTCTTGATTTGTTTACATATTTATCTTGAATGAATTAATTCTACACCTTGAAATTACTCAGTCTGAGAGTTGTTGAACTGAACAATACTCAACAGCTTCAGTAAGAAAATACTAAAGCTAATGACCAAAATTTTTCAACGGTGTATCTGTCTTTACATTCATTTACCTGTGATTTTGGGGACTGTGAATAATAGCACCATCTAGTGATAATCAGTAATATGTCAGTATTGTGAAAAGGTCATTATTCAGCCTGGGTGTAATCGCACCCTGCTAATTCACTTAGCAATGGATTTGGGCACTTGAAAAGGAAAAGTGCTTTAGATGTGATTTCTGTGATGTGATTTAATGACTAGTATCTTCCTCAGGATACCCCTAAACATGCACAGCACATCTAAATGCAAACTGCCTGACAGTATGGATCCCATGAAATAAAACTTTAAAAATAACATTTTGCTTCATAAACAAATGGCACAATTTTATTAGGCATTATTGTAACAAACCTTCCCACAAGTTTGTGAATGACTTTTTTTGTATTGATCAGCATAATAGATTCATTCCTGTGAATGAGAATTTAAGTGAAACCATGCTAATTAGCTAGGTATCTTTTTTTTTTTTTCATACAAGTCAACAATTCTAAAACTTTGGGTTTTCCACAGTGAGGGATGTGGAACAGCTGCTTCTCTGTAAGGGTCTTAGACCTTAAACAATGCTGTATTTTAGACTTTGCTTAAAATATCTTTGATTAATGATGGCTTTTTCTAATTTGAAGAGTTTTATAAGCAGGTCTTACACTATGCATTCTGGGAGTATTATTTCCAGTGTGCAGGGAGATAATTATGAATATATGATAATATATAAAGCTATTTATCCCTTTCAGATTATTTCCATATGCATCCTCTGTAATTAAATCAGTGGCTTATGGCAGCTAGTCTTTGAAGTTCTCTCTGCAGAATAGGAAAATGTAATTTGTGGAACAAAATGCTGATCAGTGTATTCCAGCCACATCTGTTATGCTCTAGTAGTTCAGAGATTTCAGCGATGAGAGAATTCTTGCAAAGCAGAAGGTTTCTTTTATTTATTTCAGTCCAGAGGTCTGGAAGTGACAGGCACTATTCTAACCAAGTAACAAGATTTAAAATCTTAGGCATTGTTAGGCCTCAATTTTTAGTGAGTTCACTGAAAGTGATGCTTCAGTAAGTAGCTGTATTTCTATATTCAAATAAAAGTACTTCTGAGAGAATGGTAAGAGAAAGCAGAGAAAGAATTTCTTGCAGAGAAGAAGGATTTAAGTTTGTATAGACAGATAAATAGAGATTTGTCTTCAGGAGCACTAGTGTTAGTGGTTGAGTAAAGCTAATAAAACTCATGACAGTGAATTACCTTTAATACAGTAGATCCAGGAAACACCTGGTATTATACAGGCATAGGCAGCCACTATAATTACCATTGCACAATTCTCCATTTGGATGCTTTTCTTCTGGAAGAAAAGCAGGTTTTTGCAGGACATGCCCATCAGTAAGTGGCCTCGAGTATCTAGTAATGTCAGTCTAATACCTATTATTAGCAATCATTTCACTTTCTTATAAATTGGCAGACTGAAATGCCTTCAACTCAAAAGTGTATCTTGGTGCTTACAAAGCCTTCCAAGACAGTTTGGAAGTAAAATATACAATTACAAAATAGATCAAAAAAAATTACGTTATTCAACAGTGTTATTGGAATACCCTGAAGTCTGTTTTTATTAAATTTCTTTTTTTTTCCTTTGAAGGGAATTACTTCTGCTAGACAAAGAATACTGTAGGAAGTAGATCTCTAGCAAAAGCTGCTACACCCTTCCCAATGAGGATTTTTATTCATAATATCTGCTTCTAATTAAATATCTATACTATATAATACATCTTAACACTCAGTCCTTTGCCCTTTAAGGTCAATGGCAATTCGCCCATTGAGTTCATGGGAAAAAGTGCAACTGCTTTGTTAAGGAGTCCTTTATAGTAATTTCAGCTGTTTGGTTTTTAAAACAAAGATTCTTCTCTTCCACCTTTCCCTACAGACAACAAGCAGTTCCTGGTACTCCTTGTATAAGAGTACTAGGAAAGCAGAATTTGGTGTTACAAAATTACGCTCACTTGTCATTCAGTTTGTTTTTCTTTGTTACCATCGAGTGCTGCAATGGGTATATGATTGTCTTGCCTTTTTTTTTTTTTTAGAAACTCTTGAAATTCTGTATTGTAGCAAATCATGACATACATGACATGTTTATGTATATAGAGAGCATACCAAATGAAACCATCAAGACAGATGATCCGTATAGAAAACCGTAACTTATCTACTTTGCTCAGAGTTTTGACCCACCAACAGTTCATCTGCTAATGAACTGTAATAAAAAACATGTTTACGAAAAACAAAGCATCCAGCTTCCTAAATGGTACCATATTTCTGAAATTTACTTACAAAAAGTCAAGTTTATAAAATAACAATTCTACAACTGCACTGTCCAGGCTGACATAACTCTCTTGAAGGAAAAGGTTACCCATGCTTCAGTTGCCCCAACCCAGATGTAGCAAGGAGATGCCAAACAAAGAAGGAAATTTAAAGGATTCAAAATATGTTTCTGTGGAAGTAGGAAGATTTGTAGGCAGTGTTTCCCTGCTAAACAAGAGAAGAAGATCCTGTGCTGTGCCCAGAACTGCAGCACATGGAGAGCTCAGGGTATGAGTCTATCAATTCTGGAGAGCTTAAAACCAGTTTTTCATTGCAATTTTCCTTCCACATAAGCAACAAATAAAGCAGCCACTTCACTCTTCTTAGCACCCCACTGGGAGTAAGGTGCTGAGGTGTTCTGAAGATTTTTGGCTTTCATGCTCAACACCATGTTATATTGGCAGGTAACCAAAGGATAACACATTTTTTTTTTTTTTTTTTTTGGTGCATGCTGAAGTGTTTCAGTTTAAACGTGCATTAGCCTCTTCCTAACATCCACACTGCTTATGGACTGCAGATTCTAATGAAATGGGACAGATGGGAAAAATTACAGAAAAGGAAAAAGAAATCCACTGTGTAACTTGTGTACATTAGGTCTGAAATTTAAAACCTTCAAGCTGATATCCAGGGCTTTTCTTTAATGCCTGTTCTGTTCCAGCTAACAAACAGTACTGGTTGCAATCTAAATGTTATCATTTTTGTCCACAGTTAATTCCCTGCACAGAATTGTTCCTTTTAAAGTAGAAGCTATCTCTGTGAATCAGTCTCACTTTATAGAGTGCTAAGCATTTAACCCATGAAATATGGTCCCTAACACAGATTTCTGCTCTAGAAAGTAAATCTGAATCATGCTGAGCTTGGAAGAAAGCCCTTCCATGATTTGCATAAATTGCTTGCAGTATCCTCTCCATCAATCTGACACAATCCTAAAGGGTTTTGTAAACAGCATTTCCTGTTGTGATATTTTAATGTGAACTTGGCCAAAAGTCTTACTATTACATTCACATTCGCAATAAGAATGCAATGGCAGAAAATACAGAACAATGAAATATAATAATGTCATGCAGTGTACTTTAAATGTTTCCAGCAAAGAACCTAAACAATGGGGCAAAGCTCTGTACAAAGCAACTAATCTGATTTAGTAGGAATACACTGTTTGTTTTTTTTAACTTGTTCAGTTTAAATCAGTGAGAACTGTGTCGTTCATTCTATTCCATTGAAAACTCTCCTAGCATGAGAGTTGGGAACGTATCTGTTAGAAACAAACACAGAATACTTCCATGTATCCAAAGCATGCTTGTATTTGTCTAAATACTGTGGAAAGCATGCCAAAACCAGCTTGGTATGTAGTTCTGTATATCTAAAACAGGGTGTACAATCATGTGCTGGTTCAGCCTGCAGCTTTTAAACAACTAGATGGGACTTCAGTACTAAACATTTCCACTGGCACAATAGCTGGAACGCAAAAGTTTGGAGCTAGAAAATGCAGAGCCCTAACCTTGGGAAGTGAATATAAGCCTTTGCTGGTAAAGTTGTATGAAGTTTTCTTTCATAATTATTTTTCTGTTTCTAACTAGCAATGAGAGCTTTTCAGGAACAGTTACTCAGCAGTGGTGTATTTTAGTTAGATTTTGTGAAACTTAATTTGTGCCTTCGTTTTGCAAAATAAATTCACCTAACCTCTGTAAAGTCCAACATTTTCCCTACCTTTCAATGGAAGTTTTGTCATTTACTTAGATAGAAGCTGAACTGTGTCATCTGAACACATGCAAAAAATGTTATCGGTTGTTAAACTGGGTCAGGGCCCATAAAGGATTCAAAATCCTCTCAGGAAAAGATAGAGAAGAAAAGAAAAAAAAAAAAAAACACCACCACAGCTTTCCACATAACTCTTCATGTGAAAGAATATGTAAATATGCCTTACAGGGTTTCCTGAATATCAGCAAATACAGGCTGTGTCAGATGGTCTGAAGAGTGAATTTGAGAATAAGAGCTTGTCCAGGCTGCGAAAACAAACTATGTTTGGAAATGTATTAGCTAGCAAATTTAAACAAACAGTTTTAAATGCAGTCCAAGTAAGGCAAGTTGTGTTTAAAATCTTGTAGGTTAACTCTAAACTCCCCTCCTTTGCTGCCAAACTTCAGCTAGCATGTTTTAAACATGGCTTGCTCTGTCTGCGTTAGCATAAAGTTGTATTCAAATTCTATTTAAAATGTCCATTGATACAAATGATACAAAAGCATCAGCAGGGTCATGTTAGTACACTACTGAGCCTTTACACTGCATTTATGCATCTTCTTTTCTAACACACTAACATACAGTAAGATCTTACTTGACTATGCATTAACTAGTATATTTTCAGAATCAAATGGCACCAAAGTACCAACGCCAACTCACAGATGATTTCTAATGTCATCTGATGGCCCAAAACAAAGTGGTTATTTCCTGCATCTCCTGCATCTTGGGAGGAGGATGGTGCTCCTAGGTCATCAGTGCAGAGGCAAGCAGGCAAACAAAAAAACTGCTTCAGCAACTGATGGTTTGTACTCATCTATGTGACTTGGTATTTAAATGAGCTGAAAACACAGGTATAACACCAAGTGTATTTGCTGTGTCTCAGCTAGGATGTAGCAAGCAGAACCTCAGCTTCTGCTAACCCCATGTTTTTACTTGGCATTTGGGGCACACGTCAGTGATGAAAATGTAGGAGAATGACAGTGACTTAAAAGTGTTTCCTTAAATCTATTAGCGCTGATGTACTTTGTGGGTGGGCCAACTGCGCACTGACATACCTCTCATACGAGTGCCAGTGGCATGCTTTGACTTACCTCAGGATCAAAAGCATAACTGTGCTAACATATCCTATACTGTATTTTTTCTCTACTAGAATTAAATGTAAAGGTCAACTTGATGAAAGTCTCTAGGGCTTGTTCTGCATGTGTCAAGTTTTTCAGATAAACACAGGAAGAAAGCCAAACAACCACACTAAAGCCCACCTCTGTATACATCCAACATTAACTGATCAAATTCAGACATCAACATTTCACACTGATGGTTCAGATTGTTGCCAAGTCTTTGAGTTTCTCTTTCAGTTTCAGGTTCCATTGAATCCAAAATGATGAAACTGAGACTTGAATTGAAATCAGAGAGTTCTCATGGACAAGTGACAAGTCCAAAATGACAAGGCAGCCAGTTGTCACATGTCATTACTAAGGCAAAGGTAAAGCTACTATTTGTGTAGCAGTAGCAGTCCATTTAAGAAATTGGCAAAATAGCCACAAACTGTAAATGTTTTGCATGAAGCCTAGTTGAAGCCATTGGATTTGAACCATGAATTATCAAAGTATTTCACAGAATTAATTAGGACTATAGTTAACATTTACAGGACAGTGGAAATTGTGTGATATTTTACATGTTCCGACATAAAAGAACATCCATCAAAGTAGAGCAAAGGTTTTCAGGGTGCAAAACCACACTGAGTTTCAAAATAGTTTCAAAAAACAAAAACAAGTTAGTTTCAAAGTGTCCATTAAGTTCTTTGAAATAACTTGAAATTGTAGAGGATAAGCATTATAATTGCAATTATGCACTGGCAAATTGGTATGGTAGAAATTAAAGGAGGGGAAATGTTATGATTTTGTTTTTCTAAAAATTTAGTTGAAAAAGTTGCTGAAAAATTACATGAAGTTTATCAGCACTTTAAAAAAAAAAAAAAAAAAAGAAAAAGAAAAAAAAAGAAAACGTTATGTGTTTCTCCATATACAATTAGACAATATTCTGCCATTGATGAATCAGGGAGAGATGCGGATGCTCTCAAAGCTATAAAGTAGGACAACATGATTCCCTTTGAAGATGTGGTTTTTGCTGATGTATGTAGAAATATATCTGTATTGATCAGAATATAGCCATATTTACCAGAGTACTTCTAGACCTGATGTGATTTGAAATCACTAACAAGTGAGGCACCACTCTGAGTAACATCAGTTTCTTCAGTGTCTTAAGCATAACTGATCATAAGGATTTGTAAGCATCTGCTCATTTTTACTTCTAGGATACCAATATGAGAATGAGGACTGAATTTCCTTTGAAGTAGTTAGAGGTCTAAGTGACGGAACTTATCACCCTTGAATATTAGAAATATTCAGTTAATTTCCCAAAAGTAAGTTAGCAAGACTTTGACAGATATAAACAATGAGTTCATCAAATTGCTGCTTGGTGTAGGTAATGAATATGCTGAACATAGCGTACCTCTGTTGCAACCAGGTAATTTAATGCAGTTACACTATGGTTGAACTATAAATCAGTCATCCATAGACAACTACATTAAATTACTTGTTGCCAGAGAGGTGCTTCTTAAAGGCTATAGCTACGCTATATGTAACAGCTGGCATTGTTAAGTGTTAGTAGGAACATTAACAGGACTTTGTTTCAAATGCTAGTCCAGAAAATCATCCATCATTTTGTAAATACAGTTTTTATATATTTTATAAATTAAAAACTGCAGAGATATTTACATGGAAGAAGTCCATGACATTGAGAAAAATAAGCATTCTTTCATGTATGTTATAGTGGAAACAGAAGGGACATCACGTGCCACTTTGCTCTTATATATCTGGAATTCTTAACCATCTAGGGTCACTGTTATATTTTGATTTCCAAACCGTCTCATGCTTTGGAAAAGGTACTCTATAGTGCTATACTGACATGTTTTATTGTTGTTGTACATGCACAGCACAACTGATACAACCACTCTTTTCCTTTGTTTAGTACTACCGATTATCTTTTTTATTTCTAGAACATTTATTAGATAGCTTTCTTTAGCACAGTTTTGTCTTTGACAGTGCATTTAAAACAGATATTTTTTAGTTCATTTTGATGTATTTGGACATACAAAGATTATGCAAACTATTTTTAATGGACAATATTTTTTGTGAAGTGTTTACAATAGCAGACTTAACAAAATGAGTTGATCTAAGGATCCAGGGTTTGAGCTGGGGGTGGCTAAATATTTTGTATGCTTCTATGGAAAAAGAGTCAAATGTTTTTAAAAACTGCATGTTTTGAATAAGTGTTATAAATGAACAAAGCAATGTGATACTTCATGATAGTTCAAAAAAATCTCCATTTGTTGCAATCTCACAATTAACAAATTATTGAGATGTCTTGAATCTAATTTAATGGTTTGAAAATTCTTTGCAGATGAAAATTTCCTATTTTATGTGCTGGTGAGGAAATACACCACAAGATATTTATTGGGAAGGCAAAAGGCTTCTGTCTCTCTGTTAACACTTAGCATGATAATGGTAGATGATACTTCATACTACACTCTCATTGATTTTAGTGGGAATGCTACTTGCCTATACAGTGTAAGAGCTGGGTAAGAAACACAATTTTTCTACACTTTTCTTGTTAAAAGTGACAAAACAATATTTTCAAAAAGCAGTCATAAGTCAAACTGGTAAAAGTTGCTTCTGGTAGTGAACTACAATGACTTATTTCATTAGCTTTAAAAACAGTGTATTTCCTTTACCAAGTGTAGATAAGTGTGAATTTGGGATTTTTGTATCCTGCTAAAATTTCATGGATTATCTCACTTCTCTCCGTGTTACTTCCCTCTCCCCTTTAGATCCGTATCACAGCCCCTGCTCTGCTTATGACTGGGGCCTGAGTGCAGTTCAGCAGCTGTGCAGGGGTATATTGCACTCAGGTTGTGTTCAGCAACAACGACAGCAACCCCTCACAGCTTTCCTGCCAAGCTGAGATACCAAAAGAGAAATACACGCTTCTGACAAAATCTGCGTTGGTGTAAATTGGCAATGACCCACCAGTTCCATGGAGCTACATTAATATGAACTAGTGCAGAAGTCGAACCTTACACTTTTAAAAAAATGTGTTTGGAAAACAATACCTTTAGATCTTGGAGCCAGCAGGAAAATCACTATGCAATAGCTGTGTAATTGTTTAATCTTTCATGTGTTATTAGTTTCAGTTTTCATGGATAATGGAAGAAAAGCTGCAAACATTGCCTCTCCCCAAAACGGGCCACACAGTGCCTAGCTGCAACCAATCCACCATGCTTATAACACATACATGCTGATAGACATGTATTCTTACAAAGTATTGTATCAACCTGTTGATTAGTTTCATTTTCAAGAAAACAAACTCATGCTTTGTTCTTTTTCTAAAAATAGATATACTTGTTTCCTAAATTTTGATGTTGCCATTAGAAAAAGGGAAAAGTCATAACTGTTACCATGTCTCTAGTTCTCAAGCTCCAAATTTTGGTGGTAAAAGGGAAATGTAACTTAAGTGCTGCTGTCTAGGATGTGAATATGAAAAAAAAAAAGTATCTGGTGTGGACTGTAGTTGTCAAAAAAACTAAAGTTTATTCATAATCTTGTGTTCAAATTACTGTGATTTTTTTTATTTTAGTTTTACATAATCAAGGGCAGTTGCCTTTCACTATTTCTTACAATTTTTGAAGTTCTAGCTATAAATTTTCACTAGATGGCAGGACTCCACTGTTATCTATTATCAGTGGCTTTACTTGTGAAGCAACAGTTGCCTATCAGTAGGAAAAAAAATTTAAACATGTTCAAGTTTTGCAAAACATTGAAACAAGACTAAAACCTTAATAATAGAAAAATGATACATAAACTCAATAAAAATAATTCGCTTACTGAATATGATTAATACTATGGACTTAACTGAAAATAATAGTGAAAGATGTTCTTTTCTTGACAGAGGAACTACAAGGACCTTCTTTTATAAGATGAGGTAGATTTACACACACTGTTCTGATATGTGTGGAAAAAATTTAACTGATCCAGTAAATTAGATGTAACTAGTTAATAAGTACATTGACAGCTTAAAAAGTTAGAGCTTAAACAGCTGAACTTCTGATCTAAAATTATATATTAAAATCCAAAAAAATTAACACTCAGTGTGCTGAAACTACCAAGATACTAAAAGGTGATCTGCAAATCCCTAGACATCTTGTCTCTCTGCCTACTTTTCTGGCCTAAGGTATATTTTAATCTCTCTCAGTTTAAAAAGGGAGAATTGTATGGTGAGCAGTCCCAGCACTGTTTCAGCCAATGGCATTTTGCTGATCCCAGAGCTCTGGACAAAATTTGTCCCCCTTGTATAGGAAAACAGAACACAGCTCCATACAGTTACATAAGCCTCAATAACCATGACAAATCTTCATTGTTGCAGTGGCATGAGCAATTATTTTTAACAGCGCTACTTTTTAAAGTATTATTTTTTAACTTGGGGTTACCAATTCTCCAGGGACTTACTTCAGTTTATTCTAAGCTTCTGCTATCTCTTTTGCTTTCTTTTTATCCATGAAGATAATTTATGAAGCATTCAGTAATTTTCAGTGTTGTTCATGAAATATAAAAGGAAATGTTTGGCTTCTGTTAAAGCTGGCTAACTTTCCAAAAACAGAGATAACTCAGTGTAATGCTTTCCGGGATTCCCAAAATAGTAAGAACATTTTCTCATGATAAAGCTGTATTTATTTTATGCTTGAGAAGAGAAGTATCGTAAATAGATGACTGAAACAGCATTTCCTAATATGAGATTCAGTGTTGCGATATGCTGAGAACATTCAAAAGCATATAGTGAGTTGAATAGGAGCTGAAAGACATACATCACCTCACAGTTCCAAAACTTTTACATTCAAGAGAATGTTTGCAATGCTTGTTAACTATCTAAACGTAATCATCCCTTATATTGAAACAAACACAATCAGCACCTGTAGAATCTCTGCAAAATGTGTTATCGCATTCAAGCAAGCATCACAATACAACCCACACCAAGGCAGTATATATTTAACAAACTGTTTTCTTCACTCATGTTCACAAAACACTGACATCTTTCTCTCATGATCCTACCTTGGCGATTTGCAAAGGCTGCTTTTGCTCCTTGCCACCTTGCAATCTAAAGCCCCAAGGCGCCCCTCCAGTCATAGCAATGCAGATGTAATCCCCTGTGCCCATTTTCCTGGTGCAGTTAGGCAGCATTCATTTACAAAAGAACATGAAAAATTTGTCTTGCAGATGTTCAGCGAGCCTGAGGTTTGTCTGCCAGGCAGAGCTGGAGACCCAGAGCACCACACTGTTGCTGCTGCTGCGTACTGCACTAGCAAATGTAGTCATTCAGAAGAATGTAAGAGCTCTCTCAGACCAAGGGCACAGCCCACTCTTTCGTCAGATTCCTACGCTCAGCCCACCTTCAAAGTAAAGTAAGTAACACTGAGGAAACGCACACAAAGAGGCTCGGCCATGAAGCAGAAAAGGCTGTATTTAAACTTGAGTCTCTCGTGACAGCTAAATCAAAACAACAGCAGAAAGAAGTGTACATTTCCCAGTGATGATTTAGCACATAAGTTTACTTTAATAAATGGTGCCAGACATTTTAAACTCTAATTTACCCACTTCTTGCATTCATACTCCAAACAAAGAAGAAAGCAGAATCTAAAGTGAAACATCATGTACATCCTCTGAATTAATGATACACTTAGATTGAAAGCTCTTTTTAGGGTTTTTATCTTTACCCTGCACGCACTTTCTGCAGCACTGTAGGTATGCCAAAAAAAAAAAAAAAAAAAAAAAAAAAAAAAAAACTTTTTAATGTCCCAGTCCTGGAATTGCTTCTTTACTCTCTAGCCCCAGCATATTTAAGCATGCACTGCTATTTAGCAATGACCTGAAGCATTATTGGACCGTAATAATGCCTGTTCTTATGCTTTTCCCACCATGGAAGGGAAGGGGATTAGTGAAATGAGGTATCAATTCACTCTAATGATGCTATCACAAGATTATTTGCATTTTAAGGTAGCCTTATCATAAGCATGAATAAAAATGATTCAGTGAGAAATTCATTAGCCACTGCATTACAAGATCTGGGTGCAATTCTGTTCCCGGTTCCTGACTTAAGGTAGTCTAACTGTAGACAGCTGAGCTCCTGCAGATCTAGGTCTTCAGAGAAGTCAGGGCAATGGGAAACACTTGACATTTAAGTTACATGACTTTGCTTCTAAGTAGCTGGTGACTGTTGAGGGTTTAAACCTAAGCCTGTACACTTCGCCAGGAATCATCAGGGAAACCATACTCAGAAAGGGAATGGTCTTTGAAGGAGCTTTGCTAGACAACATCTGAGTGAAAAAACCTGACTTAGAATAACTCAGTTCAAGAGGGCTAGCTGCTCCTTACTATCTCGTGCAATGTTGATCTGTTGCTTTAGCAGACACTTTTTAGTTTTTCCCTAAGCAAAATCTTGCTATAGACAGAATTGTCTCCTTTTGCTTACTAATGAAAATTCTTAAGATTATTTTGTGACAGTAAAATTCTTAAGCATGTAGCTGCAAAAAAAATGCTCTATAGCACTCTGGTAAATACAAAAATAGTCTTGCTTTATTTTGTTTTGCTCTTTACAGAAAATGAACCTTATGATGCATCAACCTTTCAAATGTTATAAATTTATGGGCAAATTTATGTTTTTAATTACTACTAGGGTGCTTTGGTATTTAGTTTGTATTAGGCTCTTTTTTATCATTTTGGTAAAAAAAGGATAATCAAATCTGATCCCTGTTTACAAACACCTCTGAATACTTGTAGAAAAAGCTAAAGAAAAAGCTACCCAAAGCTTCCTATGTCCTAATCTCTAACAAATAATGCTCCATAGGCATTAACAACTCCCATTTGCCATATATGCCTTCCTTAAATGCTTATGCCTCAGCATATCTTGCTTTTTAATAGTAGTCTTATCTTCTAGTACATTCTCTGCATCCTTTGGGATTTCTATATGCTGGTCAGAAATTGGACACATCATCATTAAAATTGGAGTCATTCATGGAGTTGATGACATTTTGGTTTCTATTTGGTCTCTATAGTACAAATAAATAGCATCAATTCAGAGATAATTTTGAGGACCACTGAAAAATTTAAAGTTAACAGCAAAGACAGCCACTTAACTGTTGCCCTCATCTCCATCGTTTTCTCGAAAATCAAAAGATCTGAGTGTAGGCAACAACTGATAAAAATTCTGTGTGACAAAACTCAACTTTACCAACTCAGCAAATTACAAATGCCAACATTCATCTGTGCCAAAATACAGGCAACGCTCTGGCTTGAATCTGATCATCTATGATAAGATCTTTATGAAAAAAAATCTAGGTCAACCCCCCAGCTGCCCATCTGCTTTCAAGAACTGCCAGTACAAAATTCTAGCATGTTAGCACTGATGAGCTCTGGTAAACTTAAAGTAGCTAAGTAACAGTACTTAGACTTCAGTCAGGCCATATATCCTGAAATGTTGTCTCTGATAGGGGGGTGAAAAATGATTGCTTAGGAAAAAGAACGAGAACATGGAAAATGTACACTAGTTTCCTCAGGCGGCCTGCAGTGCCTACCACTCAAGAAATTCCTCAGCCAGATGCAGTTCCTTTGTATTTAGCAACAGTTATAAATTTCTTTTCTATGAACTTTTCCAGTCTCCTCTTGAGCCCACATAACTTTTAGTACTTATAGCTGATTGTAGGAAGTCATCCCTAACTATATTGTGTCGTTGAAAAAAATCACCTCTTCTTGTTTGAATGTGGATCCTACAGATTTGTCTGACATCCCCTGCTTCTTGTGTCAGAGACTGAACAAGCAATCCGCAGCTATACTTACCAAGTGTATTTGTAATGTTTTCCACTTACTTTACAGATATCTGTCATATCCACCTCAGTCATCTACTTTCAAGGGAAGACAAATGGGAAAATTAGTCATTCTTTATACAGAAGCTATCTCATACCTTTCATTATCCTTGCTGTCTTTCTCTATACCCTTCTTGAGGCAGGGTCTGGAACACCAAACAGTCATCTGACTGCAGAAAAAGTTGGGATTTATACAGTAACATGATGACATTATCTGTTTTGTTTTCTTATTTCTAACCCTGGCATTGCTAACACCTGATCTGCTTTTTCAGCTGCCAATGAGTTGATGCTTTCATGGAACTATCTTTTAAAATCTTAAAATCTTGTCTGATACTAATCAGTTCAAAGCTCATTGTTTTATACGCGAATTAATTTTTTGTTCCCCAACATGCATCACCTTATACTTATAAGCCATGTTACAGTATGGCTGCTTAGTTTTCTTACAAGCCTTTGGTGAAGGAATTTGTTGAAAGCCTTTTGTAAATCCAAGATCAATCAGATCACCCTTATCCACATGTTTTTTGATCCCCTCAAAGGATAGCCTTATGTTTGCGAGGCAGGACTTCCTTTTATGAAAACTGTTTTAACTCTTCCCAGACAAGTCATATTTATCCAGATGTCCACTGTTCTTTATTATACTTTCCACCTATTTGTTTTGTGTAGATATTGGACTGACAGGCTTGTTTTCTGAACGTCTCTTGTAACATTTTTGTTAAAAAATGATGCTCTGTAGTCTCAGGTAACAAGGCACTTTTAAGTAAGAGTCATCTGTTGCAGCTTCAAATTCCTTTAAAACTCTGTGTGATCTCAGTGACTATTTCATTTTTTTTTGCTTACAATCACCTGCAGACACTGGTCCATGTAGATTCTCATGATAATAATCATGTATGATTCTGAACAGTTTTACTATCAGTGGATTTACCTAAAATCTAATGTATATCAACCAGTTCTGTCTTCTGGATTCAGAAGACATTCCAGCAACATGAAAAGAAATAAGACGTATGCTACGTTTCCTTCCACAATAAAAGAAAAGCCGTCATTTCAGCTACAGTTTCCTACAAAAGTACCCTAGGTCTGTGGATTCTTTAAAAATGCAAACCTTTCCACCCATTCCTTAGTAATGAGAAATAGAGAGAGGGAAAGAGGATATCATGATCTCTAATTTATAGGCAGCATTTTAGTGCTGTAAATACCTGAATGGTAAGGTTTTCTCCTTTTTAACATTTCATTCTTTTCTTATCTGATTTTTTTTCCACATAAAATCAATACAGGCTAGTTCCCTAAAAATGTCCATTTTAACAACTTACGAGTAGATTCTAACTGTATCATCTGTAAACAATTTAATAAACTACACAATTTATTGTAGTATGTGATTTTAGCCAAAAGAGAGAAACAGCAGGGGAAAGGAGAGGAGAGGAGAGGAGAGGAGAGGAGAGGAGAGGAGAGGAGAGGAGAGGAGAGGAGAGGAGAGGAGAGGAGAGGAGAGGAGAGGAGAGGAGAGGAGAGGAGAGGAGAGGAGAGGAGAGGAGAGGAGAGGAGAGGAGAGGAGAGGAGAGGAGAGGAGAGGAGAGGAGAGGAGAGGAGAGGAGAGGAGAGGAGAGGAGAGGAGAGGAGAGGAGAGGAGAGGAGAGGAGAGGAGAGGAGAGGAGAGGAGAGGAGAGGAGAGGAGAGGAGAGGAGAGGAGAGGAGAGGAGAGGAGAGGAGAGGAGAGGAGAGGAGAGGAGAGGAGAACATTGTCAGTGCTTTTTGTTTTGCTTGTGTCTTAATTACACAGGGAAAAAAAATACACTTGTAAATACATAGTTAATTTAATGGAACAAAAAAGATAAAATCACAGTCATACCACTTGAGAAAACAGTCTCTTCCAAAATTAATTGAAAATGGCCTCAGCTAACAGATCCCTTCAAATGAGATTTTTAAATAAAGTGGTTTCTGCAAACTAAGCGTAGTGTAAGGCAATGAAGTCTACGTTATTATCCTGAATCACTGCCTAATAACATTTCTTGTTTAGTAGTAATACAATTAAGTAGTTGTGTAAAATAAAAGCAAATTTTGAATGCAAAGATAAATTCCATTTTCCCCAAACCTTGTAGAAGTAGAAAAAATATTCTTCTTAATTCCTGGGCTTAATTTGTATTCTCCTGACTTCAGAAGCAACAAGAAACAGAGCCACATGGAAAGGATTTAATTTTTAGGAAAAGATTTAAATGATGGACAAAGTGAATGAAATATGTTGACGGAAGGTTTAAGCTGCACAGTGCCAGCAAACTTTCATTAAAGCTGATTGCTCCTCATTTTCCCCCCATCAAGTTTCTCTTGTCCTACAAGAAAATATAATAGAATCCAGATGTTTGATGGCATGAGGAACTTAGCTGTGCACTGCAAGCTAAACAGGCTTTGCTGACTGAAAGTACAGATGTGTAAAGGTACAGTAAAACAGCAATACCAAGTTCTCTTAGTGAGGAGAAAAGAAATAAAAACTAAAACAATGACACACTTATTGGATACTTTTAAGGCCAGACTGGAAAGCCATGCCCATGCTCATAAGAGGCCTGAACATTTTCTCATTGGTAAAGGTAAAGGCTTCAAATTTTAATCCCTAATGTGGATTATTAGGCTAGATATTGTGTAGGGTTGGAATTTCACAACTACTCCTTTTTTTTTTTTTTTTTTGTTTCCGCAACTTCAAGAGTGGCAAATGAACTACAGTGGAAGAAGCAGAGAAATGTCCTGAATGTGACTCTCGTGTGAAAAAACGCTTTCTCAGAAACATAAAATAAATGTGACGATGATTTAAAACCTGAGATAATTCTTCTAAACTGAAGTGCACAGGGTTGCACTGTCACTTTCTGAAAAGCTGTAAGTCTGCAAACTGCCAAGTGTAAGGGGCAATGCTGAAAAGTTCTTAGTCACACTTTCCTCAAAGGCAGAGAAGTAATTTGTTATTGCTCTGTGCTGGAAACAAATTACATCAACTCCACACCAGCTCAGCTAAGGTTAACAAAGTTTTAGATACTGAGGAAGGGTCAAACCTTTGCCTGTTTATCTTTCCAATACCTCTTTGTTCCCTGTCTTGTTCTTAGTGGAATGACTAATAATAACTCTAGCCACAAGCAAAAGTTTATTAATGCAGGTAGCACATGCAGAAGAGTAAGAACTCTGTTCCTATTGGTGGTAGACTTCACCATAGTCACAATCATGCCTTTTGTTATTAAGTTAATATAAAACTCTGTGAACTGATTGTATATGCAGTTAATGCCAGACATTGTTGAGAGGTATGTTAGATCACACTCGGAGCATTTATATATGGTTTGCTAAAAGACAATGTAAGTCAACTGAGTTTAGCTACAGATAGAAAGTCTGTGCAACTACTAGAACGATTTTCTCTAAGCAATTGTGTTAGTGGTAGTCACTCTTGTTTGCAATAGTATTATCATTATGGTTTTAGGAGCAATTGTAAAAAATATAAATAAGAATAAATAAACAAATAAATAAAAGCAGCTTGGTCCTCCAAACTAGAAACTAAGATAATATCCTTGAGTGTTACTGATTGATAACAGTGAATAGAAATTCATAGAGAGCTCCCTTATAACTCTGCATTTCACCATACCAGGATGCAGATCAGTGAAGATCTGCTTTCTAAGTTTATGTGTAAGTGGCAATATGTCACAGACTCTCTACAGCCTAAGACTGGTCACCATTAAACACAGTGAATAAAAATGTATTGATAGCTTGAGTTTGGAGAACATATCTCTGATGTTTCTTCGGTCTTTGTCCTACCTGTTCCTACCCCAAGCCACTTCCAGATATGCAGAAAGTATATTCCTGAACTGCTGGTGGAAGAGAAGCAGACATTTCTTGTTTTTATTTTTTCTGGCCTAGTAAAGTCATTTTAGAAGACTTTGGGGCCTCCAGGTGTGTGCACAGGGCCTCACCATGTCCCAGCAGCACGCTAAAATAGGAGCCAGATTTCCTTCCCTACTTTCTCCCACTCACTTGTGTTGCCCAGGTAATTTGGAAGTACAGGTGGTCTTGAGGCACCCAAAAGGCCTTGGGAAAGGAGCTGTTTAGAAATATATAGTAAGACAAGGATTTTTGAATATACAGAAAAAATCATCAAGCAAAATAGCTACAAAGGCCCCTCAAGATTTCATTGTGAGGAAAAAGTAAAACACATTCACTGCAAGACTTATGAACATGCACAAAATTTCTGCCATCTGAATTCAGTCCTAGTGGTGTATTTGAAATGATAGTTTAACATGGCACTGAAGATTGAAAAGATCTTGAAGATTTAACATCCATCTGATGAATACTCACCTGCATTAAATTTCATTTTCTTTTGAAATTTGTTTCATGTTAGCCTGCATAAAAGTGATTAATTCCCTTTGATTAGTTGCTTCTAAAAAGCACAGTGAATGATTACATGTATTGCTCAAGTCTAGCATAAAAACCAACAATTCTTGCATCGCAGTGTAAAGCAGGCATTGTTTTCCACTTGAAAGGCTCACCAGAATGAATTAATCAGTACTAAAAATAAGAATAGGAGAAGCAGAGGAATGATTGTGTTATAACACAGTATGGGTCTCAGGAAATATGGGTTCCATTTTTACACTTGTAAATTTACATTTAAGTGTTGGTCTGGACCTTTAAAATGGGGAAAATACCTAATCCACAGTATAAACTTGAGTAATCTGTTTGAACTTCTGAACATCTCAGTGGGTGATTCGATAACTTGTCTCCTTCTGTAGTACCACATTCTTCCTTCCTTCCTCTGCACAAACTAGGCTGTAAGCCTTGTAAGGCAGTTTCTAACAGGACTTTACAAATACCTTGAAGTATTTTGTTTGGTGTCTGCCCCAGAGAGTCTGATGTTTGTGGTTCAAACTACAGCCTCTAGCAAGAGGACAGTTCATAAAGAGTTGTCACGGCATCAAGTTCCATCTGCGTAAGGCTACCAGCATTTCTTTCTCTGTCTCTGGATGGTTCTGGTAAGATTTTTTACCAGAGAAACAATAACAACAAAGAGGATACAACAAGGACCCTCATGCATGAAATCTTACCCCCATGCAAATAACTGCAATAGATAAAAAGCAATCCTTCATTCCTGGCTATAGGAACAAGAATTCCAGCTCTCTGCTTTGATAACTAACTCCTTGCCAAATGGAGCACATTAGAAAAAAAAATGTCCTCCAAAAACACCTTGATGTTTAACTCCTGCTGATCCTTTCCTGTTGTGCTGCGTCTTCTTGCCAGAAACCAGTTTCCAGACTTCTCAGCTCTGTCTGTCTTTACAAAGGCTTCTGCTTTTGGTGCTAATCTACTGCTTAACTGGTATTGGCATGGATTTGCTGGCTTTCCAGACAACTGCCAACATCTGCAAGTCCTGGACAACTGTTTTTTGTGTACCCACAGAGCAAATCTGGTATGCATGCTTTGAGACCAAGTGTAATGTAGAATGTTGGTCCTGTCCTTTCTTATTTTATGCCAGCTGCATCTCCTATCCCTTTGTTGGATCTGTTGTACACGGATAATGTGACAGATTTGTTTATTTAATTCTGATTTTCTTTTATTTAATTCTGAAGTGGGTTTGTTGGTTTATTTTTGGTGATGGGAAAAGAATCAAACAGTTGATATGGGAGGTATCTAAATGTCCCCCAAATAGTATTTTGAAAAATACATACTCTTGTAAGAAATACCAATATTTATTACAAATGACAGATCATTTTCCTTTACTGCTGTCTAGTACCTATACTTTTTTCAATGCTCAGGTAGATGATTTTTTGCTCCCATATTAATAGTGGTGTAAAGCAGAAAGATGGTGAATGTGAGTGTGAATAAACACAAAAGCATTGGCATCTTAGGTGCTTTCCTAGTGATTTTCAAAAACTGTCTTACTTATACAGTATATTCATTCAGCAGTTATGAAGGTGTCAGTACTAACAAACAGAAATGAACTTAACATTGTTGGTGATACCAACTGAGCAGGGAAAGGGAATTACCTAAGTTTCTGTAGGCAATCGATTATATGTAACAAATATGACTTGCTAATAACAGTAGAAATATACTCAGTTTTCTTTTTATGACACTACACTTATTAGAGTATTCTTTCTAGCAAGACTCCACAAACACATCAGAAATTTTATACATGGGCAGGAAACAAAATGAAAGCCAACGAAAGTAAAGCTAATTCAGATGCTTTTGAATGTAAAAGTGAAATGTATCTAAGTTTGAGAAATTCCATACATTCATCAGGCAAACAGGGAGAGGATCACATAACTTTCTGCTGTCCTTTCTCAGGCTGTCACTGATGGCTTAATGTTTATTCACAGTGCTTTATATATCATACATTATTCATCGGATTTTAATGAGAAGTTCTCTGTTTTTATGTTAGTTTGTTATGTAGCAATTATAGCAGGGTAGTCAAGTTTTGAGTTCTTTTCTTTAAGATCTAGTACTGCGATCTTCCACTTTCATGCATCTTAGACAGCACTAAATTAATTAAAAATTATAATTGAAATTCCCCAACTGAAACATCACAGCAGTTTTCTCAGAACACTGAATCTATCTCCTGTAAATGTTCCAGATCGAGTTGCAAGAATGCTGATTTCATTAGAAAACCAAAATAGCAACAGCCAGGGAAAGGAAGGAGAGGAGCCTTGCAGGTTTCAGATACTGAAAAATCAAGAGTCCTGAACTAGCCAGAAAATTCTTCTTAAAGAAGCAGACACAGTGAGTTTTCTAAAGCACATACACTTTTGTAACGTTTGACTTGAACAGAACTGGTGGACCTTAGAGCATTTTATAATCATTTCTGTCTTACTGATTTTCACAGAAAAAAAGTGGTTTTAGGTCCTTGGAGACCAAGCTGACAAAAAATCACAAGCTTGGCTTTAAGGCTAGTGCCCTATTCACAAGACCCAGAGAGAATCACCTAGGTAAATAATAGCATTAAATACTTGCATATCGTGTTTTGCCTGTAAGCATAATTTTATGTTTTACATATATGCCAGTAAACTTAATCAACACTTTTTGAGGTAGGCAAGAATTGGATTGTTTTCCATAATGGTTGGTTTTTGTCGTCTGTTGGGGGGAGCCAGGGACCATGAAGACAAAAGGGTCTGTCACTGGGGGTTGACCAGTTGCCAGTGACATTTAAAGAGGGTTGGGACTGGGAGGGAATGACACACTCCCAGTCCTTCCTTTCCTCTGCCAATGCAGAGTATAACAAAATGCAACCATTTCTAGGGTGGAACAATGCAACTGCACAAAGGCAACCAGCAATTGTACAAGAGCAACAAAACTGCACAGTTTACAATAGGGAACAGAGAGTAATATTCAGTTTAAATGAATTTGCAGAAGAATTCAAATAGACTATAATTTTATCACTTGGAATTTCAGCAGGGTGCTGGGATTTACACTTTTATTCATCTAAAATATTTGGGAAACTATAATGAGGGTCAGGACCTCTTATTCTGAAAGCAACCTGAGGTAGAACAGCCTTGACCACCATGGAGCAGTAGGTCCATACTTAGCAAGAAGGAAAAGGGAGAATTGCTTGCACGATTCATGTGCTCAGCAATTCTTAACTGTGTCTCAGTGGCCCCTCTGGCCAGACCTGATTTTGGTTTTGGGTACTCTGACCAGCTGCTTCTTTGGTTTTGATATTGCAAAACAAGGGGTAAGGAATTAATTCTTCCTTTAATGTGGCCCCATGAAATAGGACTAGTGGACAGTGGATAGTCACTGTAGGAAGTACCTAACTAACACCAGTTATTTAGGAGAAAATTATGTAGCAACAAATATATGCCCAGCATTTTAACATTACTGAATTATTTTCCCTATATAACAGCAGCTAGATCAGTGTAATATTCTAAAAACCCTTTGCTGTCTGTGTTTTTATTTTATATAGGGCAGTGTTTAAAGGGTGTACTCCAATAATATTTTCTGACTGCCACTGAGATTATTTAACAAAGAGATCAGTATTCACTTCTGTTGTAACCCTATATATGTTTTTAGTGTGCTTAGCTTTTTATATTAGAAATGCAACTGAGTCACAACACTGATCCGTTTCTTCTTTCAGTAGGGTGCTGTTTCCTGAAATATTACATCTTTCCTTTTTCTCACATTTTTTTAGGCTGACCTCATCATCACACTTTTTTTCTTTCCTGAAAAAAAAAAAAAGAAAAGAAAAAGAAAAAAGAAAAAAAGTCCCTTCCATATTTGATTGCTTTTTTAAAGTTTTCTTTTGTTTTAAACAAAAATGCAACCTTTGTAAATATGCATTTTCATTTTGCTTGCGAAGTGCTTTACAGCAAACCATAAATTGTTCTCCATAGATCTTAACTATACAGAAGACAAAACATTAGAGAAGATTTTTGTGGGTATATGTAAGCAACACAGGAAAAAGAAAGGCAACTTTATATGTAAATAGCTTTAAGACCCTTCTGATGTTATCACAACCAAACCTGTTGTTATGTCTACTGGACATACAAATGAAATTAAGAGGAGAAAAAAAAATACAGTATCAAAACCAACAAAAAGTCTTCTAGTATGTAGAACCTTTGGAGTTTTATGAACTATTCCTTGTGATGAAATAGTCTTTTATTTAAATAACATACCCAATATTGTCTACATTTTCCCTTACAGAATAGTTTAGAATATATTTGATAGATAATATTTCATAGAGCACTGAACTGCAGACACTTGTCTTGTCACAACTATATGTTAACACAATCAATGTTAACTGTTGCAAAAGTTGTAGTATAGCTATCCAGGAGAGATAACATGTTCATATCTCATGCATCACAGTGGTGTTCTCATTCTTCCTGGCAGCTTGTGCTAAGGCTATATTTTAAAGATGTTCTCTAAATGAAAAGGTTAGGTAAGGATTTAGCTTTCCCTGAAACATGCATTATCTTAATGCAGTGTCCTATGACATAGAGATATGGAGTTCTGCACAGTTTGGCTGTGAGTGGCTGTGTAGGCCACTAGTAGTTATTTCAGGGAACAGATCAATCCCAAATAATTATTAATCCCAAATAATTCTCCTATGAAGAAAGGCTGAGAGAGCCGGGGCTGTTCAGCCTAAAGAAGAGAAGGCTCCAGTGTGACCTTATGGCAGCTTTTCAGTACTTAAAGGGGTTTATAAAAAAGATGGAGAACAACTTTCTGCTTAGCCAGATAATGACAGGACAAGGGGGAATAGTTTTAAACTAAAAGAGAGGAGATTTAGATTAGATGTTAGGAGGAAATTCTTCACTTACAGGGTGGTGAGGCACTGGCACAAGTTTCCCAGAGAAGCTGTGGATGCCCCATCCTTAGAGGTGTTCAAGGCCAGGCTGAACGAGGCCTTGGGCAACCTGATCAACTGGGTGGTATCCCTGCCTTTGGCAGGGGGATTGGAACTAGATGGTCTCTGAGGTCCCTTCCAACCTGAGCTGTTCTATGGTTCTATGAATTAAAGTCATTAATCCACTTCCCCCTCCCCACCCCACAAAAAAAAAAAAAAATAAAATAAAATAAAAAAAAAATAAATAAAAAAAATCAGAAAGATTTGAGTTACTCTTCTTTGGGTTCTGAGTTAGTTTGTTTGGGTTCTGTAACCAGTATCTCCCAAGATGATGGAAGACTATTTGTTTTCTTTGTTTCAGAACTAATAAAAAAATTCTGACAACTTTAAATTAGAGATTTTGGTGGCAGAGGATTTGCTATTTTTTTAATTGGGATGAAGAAAAGCATCTATATTTAGACAAATTCCTCTACTGACTTCACCAATACTAACTTCAAATTAGGTCTTAAGTAAATCACGTTGGTTCTCAGTAGTGTTGTATAGGTACAATTTCAGGATGAACTGACTTTTTAACCTACAAGATCTTCATTACTGGTGATGATAGAGAAGAAATCAGTCTGACTCATAGATTTCATGGTAAAGTTTAATTTAAACAATTTAACTAAAATGAAGGGACAACAGTTCAGTGATACTGCAATGCCATTTTTATGAAATTACTTTCCAGATCAGTAATGCACTTAAATCTTTAATGATGTTTCCACATTTCTAAAATTGAATACCTTAAATTACTTTTAATGTTTATAGGTGGAAACTGCAGATAAATATTACTTGTAGCTTCAAAACATCACGACCATGACATGCTGGGTACATTTTGTCTCAGCATTCCACACTAATGGCAGATGGAAGCCAAGCTGTGGCCTCCAAAAAAGAGGTGTTTTGATCCATTTCCAGAACTGGCCTGAAATGGGGGAAGAACTGGCAATGGCATAGCTTCTCTATGTGATCTCTTGCTGATCTCCTCTTTCAGCTTCATTAGAGCTGATTTCAGGGAGGAGAAATCTGATAGTCAGTATTCAGTGGCCAAGTAAGCGCAAGGCTCTTCTGTGCTGAATTATCCACAGCTGCTTACTGTTAATAGCTGCAAGCTAGACACAACAGGGCTGGCGGGACAAGCGACTTGCTAGGCTCCACAGCAAAATAGGGGATGTCCAAACTTAGCATCGTTATTTTCCTCTCAGTGGCATGGTATTTCAAAACAATTCTGTGTAACTGAAGGTAACTGTATGCATCCATATAACCAGCAAAAGAGTGAGGGACAACGCGTGAAATGGCAGCACGGCGATGATGACAGGCATCGTTTTGCATCTTGCTTATGAAACAGTCACTGATACTCCGCAGCCAAAACCACATGCAGTTGATGCAGTTGTACTGATGCTTGTCACCTTCTCGACCGAATTTTCCATTCTGGTTAGACAAGAGTAAGAAGTTGGAAAAGTTTGAGCAGAATATCCAACAGCATTATTTCCAATAACATCCAGAAAGTTTGCTTATGCCGTTCAGTGGTGAGTGCAGCCCTGGAGAGCAGGTACAAAGCCTCACTGGGACTCGTTCTTGCGTCTTTGTGTTGCCTTCAGAGGCTTCTTCCATGTCTGTCATGTAAAGGATGCCCCATATATGCCATACTGACGCCTATTTCTGACATCTATTTCAAAGGCATTGTTAGTTTTACAGAATTATTTTGTATAGGAATGAATGTTTTTGATAATCTTGTCTGATATATCCACTACTGAGATTTAGCTCCATGTTTAGCTCCATTCAGCCCCAAAACCTACTTGCAAAAGCCTTAATGCGGTTGTAGAACAGACGCTCAAAGGATGAGGCCTGTGAAGCCTGAACTCCACATACACCTGAATTCTGAAGCTGTCTTTAATTGAATGACTTGTTGCTTTTCTTTTGCTATTTGTCTGCCTCTTTTTTTTTTTTTTTTTTTTTTTTAACCTCAGCACCATGAAGATTGCTCATTTTTTGACACACAAACTTGACCAGTACATCTTCCTCGTGTTGCTCCCGTGTTTCTACTTTGTTAATTAGGGAACCATTGGTTCTGTGCTGTAACCCAGGCGGTGTTTGTGACCGTGCTGGGACAGTGACCCAAGGCAGAGCAGGCGGACAGGTGAAGCACCCGGGCAGTGTTTCACTCTGGATATTCAGGGGGCATAGTTCTGCGTCTATAAACACGTGCATACGTATTGCCGCAGGCAGGCGCTTTAAACGCACACGTGAGGAAAAGTGCCTGCATTTTTAGTGCTTGTCTGCGTTTGGAGAGGAACCGTGTCCCCGCACAGCGGGACAAAGCCGAACCAGAGCCCCGGCCCCGCTGCAGCCCCCTCACAGCTCCCCCCCTCCCCCCCCCCCCCCCCGCTGCGGGCCGGGCTCCGCGGCGCGCACTGCGCATGCGCAGCCGGCGGGGCCGGGCGCGCTCCCGGCGGTGTGCCCCCGGCGGCGCGCGCGCGGGTTCGGACGTGGCACTCTGCTGAGCGGTGGCGCGCGCGGCCGGGGGTAACGGCCAGGTAACGGTCAGGTAACGGTCCTAACGGTCCTAACGGCCGCGCAGGGGGGGCAGCGGCGGCTCGCAGGTGCCGGGTGGGTCCCGATTGGGGCTCGGGGAAGTTGAGGCTGCGCCTTCCGAGCTGCCCCCAGGTGTGTGCGGTAGGAATAAAGAGCGGGGGGGGGGGGGGCTGAGGTGTTTGTGTCGCTGCTGGTCTTCGGGCCACGGGGCGTAGGCTCACCTGGCATTAAGAGGGGGAGACAAAACCTTGTTTTGTCCTTTTGTGTAATGGCATTGTGGTAAACAAACCCCGGGGAAGCCCTCGGCTTAGTTGATCCTCTGATCTTTCTCGTGCCGTTTCCAGAATGAATCTGTATGTCTCATCAGAACCTAATCACTGAAATCATAAGGGATCTGTGGTATTGGTACCTTAGATGTTGTCTCCAAACCAGTTTCGTTGCGTGTTTCTCTATGTATGTATCTGAGATGGGATTAAATATGCTTGGTGTTAAGTGAAATCTGGAACTGTGTTGTATAAGCTTGTGTTGCCCTCCCTCTGTGTGGTTTGGAGTTCCTGTCTCTGTCCAGCACAACCTCTGCGTGTTCACACTGCCTGTGGGAAGTTGGATGTGGCAAGGCTTTGTGTGGCTGTGTGCGAGGAAGCTGTGGGGGAAGTCGTATCCAATGGATGCTGTCAGTGTCACAGGTGTTGGCTGCTGCAGCTGTCTTGAAGTGCAAATCTCTGACTTTTCATATATTTAAAATATTTATACATTTGTGATGGGCATAGCTTTTCTCTACTGACATGTGTCAGTGCAGCGTGAATTTGTCTATTTCGTGGTCTTGTAGGTGTGTCTGATTTAGATGATGTCTTCATGCGTGCTACTGGATTGCAATTCTTGATCCAGCCTGCATACCCAAAAGATCACCTCATGCTGCAACGCAAGGAATGTGAAATACAGGTGGCTGGCAAAGCTATTTCAAAGGAATGCTTAGCATATGAAATACTGGTTTAGGTAATGCATCTCTAGTTCTCTGGGGATGCCCTAATTGGGGCTTCACAAAAGCACTAAGTACATGCTCAGATCCTCATCATTTCTGGAAACACTTCTAACTTGGGTTTAAAGAAAGTTAGTGGTATTCTAGTTTTGTTAAATTCAACATGCAATCAAAAGTGAGGAATCTTACAAAAGTGAAAGTTGGCAATCAAGGCTGCAGAGTGTACGTCAGTAACTTTTGAGATCCCTTGGTGGAAAGTGCTCTGTATTTGGAAACTTCATGTAAAATACAGTCATCTGGTTTAGTAGTGTAGCATTCATCAGATTTTTTTGGTTTCTGAAAGCTTCTTAGAAGTATCTTGCGGGAAAAATCACTGCAGGAAAGAGATTAAATGTCTTGTGAATGTCCTCATCATCAGAAAACCTCTTTTGATTGCTTTCAGTCAAATTCTGGCGTTTTCTTGTTGTTTTTCTCCTTTCTCTGAAAACAACAGAATCAAGAGGTGAAAACTTAGGTGAAAGATGCCTGGTAACAGTTTGGACATCATATGGTACTGTTGAGGCCATACTGCCCTCAGAGAACAGCCTCTCACTTGTGGAATGCCTTGTGCTCTATTTCATCACACTACTGAGTCCTTTAGAAAGAAAAAAGCCTGCTCAGATCTGGGCCAGTAATGTGGAAGACAGCTGGAAATAAGATCTCTGTCCATCCTGTAATTTATTCACAGTTTCACCAGCATTGAAAGCAAGCTTTTACTCACTTGCTGGGAGTGGGGATGATGTACATGTAGAAGGTTTGATGAAGAGCTGGTACTATGTTCCATACCTCATCTAAAACAAGTCTGCTAGCATTGGAGAAGGATTTGCTAGTAGTTCTGTTCTCTCTGCTTTTCCTGATTTTTCAAAGTACCTGGTATCTGGCATGTGGGACTCACTGTCTGTTTTGCAGGTGTAGCAGAAGTCTGTTTTTTCCTTGTGAAGAGAATAATTTGAGATGTTTTCTTCCACCTATACATCCTTTAGTTACAGTTTTTCTCTTGTCTGGGAGAGGGGAATCTTGTTCAGATAAATTCAGTGAATTGTTTGAATTCATGCAATGATAAGGAAAGCAGCCAACCAGTTGCAGTCAAATACATGTAAAAGCATTGTTTTCCCCTGACCTCCAAATCCTTTTTTGCCTCCAGGTTTGTCTAAAGTTTTTTTTGGAAGTGTAATTTTCAGCCTTTTAAAATGTCCAAGGAGTGAAGAGTAGTAACAGGTGTCGCTTTCTATTTTGCAGTTCATTAAGGAGAACCCCATACATGGAGGAAGAATATTGCCAGCATGAGTGAACAAGGTTATGTTGTGGCTCCTCCGTATTCCCAATCCCAGCCAAGAGTGGGAGACTTTTCTAAAAGTTTTGGACCACCTAATTCTTCACTTTGGTATGGGCATTATGACAGTCCCAACTCCTCATATGCAGCGCCTCAACCAGGTGTGAAATTGGCTTAAAATATGTTTCAATCTGCTTTTATGTGACATCTTTTTGTACCTCTTTTGGTGTTTTGCATCTCTTCATTGTACTTATGTCAACACATGGTGCTCAGCTTTACACTGCTGACGCAATAGGATCTTGCCCCAGCTTTGCCTGTGTTACTGTTTGTGCCCAGGTGTTGATGTAAGATGCCTGGTAGTGGGATTCTGACCTCTGCGTGTGAATTCCAATATCCGGGAAGCAGTAGGCACCAGTGCTCAGTGCTGTGCTGTGATTAACCTAATACAGGTGTTAATACAACAACAAAATTCTGGGAATAAAGAAATGTTTCTCAACTCCTATGTGTTAATGGCAAAGAGGATCTCAGAAATGGGTTGTATTCTTTGCAGTAGGACCTGTGTCCAACCAGATTCCTGAGCACAAATGTGCCTGTAAATACAGGTTGATGTTTTACTACTTAAGCTTGCTTGCTGAGTGATGTGTTTGGATAATGCTCAGTAAGTGGAGCCTATCTGCTTTCTGACCACTTAGGGGACAGTTACCTTCCATGAGGAAAGGGAACTTGGGTAGCTTTTATATGCAGATGGCTTGTTTGCTGTTTACAAATGAAATCATGCTACAGATGATGTAATTTGACATCCAAAAGATAAACCAGACTGTTACTGTCTCTCCTTTCTGTTTCATTCATTTTAACTTGGTATGTGGCTTCAAATTTTTCAAGTATAGTAAGTGAGAATGTAGTGGCTGAGATCTTAAAAAACAAAACATCAACAAAAGAAATTTAAGAGCATAGAAATGAGGTCTTTAAAAGACGTTTAGATGTAGAGCTTAGTGATGTGGTTTAGTGGAGCACTTTTTAGTCAGAGGTTGGACTGGGTGATCTTGGAGGTCTCTTCCAATCTAAATGACTCTGTGATTCTGTGAAGCCTGTTTTGCTGGTCTAATTTCAGTGAACTGGTCTAATTTCAGCAAACTTTAGGCATACTATAATTTAAAAAAATAATAGTTGCTGGTGAATTTTGACTAGAAGCTGGTACATGCCTATATAACTGTAGGTTTTTTCCCCTCTCTTGCCTTTGCTTCGTTGCTGTGGGATCACAGCCAAGGATCTGTAGGGTACTTTAAAGACATTTTAGAATGCAGGTTTGATATAATTTTTCAGATGGGTGACTGCTGCTCTCTTGCTCAGTCAGTTGGTCTGATATTAATTATGAAGAATTTAAGTGTTGTTTTCCTGCCTCCAGAACTTACAGGAAACAGTGAAGGAGATAGGAGTGGGGAAGGGAGAAAACTAGGGACAGGTTGAAGCTGTAAAAATGAATCTTGGAAAAATTATGGTATGAGGGGATGAAAGGAAAGGGTGGACAAGCTTGATTACAGAGTGATTGTATTGCAGGGTGGGTTGTAAGTGGGTAGATGCACTTAACTCTTAATTCTGTCAATTGTTAATTATTTTGCTGACCTCCCATGAGTGACAAAATTAGAGCTCATGTACCTATAGCTATTTTAACTTTAGTGAATTTAATTTCATGTAAAAACACACTTGTTTCAATTGATTGAAGCCTTACTCTGCTTTTGTGCTTCTTTAGTTGTGGTGAAGTTATTTGTGTCCAAGTAAAGCCATGCATATGTTTTATGAAGCATCGGAATAGGAAGCCTCTTGTATGTGTGTTACAACTGTGTAAAACAGACCCACAGAGACTGGTCATCTGTTCTTAAAAAAAAAAAAAAAAGTACAAATGGACAGGGAGAAGCAGAGTGGTTGTCCTGAAAACACGGAAAATGAAAGTCAAGGTGACATGACCAGCCCAGCAAAATACTGATTCTCTTCCCTAAGTTTTGGTCACTGTCCTGACAGCTGGCTAAATCTGCTTTTTCTGAGTATTTCCTGGTCAAATTTACCATTTGACTGGAAAGCAGTGGAATTTAGTTAGCATCTTGTTTCTCTGTGGCCAGGGCATTCATAAGGATGAGTTTACTAAACTAAGATCACTTTAGTGGCTGTATCATAAGGTATGTGTAAAGATGAACTTTTCAGTTGGAGCTGCACTGATGTTATATCATTGTTCCTTCTCTGACTTGACAGATTACTAAGTTGAGTTTAATGAAAGTTGTGTAACTGCCAGGGGTCTGACCCTCCATTTGCACAATGGCTTGTGAAAACTTGCTTCTTCACCTTAAAAAATAATTTTGACTTGAATTCAGCCTTGGTGTACAGAACTGCAAGTGCACGATTAAGTCAGATAGTTCTATACAGGATGAAGCGTGGCCCAGCACTTCTACAGCAGCACTTCATATGCAGAGACTCATACTATTTAGAGCAAAAAGAACTGTTTTTCTTCCTGCCTTGTTATATTGCCACCAGCAACAATTATGTAACATTCTTGCTGATCTTGTTACATGTGGGAATGTTGAGATACTCTTCAGACCACTGAAGACCTGGGGTCTTTATAGTTATGCCACTGTGTTAGGTTTTATTCTTCTGATTTTTGCTTAGAGGTAAGACTAAGTTTGTGTAACTTGGCTGAGCACTGAAATTCATGGCTTGTGATGCTGCTGGAGCAATGTTTGTGTGTACCGGTGGAGAACCTGAGCATGATTTGCATGTGACACTTTTTTCAGTTCACAAGTCTGACAGAAGATAAATTTTAATATTTGTTTACTAACATTAGTCTTTTTCCTCCAAACCTAATTTGCTATTTTTTAGCGTTTTTGAAGATTAATTTGCCATAGGTCTTTTGGGGGATGTTTGACTAAAAATGCATGTTTTATAAAGTAAAGAACACTTTATAGATTTTAAGTCTCAAAAAGAAAACAACTTGCAGGGTCCTCTTAATTCTAATTGGAATCTGGATCTTACAAGCAACAAACTATTCCTCACCATTGCATGCAAAATAATTTCCACATTTCATCTTTTAACATCAAAACTGGAAGATGGTTGTAAAACAGATTGAGTGGGTTTAAATTCCATTTAGTTTTTCACGGTGAAATGGGAAGATTAAACTAACAAAACAAAACAAAACAAAAAAAAAAAATACGTAAGAGAAATTGATTATTAAGCCAAAAAGAATGTTGTTTCACAATAAGAATTTAAATAAAATTTACATTTAAATCAAAAGCCAATAGTGATTTATGTGTATTCCAATCAAGAATTGTTGAAGACTGGCCTCCTTCTCCCTTTCCCCACCCACCCCAGCTGTAGGGTTTTATTGAAAACAGAGCTGAAGGAAATAAAACCGAACATCCGAATCAGTTCATACTTCAGCTGTGAGGTCTGATTTGTTTTATGAACAGACATTCAGAATCTGCTTAATGAAGCATGTCAGTATGTAACTCAATATTCCCCGTATGTTACAAATATATGGAGTAAAAATAGAATGTCTTTCACACAGAGTTAGTAGGTTGTTGTTTTTGACTCATTTGATAAATAATTTCTTGCTCAGGTCCTGGCACTACTCTGAGCTCTCACATATCTTCCGGGCATCCAGCATCTTTTCAGGGTCCACAGCCAACACCTCTGACACAGCAGCAAATGGCTTTGCCACCTGGTTCCTCCACCAGCAAATAATTTCAGTGGCCTTAGTGATTAACCTTCATTGCCTACTATGGCCAGACAAGATGGGACCCCTGGATCTGGCCCCCGGAATCCTAACTTGCAACAGCTTCCAGGACAGCCTCCAGGGCCTGGATATCATCCTCAGCAAGGTAAAGAATGATGTTTGGCATCTAATTGAAAACAAACAAACAAATGTATTGAGAATCACTAGTGGAACTGTGACCACTCACAGCTGATGTTTTGCTGTCTTGGAAAAATGAAAGCTTAATTGCCTTTGGGTAGAATGGAAGTTGTTATTGCCTGTCAGTGCATTCAAGGCAGGATATAGTTTTGCTCAAAAGTTCATCACTCTATTGAGAACTTAAAAAGAAAAAGAAGATTAATTTGTGTCAGAAACAGTGTTTGTTCAGTATTGGGTAAAGGCACAAGATACAGAAAGGAGTCATATACTCCTTCTAGATACTCCTCTTTACTATAGTAAAAAAGCAATAGCAATAAAGATTTGTAATTGAATACAAAGAATGTGCTTTCTTACCTGTCACAAGTAAGTAAATCAGTTAGCTGGCTTTTTAATTATCAAACTAGGCTGGTTTGCATTGACTGATTCTCACTGATGCATCTGGAACACTGGAATCAAGGACTACAAGCTTTACAAAAGAGACAGGCGGGGCAGGAGGGGCAGGGATGTTGAGAAATGGATAGATTGCACAGAGCTGGCTCTGAGAAACAGCCACAGACAGGCTGAGAGCATGTGGGTAAAGGTTAAGGACCAGACCCAGGAAGGACACCTTGTGGTTGGGGTCTCCTGCAGGCTGCCTGATCAAGGGGAGCCTGTTGTTGAGACCTTCCTGCTTCAGCTGCAAGAAGCATCACGCACACAGGCACCCATCCTGATGGGTGGCTAGTTCAACCACATGGATTTCTGCTGGGAAAGCCACACAGCAGTCTGTAAGTGATCCAGGAGATTCCTGGAGTGCATTGAGGATAACTTCCTCATCCAGGTATTAAGCAACCCATCCTGAAGAGAAGTGTTACTGGACCTGGTGCTCACCAATGAACCTGTTAAAGGGGTTATTAATAAACTAATATAGATATTAAGGGATTCTGGAGGTACACTGGCCAGAAAAGAAAGGCCAAGAAGAGTGTAACATCCTCTGATAAATGAGAAGGGAGAACTGATAACAAGGGACATGGAGAAGGCTGATGTATTCAACAACCTCGCTTCAGTCTTTGCTGCCAGTCAGGTTTCCCACACACATCTCTTGAATTCCTGATCTTCTAGGCAGGAGCTGGGGAAGCAGAGTCCCTCCCACAGTAAGCAAAGAACATGTTCAAGACCTGGTGGAACTGAAGAGGTACAAGTCTATGGGGCCCGATGCTGTGCATCCCAAGGTCCTGGGGGAACTTGCTGATGTCATTGCCCAGCCACTCTTCATCATGTGTGAAAAGTCCTGGCAGTCAGGTGAAGTTCCTGGTGACTGGAAAAAGGGAAGCATCACTCTCCTTTTTAAAAAAGGATAGAAAGGAGGACCCAGGGAACTACAGGCCTCACCTATGGAGCCTCAAGTCTGTGTTTGGGAAGTTCATGGAACAGATCCTCCTGGAAGCACTGTCAAGGCATATGGAAGACAAGGAGCTGTCTGAGACAGCCAGCACAGCTTCACCAAGGGCAAATCCTGCCTGACCAATCTGGTGGCCTTCTGTGATGGTGTGATTTCATGAGTCAACAAGGGAAGACTGACCAATGTCATCTAACTGGACTTCTGCAAGGCCTTTGACACATGACATCCTGATCTCTGAATTGGAGAGAGATGCATTTGAAGGGTGGACCATTCAGTGGATAAGGAGTTGGCTTGAAGCTCACACACAGAGAGTGGTGGTCAATGGCTACATGTCCAGGTGGAGGTCAGTGACAAGTGGTGTCCGTCAGAGGTCCATCTTGGGACCGGTGCTATTTATTGTGTTTATCAGTGAAATAGTGGAATTGAGTGCACCCACAGCAAGTTTGCAGATGACACCAAGCCGAGTGGTACGGTTGATACAGCAGAAGGAAGGGATGCCATCCAAACGGATCTAGACCAACTTGAGAAGTTGGCCCCCATGACCCTAATGAGGTTCAACAAGTCCAAGTGCAAGGTGCTGTACCTGGGTCGGGGCAATCCCAGACATGAGCACAGACTGGGGGAAGAACTCACTGAGAGCAGCCCTGTGGAGGATTTGGGGTTTCTGGTGGATGAGAAGTTCAACATGAACCTTCAGTATGCACTTACAACCCAGAAAGCCGACTATGTCGTGGGCCACATCAACAGAGGTGAGGCCAGCAGGTCAAGGGAGGGAATTGTCCCCCTCTGCTCTGCCTTCATGAGGCCCAACTTGGAGTGCTGCATCCAGGTCTGGGCCCCCAGCACAAGAACGATGTGGATCTGTTAGAGCTGGTCCAGAGGAGTGCCATGAGGATGATCAGAGGGCTGGACCCCTGCTGTGAAGAAAGGCTGAGAAAGCTGGGGCTGTTGAGCCTAGAGAAGAGAAGACTCCAGGGAGACCTCATTGCAGCTTTTCAGTACTTAAAGGGGGCTTATAAAAAAAGGTGGAGAGTGATTTTTTATAAAGGAAGATAATGGTAGGACAAAGAGGAATGATTTTGAACTAAAAGAGTGAAGATTTAGATTAAAAGGAAATTCTTCACTCTGAAGGTCATGAGGCACTGGAACAAGTGGAGTCCCTGCCTGTGGCAGAGGGGTTGGAACTGGATGGTCTTTAAGGTCCATTCCAATAAAAGCCATCCTATGAAAGGTCTGGTTTGAGTAGCTGTAATAACCTCTACCAGTAATCCTACTTTGCTATATAATAGCAAAAACTTTAATAATACTCAAAAAAATATAACTGAAAAGTTTTGGAACTAGAGCTGTCACACCTAGTTTTATGCTTACCTTTAATTACCTTACTTGCATGAGCTAAAATAACCCTTTTCTTGTACTTACTGAAAACAGAAAGGAAGGAGAAGTTGCATTTAGCAGAAGTAAGAATGATTTGTATGGCAAAAACTGATGTTAAATTGATAACAGAGCTTAAGTACTTTATATTAATGATCATTTGTAACTGTACAGCGATGGCAGGATCTCATCTGTCTTACCCTAGTGCCTTTCCTGGAGGTCCAGCACAGCTCTCAGGTCCACAGCAGACGAAGCTTGATCCTGACTCTGTTTCAAGCCCAGTAAGTAATGTGGCACTGATGTTTTATGAAAGTAAATTTCTGCTCCATTTAATGCCATTGCATTTACATGGCTTGGTTTACAGGTTATGTTGCAATTTTTGTGTAGTCTTAACTACATCGACTGTTTACTTTGTGTTGTCAGTTTGGAATAACTGAGTAGTACAGAGTGCTAGGTTTATAACTGATGAGGCTTTATAACTTCAGCTGGCATGGGACGTACCCACAAGTCAGTATGTTAAAATAGGAATTCTCAACAAGGTTCTCCTTATGACAGTAAGGAGTACTGAAGGATTACTAGCATTCTCTGCAGCTGGTCACCTTTCCTTTCCACTCCAAGAAGATCCAAGACTTAAACTTAGTAACAGGTAGACACCTAAAGTAGGACTGGTGCAGAGCACAGGTATGTGAACTGTAAAACTGCAAGCATGGAAAAGCTGAGAAGTCCCATGCTCAAAAGCTGCGTCACTGTTTGCAGGAGTTCCTTGGGCAACCAGAACTATTTGCTTGAGCATCTTTCCACCCTTGTAAGGATTTCAGTAGTTCAGGGTGTACATAATGCTTAAGCTTCCTATGGGTTCAGAAGGCTCAGTTGTTGAAGCCCGCCTGAATGTGCACTGGTGGGACAAAGCCTTTTCTTTTTAGAATTGTGTTAGAGGAAAAATAAAACAAGATATGGATTGTCAATCTTTCTTGAATAAAGTAGTCTAATTATTACCCAAAGGAATAACTTGTCAGATGCAGGCTCTATTTACCTTATTTTTTTTTATTGGAAACAGCTGATCAAAGTAGGAGGGGGAAATGTGCTGAGCTCATGGGGAAAGCACACTGATGCATGCACTTACACAGGTTTTGGTGATCAGCCGAACAGATTAAAAGGTCCTTGGAGAGTCAGGATTCTTGAAGCAGGCTATCTTGTAGCTTTGACGCAGGACTTTCTACTTAGATGCATTAACCACCACACTGTAAGCTCGTCTGGGTGGAGGAATCTTCAATTCCTCTGAAGCAGTATTACTGTACGGGAAAGGGTTTGTGTTTTACCAGCAGGGGGGAAAATCACTTGTGTAAAATCCTGATCCTGTTTAGTAGGGTGTAGCTTTGCTTCCTTATATTGGGATTTTCCTTTGTTTTATCCAGTGATGGTTTTACTGAAAAACTGAAAATATCTTGGAAAAATGTTGGGTTTTTTTTGGTAGGTAATCATTTAGAGGTTAATGTAACAACTGTAATTGCCACCGTTGTGGTTTAAAAAATAAAAAAAAAATAATAAAAAAAAATCAACAAAGCCCACCTGAAGTGAATTTCTGTATAATTAGCAAATGTAGGTAATAGTGCCCTGAATAGGCTGACCATTCTTAGTGTTTCAGTGTGGTGCTTTTACTTAAGAAGTACAAAATCATCTTGTGTAATACATTTAAGAAAAAAAAAAAGTCATCAGGGGAGCGGGAGGTCTGGCACGAAAGCGTGGACTGATGTCTTGTTTCAATTACACATGCAGAATAAACAGCCTTGACTATGACAGTGATGTTAAAATAGGTTAAAAGGTTTGTTTTAGCAGCACAGAGAGGATCAAAATGACATGTTTAAAAGAAACACGATCTGGGTCAATGTCTGCAGAGGGCAAAAAGCTAACTCAGAATGAGGAATAAGTATGACCATGTGTATTTCTCTTGTTATATTTACATTACACAATTACAGTAGTGTTGCCAGATAAATTTACTTCTTATCTGTAGCCATTGTTGATTTATATTTTCTTACATATGTTAGAGGTTGATATGTTCTCTGACAACATCTATGAAAACTAGCATCTGGGCTTTGTCAACAATTATTTCCAAGAACAATGATGTATTTAGGTCAGTTAACTGCAGAATACCGTGGTGCATTGATCCTTTGCAGAGCTAAGTCTTGAAAGTGGTTTGCTTCCTTCAGCCAGCAGACCTTTTTAGAACAAAGCTTTTATCCCTTCTAATGCAAGAGTTAGTGATAAGTATACAAGCCAAGCAGGCAGGGAAAAGTAATCAAGCAGAAGATATAACAAGCTCCGAGGAATGTATTGTGTATTTAAATTGCAATAAAAAAAACTTTAAGGAGAATGAAAATGTTACAGGCTGTATATTAATTCCAGTATGTTAGGAAATACCTCTTGGACAATGATCAATAGACTCCATGCTGACTAATTTTGTTTTTCTTCTGTTTGCTTTCCAGCAGAGGCTTCTGAAGTTCCCCAGCTATTATTAGAAATTCATGTGCAGTGTAAAGATACAATTGCATGGCATACTAGTAGCAGTGGCAAAGGCAGCTTCAGAAATTCCCTGCCTCCTTCCTCTTTCTCACAGCTGTTAGGCTATACACTAAAATGGATTGCTGAAAAGATAACTCCTTTGAGGATGAGAAGGAATAGTGGTATCGTCTCAGTGATCCAGTTTATGGTATGGACCAATATATCCGTTTATATAACTTCAGTTGTACCTGAGAAGTATCAGACTTAAGCATGAGGGACTACAGAAGTGACAGTATAGAAAGTGTACACAAAGAGAATTTGTTAAGTAGTAAAGCCAGCTTCATGAGCATTTAGTGAAAATAATTCACTAGTGTTCAACCAGAATAAACCTGCACATGATTAGAGCTGCTTCACCAGAAGTTTTCTGTGATTGCTCTCCTTTACTTTTTTTCTAGGAGGGAGCTCACAACATGGTAGTACGACTCAGGGAGTGAAAACACAGTTCCAGAGTTGACATACTACCTCATGGTCAGACAGGTTTTTCTTAAGGATTGAATGCTACCTTCTAAATTGCAGTGCTGACATATATATAGCTCTGCTAGGAAGATGGTACTCTCTGTAGGTTATCGATCACTTTTTAACCATCCTGTGCACAGAGCCTAGTGGGGAGGAATTGATGGCCAACCCCTCCCACTATTCCAGTCAAATGAATTACCCACACATTCATTTATTAAGAACAGCGTCTGGCACAAATATGGCCATACAAAAGATAACCTGGTATATGTGACATCTGAGTAAGGTGATGCACTCAAGTTTGATCTTGGAGCTTGGAAGGCCAGATTCAGTAACAAGGCTTATTTACACAGCCACTCTATTCAGTTTGCTGGCTAGACTCGCCTGAAAATGTCTGACTCCAGCATTCAACATGCTTTGAACAACTCCGTTGTTCACTGTATATAGGTCTGGCCAGCCCCTATGTGTAGTGTTACCTCTGCAGGGTTCCAACAGGCAACTGTAGCTGTGAGTTACACTGCTCAGCTGTGTCTATATAGTTTTCTAGTTCTTAGCTATCCTAGAAGTTTGTATGCGATGGGTTTATGGCATCTCTATATAAGACAATAGTTTTACTTAGTCTAACTCTTTATGGATGTAACTGAATGCATGGCCAACCTTTCTCACACTGTTCTTGCTTCTTATCCATCAGATTCAAGTAATTGAAAAGGACAAAGCTTCTAGGCGAGGGCAGATCTATGCTACAAACACAAGAGGACAGGTTTCTCCTCTTGTCACTACAGACTGCGTAATCCAAGATCAAGGTAACTGTCCTCGTTACCACTTTGGGGGAAATGAAATAAATATATGTATATATGACTAAATTCTCACATTTGTCACCTAAAAATGGTGCTTCTTACTCTAAATTGGACATAAAATGGGAAAATTGCTCCCAGGTATGTGTGAGAGGGGGAGTAGAGGGGGGAGAACTGAATTATTAAACTTCTGGTTAATTCCAGTG
Source organism: Anas acuta (assembly GCF_963932015.1). Classification (NCBI taxonomy): domain Eukaryota; kingdom Metazoa; phylum Chordata; class Aves; order Anseriformes; family Anatidae; genus Anas; species Anas acuta. The sequence continues at coordinate 32,160,901 of NC_088982.1, read as the reverse complement.
AAAGCCATGAGATAGCCTTGCCCTCACCTTTTCTACCCTTATTGAAATTTAAAGTAATATGCATAATTGACACAACTTCTCTTAACATAAATTTTTTCAAGGTTTTCAAGTAAAAAGCCCTCTTCAGATTCTTCTGAAATTTTAAAAGATGGGCACTATAAAAAGCACTGATTCTATTATCGTTGTGTTTTAAGATAAGAATTTTGGAAGATTCTATTCAAACCATAGGGACATAGTATGAGCCTGTCTAGTTGGCTTAATGTTTTCATTTGGCTAGTGTACCTCCATTTGCTTCAGCCTAGACCTTGTAAGTACCATATTCCGTGCTCTTGACAGCAGACTTGATACTTTAATATAGATAAAACTGATGGTATCATTTAGTCCAGCATTAATTGATCAGTGCTTGGGTAAGCTATACAAAACATACGAACGCATCAAGATTTTTGGACATTACCTGAGAACAGGATAATGCAGTTCTAATGAACAAAGAAATTCCTCTCAAGAAACTGAGCAGATCTGCAGCCTGATGGTTTAAAAAAAAAAAAAATAGGAATATAAGGCAGTTTCTGAACTGCCTTGGACTTCCAGTGCTTGTCTGCCTTGCAGAATGCAGTTTCTCATGGAGGGAACTGAACTAAGTGTGCTACAAGAAACGGAGTAGTGATTTAGCACACTATCTTGCAGGATATATGAGCATGGTCATGTTAACACTGGTATCCTACCTTCTGAATTAGAGCTAGCTCATTAGCGTGGTCTTGACAGTAAGTATCAGTTTGCTGCATTTTGTTATATACAGTATTGACATTCCCACTGGGTATTTCATCCATATTATTTCCTTTTAACATCTCAGATATGGATATTTGCAAATTAATCTCTATTGAGATTCTCATTAAACTCTTCTAAAAAGATTCTCATAAATCTCTTCATTAAACTCGAACAGCAAGAAAATATTTGCCTACAGGGGGAGGCAGTGGCTGATACATGAGATGGGCAGAAGCTTCCATGGGAGAACAAAAAGCATGTATCTAACTTAGGATATGCTCTTGTAGTTTTGTTGTTGTTTTTCTGGTTTGTGTTTAGGACAGGCAGATTCCTTTTATCAGTCTTTCACTGTGCATGCTTTGTTGGGTGTTCTAGGCCATACCAGCCCTTGTTATATCCAATGTACTACCTACTGCTTCCTGTCATCTTCAGATACGGCCGAACAGACTTGAATTCCACTGGCAGCTGTCATCCAGTCTTTTGCTATTGTTCCACAAAATGAGGTGAGGACTAACAGAATATTAGTCCCATGTGGTTTTGTCTCCTAAATGTTAATAACTTCTTCTCTGGTTGGGTGGGGTGGAAGGGTGTCTTATCTATGATTGTGAAAGAGCTAGAGTAGAGAGGTAGCTGCAGAAGGCTATGAGTTGCACTTGGGTCATGATGCAACTTCAGGGGGTAAAAATCTTTGAAAAGGTACAAGAGTGGTAACTGTAATCTGAACCAGCAGGTTCCTGGTGTTGCCCCAACTATCTCTACTCTTATGCCATGACTAGCAGCTGCTAGAATTGCATAGCTATAGGCAAAGACATTAAAAGAAGATAGCCTTGGACGGTATCAACAGAGACTAAATTTATTTTACTACATGAATAGTTACATTCAAAAAATCTCATTTTTCCATTTTGTTCTTTACAATATAAAGAAGATAAGGGTATTTTCTACTTGAGCGAACTGAGTCATAGAAAGCAGACAAATGTAACTACCCATTTTTGGCAGTCATTTGGAGACAAACCTAATCAACTATTTTTTCTCACATTGCCATCTACAACAGCCCCTCCTATTCCAAGTATAGCCCTAGTTCATCTGCAAAATAATTCTGCTGATTGGCAGAGTCCTGTGACCTCAGGATAGCTGTTACATGGGTACATGGTTTCCTGGCATCCCCAATGGGTTGCATCAGTAGCAGGGATACAACCAGTTTTCAAGTGCAGCTTGTAACTGCATCATCTGTAGGGTTGTCCTTTCTTGTCCGTAACTCCCTGCCTGCATTGTGCAGCTTCTAAATTCTGCAACAAAGGTCCGTAGATGGCATTTCCTTTTCACGTGCAATGCTAACTAACTTTCAGAGCATTGTTTGCTGCAAAAAAAAAAAAAAAAAAAAAATGGGGATCTCATATAAGTTATGTGATTGTGTCTTCAGAAACTCCCTCATAAAACATGCACAGAAAAGCCTAATTAAAATTGCACAGACTTTCAGTGTTGTTTTTTTGCAGTCTTTGATTTTCTTTAACTTTGCTTTATTGCTTGTAAATTCTTTGGGTTGTGTTGGTGTTTTTTTTGTTTTTTTTTTTTTTTAAATAAGTTGGAAAAAAGCAGATGTTGCTCTTTATCTGGATGGATAACTTCCAATCCAACAGACTTCTGTAGTTTGAGTTAAGATTTTTATTTTAGCAGGGAAGATAACTACATAGTTATCTTCTCTGAGGCCCACAGGGAAATAGGGTGTATTACTTCTAGTTCTGCAGATAGCAGGTCTCACCATTTGTCTGCTAGACAGCAATGTTGGGTTTCATTCCAGTTCTTGAGAGGAATGTGCAGACTTGGCTTGCTGCCCCCTGCATTTTCTCCTAGATGAAACTCCTGCTGTTGCTTCCCCACTCCTTCACCTTACCAGACAGCCTTTGCTATTTAGTCCCTTTACCCCTCTTCTATGCCCATGTGGTTCTGCTGTCATGTTGGCTCTTCATTTGCATGTCTTTCCAATTTGCTTCTAGTCACTTAATGCTTCCCATACACGGCTTCCCTGTCTCCTGTACAGTGTTTGGACGAGTGATCAAGTTGCTTAAATTGAAATCTCTTCTGCATACATAAATTAGAAGTATGTACAAACACTTGGCCAAGTTCAGGAGGATTTTTCCAGTGTTGGCAAAAAAAAGAAAAAATGTGTGCAGTGACCCCCTGCTTCTGAAGAGTTAGTGCTCTCAAGCTGTTGGAAAGGTCAGCAGAATTCATTAATGTGTAAAGAGCAGTGTTTTTTCCCTAGTTTCTTTATCGGAAGAGGCTAAAAAACTTAAGTCTGAAAAATGTCTCTCAAAATTGGCTGAAGTCCAGTGTGGAAAAATTCAGTCTAAACAGTTGTAGCTTGGTAAAGTTTTAAGAGCTGAAGAGATGGTGTTATAGTAGGAAGTGCTGGGGAGTCTTAGCTGAGGCAGTTTTTCCAAGGCTTGCCTATGACCTTTGCTGCTGCCAAAATAAGATCTTACTCTTAAGATCTTCTTAAAAAAATAAATTAAAAATGGCCTTCCATATGGGATTTATAACAACTTCAATTCTGAAAAGCTACTTAATTTAAAGGAACTGGGCTTTTTATGGAGGTAAAATATATTCAAGTGCTTATGTGTTTCTGAATTTCCTACAATGGTGCTTTCTGCCTTGAACTAGTGACTGCAAGGCACGGGAAGATTTTCCCTTCAGGATGTCTATCCTATCTTGTGGATGCCTTTAAGTACCTTTTAACAACGTTAGCAGGTGATGCTCATCACATGTTACAGGGCTCTGTACAGTGGGAATCTGTCTAATCTCTTGATAAACAGCATGTTATATATAGTAACATCACTTTTTTTTTTCTTGCATTTTAATGAATAATATCAATTCATTCATCTTCATTGCAGCTTCAGCTGCAGATGTGCCTCTACTACTAGTATACAGAGCACTAGCACCCAGTGAGTTTCAATTCTGTTCCTTTTCAAAGGAGTTAAAAAAAAAAAAACAATGGCTACAAGGGTTTAGTGGACCATGGCTGTGAAATGCCCACAAATGCTTTGTGCAGCTGGTAATATGATGAGGAACAGCTGAGAAACAGACACATCTCAATTGAACTGTAAGGACTTGAGCAAACCCACACGCTGTACAAAATCCATTATGATGCACATCTTTCTGCGTTAGTAAAGCTGTATTTGAAAAGCCACGGGCTTCCATGGTCACCAAGTGACTTATGAGTATTCCATAAATATAACTCTTCCTTGACTGACATTTTGCTCTCATCACCGCTTATAGTTGAGGATGAATTTGAAATAGTTCAAAGATATATTTGCATGTTCAGTGGTCTGTTGCCATATGTAACTCTCTTTCTATGCCATTTCTGTACTAGGTCAGTTAGAAACAATGGGAAAAACTTAATGTGCTTCCATATAATTTGAGGATACAGCGTGGTCTTCAGATGTCTTGTTCTTCCGTTCTCCAATCCTGAGTGTGGGTTTTGATTTACTGAGGGCTGTTGTTTGCTTGTTTAGTTATTTTCTTTTGTAATTGAACACATTCACTGTTCTGGTGGATGACTTGTAAGCAGTGGTGTTACGTGTTGGTACACACTGGTGGGTTGTGCACTTGCATTAGACTCACCTGCTGGCTTTACCTTGTAACCAACAGAGGGATTTGTTGAACTGTTCTTGCCTGTGCAAGCAGCAGGAGCGAATGCCTGAGAGATTCTTCATTTCCAGTAAATGAACACAAGGGTGTAGGAGAAGGTAACTGGGGTCCTACAGGTGTATGTGTAGTCAAGATTATAGTCATCACTTTGACTCAACTGGAATTTGATCATTGAGGATTTGTTTCCTTTGACTTAAGGGGTGGAGTTAAAAGATCCTGGGATAATTTCCAAATAAAAAGTTTAATTAAGTTCAGTAGTATTTCTCAGAAATATTCCTTCCAGCCTGGAGCTCCAGACTGGACAAAGATAATTCAGTGTTTCATCATGTCTGAAAGGTAGACTTAAATTTTTTGGTCACTGTGGATTCTTTTGGGAAAGTGGAGCATCTACACGTACAGGACAGTGTTCTGTCTCCAAAAGTCATTTGGCAATGCTAGCATACAATGGGAATAAGTGTGAGTTTTTTTCCTTGCCAAAATAGGGTCTGTGGAAAAAAAAAATTAGTAGACAAGAAATACACTAACTTGAACATTTGGGTATTTTTGGAAGATGTGTGCAAAAGATATCCCTGTGTCCAGTAAAGAATAGGATACAAGTTACAGAAAATAAGAACACAAAGGAAAATCAACACAGTGCTAGGTAAGGGTGTTAAATGAAAACAACCTATGCATGCGTTTAAATCAGTGCAGTGTTTCAGGAAAAAAAAAAATACAGGGATCTTTTCCTTCAAATAAAAGGAATCTTGAAAAAATACAGGAATGTAATGGAATGAGAAGACAAAGATGCTGTGGCTTTACGTACTGTTAAAAAAGCCCCATGCAATTGAGACTCTGTGGAGTGGTGGTGTGTCCGAGAAGTTCCATAATACCTAGAAGTCTGGAAATTCTGAGTAGGGAGGACACAAGACCAACATAAATGAATACAAAGAAGGGCATAAAAATGCACCAGTAGGCTGCAATATCAGTCCTCAGATCAAGGGAGGAAAGCTGAATTCCTCAACAATTGATAGTTGAGATTAAGGAAAGAACTAGTACAGCTAAGATGCCAGATAGCAGGTGCTCGCCTGTAACCTGGTGCAGCTGTACCATGAGAACATTCTCATTTATGGCAGCCATTTATGGAAAACTTAAATAGATGTCATACTGGTCTTGCTGAAGAAAAGCTCAAGAAGGTGTGTTTGTGTCAGTAGTGTTAAATAACAAGTGAGAACTAACTTAAGACACAAGTAAAGACTGTTCAGTAGAGATCACTGACTTCTTGTGTTTGATATCCTAAGAACAGCCAGATTAGTAACACTTAGCACATGGACACTGAGCTTCAGAAGAGCAGAGCAAGTGAAGTGAGAGAATTCAGAAAGGCCCTCGAGTTGAAAGAGAGGCAACCTCCATGGAGGGCGCGCAGTCTCTCATAGATTACAAATGAGAAAAAGCCTTCCACAGCCAATCTAGAAAACTGTAGACTAGCGAACCTTACATGCATACTATATATCATTAGAAACTAAGGTCGTTAGAACATTCATGCCTCCTCACCCCTGGCCAGTGTCTTAACAGCTCTAGATGTCTCTGAATTTTTATCTATATCAAGTCTTCACTTATTATTTCTCAAAAATAACAGTTCATTTTCACTCCCCTGATTTGGATGATCTATGAAAAGTATTTGTTTGTTATAGATTTTGACAATACAGTATCATTGTTTGACAGAACTTATTTTTAGTCCACCAGTGCTTTAGCAACAGTCTATAAAAATAAACCAGCTCTCACAGTTATCATCATGAACAAAGCTCTACGTGAATTTGTTTTGGAGATGCGCAAATGTTTCCAGAACCTGAATAAACGATGTGATCTTGGTTTAACATTTAATACCGCCTACTTAAAAAGTTAGTTAAAAGAGTATTTCAAGTTTTAAAATCAAATATAAAAAATTCCAAAAAATATATATAGCTTTAAATATTAAAATATCTAGAGTGACTTTCTCTTTTGTTCCTTAGTAGTTTTGTGTTGTCACTCACTACAATGTTATTTCTTATTTATTTGTTATTTCTTCATAGAAATATTCTGTGGTGGGAAATTATTATTTCACGTTTCTCCTCAGTAGATTAACAAGTTAAAAAGATAAAACTGGAATGAAATTATTTCTCAGAAATTCTGGTGTTCATGAGCTGAAAGCCATTTAACCTTTTCAGAAGAATACTGAGATATGATGGTGGCTAGTGCAGCTGAGCTGCTTGGAAAGCCATGTGTTTTTTACAGGGATGATAGTGCATTTCCTAGGTAGAGCCCTGTCGGTACTATAAGGTTAGCAGAAACTACAAACTGGGTGAGGTGAGTAACTAGCAGGTGATGCAGTGTTACAAAATCTCTTTTCTGTTTCAAGAGCAAAGTAACAGTGTGAATTTTCATTTAGACCCCAAGACTGTTGAGTGGGTTTGAAAGAAGTAATTCAAATGTTGAATAAATAAGTTTGAAGAATTCAGGGAAATCCCTACACTCTTGTGATCTACTATGGGATCGGTGGGGACTCAGATTCTGTAGTTTGTATTTGGTGGCCAGTAAGAATGGCAAGCAGGCTGTACCTTCAGTTTGAAACACATTTTTATATAGGCACATATTTATTAATGGTTCCGTGCTTGTGCAGAGCTTTGGTTTGAGGGAGCTGAGAAACACTTACATTGCAGGCAGTACAAAATGATTTAATGGAAATATCTTACTGATTCTTCCTTTCCATTAGGGATGCATTAAAAAGCACATTGCAGAACAGAAGTGCTCACTGATAGCATCTACCCACCGTAAAAAGCCATCATTTTATTTTACCCTTTAATTTTTTTAGTTAGTTACTTGCAGGAGGACATTCCCCAATATTGTGTGAAAGACTAGCTAATTTAAGGGCTTTCAGTGAGGGATTCTATCAAAAGACTTTTAAAAAGCAAAGAGCAAAATACATTATGTCATCTGGGTCATGTTTGCCTACATGCTGGCTGACTCTTGATGGAACTCAATGGATCATGTCATGACATCCGTCTGCAAGAGTCACATCAAATCTTCCTCTGTACATCCTGTTTATTGGCACGTCTTTCTATGTTCTCCTCCACTGTAATATCTACCAATTTGCTCTCTGTGGAAGTAAGACTTGCTGGTCTGTAGCTCTAGGATCACCCAGAAGTTCTTTGTAAAGTTTCTTTTTATATTGGTGCCTTCTTTACTTTCGAGCGCTGAAGCTCACGTACGCAATTAGTTTTATGCAGTTCAGCAATTTTGCACTGTGAGTCCTTTTAGGTAAGAACCCCATGATTAGGCAGTAAATTATCCTTACTACTGGAAAGATACTTTTAAATAGCAAAAGATGCTAGTAAAAAAAAAAAAAAAAAAAGACTTTCTGAAGGAAAGGCTCTGAAAGAGCTGGGCATTTGTTTTACTCTGCTGTCTCTCTTGAAATGTCGTTTTCAGTGTTGGCTTGTAAATTTGTAATCCTCATATGGGACTTGCCATAACTGAGATTCCACTTCATATTCACCTCTAGTGGAAATGAAATGTCAGGGCTTATTGGATGTTTCATGACCTTTTTCCTTTGTGTAAACTGTATATGACTCTTTATATTGAAATTATTCAAAATTGTCGTGTGTTTGTAGACAATACTGAACTTTTCTTCTCCATTGTGGATAACAAAGCCTTCCTCCTCTCAAATGAGTACTCCATGGCAGAAAGAGCAGCTGTTGACCAGTGAAGAGATAGCAAAACTTTATCTCTGAATAGTAACTAGAGCATATTGCCCTGTGTGCTGTGCTGTGTAGTTTTCTGGATTGTCAAAGATACAGCAGTGTCTGAGTTTTGTCAATGTGTTTTGGGCATACTTTCAAAGTAATCTGTGCCTGTTGTCATGTTCTTCTAAAACATGGTGAGTGTGTGATGTAACTTAATAGTTAGGACGCAGTCTATGTTGAAATGCTTCTTCACCCTCCAGGAATGGGGAGCTATTGAGCAGTCTGTACAGCATTGCCTCTGTTTAAACTTCCAGAGATGGAAGTCAGTGGACCAGAAAGAAAGCACATGCACCAGTACTGCCTTGTAGATTCCAACCAGGCCAGTTATCTTAGACGTAGGGCCATGCTACAGGACATTCCACCATGTTCTTAAGACTGCCTTAGTATTTTTACAACCAATCCATTGTTGAGCTATTTGGAACGGTCAATCCATGTAGAAACTGTCCAGGTAGCATAAGCTTGTATCCTGAACTCATCACTGTCTATCTGCTCTGTTAAATGTGAGCCTAAACACTACTATTTCCTCCATTTTTTCAGATGTTAAAACATGTTCCAAAGCACACCTGTTAACACCTTCATTTGAGAGGGAACTGTGGAACTGGTCTTGTGGTCCTGAGTCCGGCTGGAATCTGGAAACAAGTTGTTGAGCCTTGTTGCTCTTACAGTGCTTTTTTTTTTTTCCTTCCTCCTACTGACTAACTCCAGGTTAATGTTGTGTTTTTTTGTATAGCTCTCTGCGGTGCCTGACTACCCCATGCATGGTATAGAGAGCCCAGAACTTGTATGCATCTCCAGGTGCCTTACCTCGACAGCTTTATATCACTCGGGAGGCCAGTGCCTGCAAGCTAGGTTTTGCAGTGCCTAATTTAGAGATGCATAAATCCTGTATTAGATAAGGCTTTCTTTATGGAGTATGCCCAGCGCTAGTCTGCATTTGGTAGTGAAGCATGTGGAATTGGATTGCTTCCCAAGGCTTCATCTTCTAGGAGAAAGTTTTTGTTAGCCTATTGGGCTGTCACTACACGGTGTAACAAGAATGTAGAGCCAAAGTTAGCAAAGGTTTTGGCCGCGCAGTTTTTCCTAATTCAAGTAAATTTCCTTATTTATTTTTTCCCATTTTTGTTTTTAGTGTATACTTTAAAATACTCTTCATACTTCCGTAGTGTGTTGCTCCTTGCATCACTGTTGTTACAGTAAGAACTTAATTCTGAAAGAGATGGGGACAGTGACTTGGAAAATTGACATTCATATATACCTTATTCATATTTTAATCAGAATCTCTGATTAATTCGAGCAGTCTTGAAAGGTTAGACTGGGAAAAGTGCATTTCTGAAGATTTAGGTTACGATAATGTAATTACTTTCTGATTAGTTGGAACCCATCTATTCTCCAGGATGGTCATGGCTGAAGAAGAACCTGACTAAGCACCAGTAAATATCAAGGGGAAAGAGGGAATTAAAAAATAATGATCATAGCCGCTTATTTGTTTCACCAACAAAAATTACACTCATAAAAAAAAATTACATTGGCTATTGCTAGATACATCTGTAACTCAAAATAGCTCTTTGAATGCCACTTGACATTCTGTGGGTGCATTTTCCTCTACAGGCTGCATGTTGCTCTCCTGAAATGGTGTTTGTCTCCACTTATGCACTGGCCAAAGTTGACCATAGCAACAGCAGCAAATTAAACATTGTAAGACTGCGAGCTCTAACATTAAGCCTGCAGGGATGTTACTCAGTTACCTTGGAAACTTCACAGAGTCAGCACACCCTGCTATTTAGTTAGTTCAGGATGAAAAGTTTTATTTTTTTTATACTGAAGCTATTCTTGCATGTTCAGTTTATGCATATTTTATTTATCTGTCCAGTAGTGCAGAATCATATTGTGAATGGAACAATGTAATGTATGTAATTTCAAAGGGAAAAGAAGTTTTTAGTAAACTGAATAAGCTGATGTTGTTTGATCTTATTTATTTGTATTATTTTAATGTTTAGATTTATTCTTAGTATCAAAGTGTTATTTGGATGTGTGGACATGCTGCATCTCAAGTGAAGGTCAGCAGCATGAGGCTACATCTAGGGCTTAATCATAGCAGGCTCTAATGCTGTCCTGTAGGAAAATAGGGGAGACTAAGCCTTTTACATATGTCCCTTTATTCCGTGAGAAGGGATCCTTCTCTTCTTGTAGCACAGGAAATAAATGTGAAGGAGGGGCTTTTCTGTTTAGTGTTTGACAGAATCAGGTAATCTGTGCTTGCTAAATAGATGCAAAGATGATGTCCTCAGCCTTAGAGTAGAGGAGCAATAGTACAGGTTTTTGTCCTTCCCAGGACTGCTTAGCTCCTAGCTCTTTGCACAGCCCCTTACTTGTGATATTCAGCAGCAGCTTAAGCTTCAAATAAAAGAGAGGAGTGTAGCTGCATACAAACACTCTTACTGTTGGGAGATCCTGGAGTCTGCCTGAAGCATCCAGCTATCATAGCAGTGAAAGTATTCATGGAAGGGAGACTCAGAATATAAACACTCCTACCTGTTGTTATACTTTTAAAATAACAGCTAGTTTTGCTACTGACCTTCAAAGCTAAGCTTCTGTATCATGGAAAGGACTTAAAAAGGATATTAAACTCACCCCATATATCCTTGCTTCAGAGATTAAGATATCCCCTGCTGCTTTTTGTTCACGTAATAACAATTCTTCTTATTCTTTCTAAGTATTCCTCTAATAGAGGCAAGATTACCTGACACTTCAGGTAATCTTACTTCTTTCCAATTTCAATGGAAGTAAATTAACTAGCCCTAGAGGCATGTTTACTACTTACCTGCTTGCTTTCTTGAACAATGTTAAGCAGAACTATTTAATACACCTTGAATTAAAACACATGTAAGCTTGGCTTAAAAAGTCATAGCAATACCTTCTAACAAAAAAAAAAAAAAAAAAAAAAAAAAAAACAGCTCCAGGTTTTTGAGAAGGAAAGAAACCCTCCATTCAACAGACCTTTCATGCTGTAAATCTGAAATCAGTAAGATACTTTTCTCTCAAATGCTGACAAAAATTATATGTATACATACATTGTCTACCTACCTCTGTGTGTGTGTGCGTCTGTACAAAATAACAGAAGAACCCCATCTGTTTGGCCACTGACGCTGACAGTAGCCACAATGATCCTGAAATCCATTTAGGTTTTGGTTTTGTTCTTTCTGCAAAGGTTTGAATAACACTGGCAATGCTCTCCTGTGGCAGAAATTCATCCCGAATTGTTGCTTAAGAGATTAGAACACAGCCCTATACTTAGATTTATTTACAAACTTAAATATTTGCTCCCTAAACCTAGAGCTGCGAGTTCCCTGAGCCCTGTTTGGTGAGTTGCCTGACTGGCTATCCTGAGGATATTCTAGAGTGTGTTAGAAACAGTCACAGCTGTGTTTGTGAAAAGTGGTCGTTGGCTACTCTAAAACAGAATTGATCTGCCAGTTTATCCATTATGTTTGCAGGTAATAGGTTGTGCCTGTATTTTAAACTGGTGTTAGATTTATTGTGTATTTAGCAATCCTGAAAATTTTTGTGTGTATAAACTAACACTGATGTGACCATACAAAACATGCAGAGACTAGACCTGTTAAGAAGTCAGTAGAAATAGTATTTAGAGCCCAAAGTCTGTCTGCTGTTTTGAAGATACTTCAGGGCTTTTCTGCAGTGATTTGCAAAAAAAAAATAAAATGCGTTGCTAATTTCATTTGCTTCTGTAAACTATGTCACTATCTTTTATTTCATTTTCTGCTGAATGAATGTCAAGCCAGACATCTTAAATCAGAATGCCTTCTCATGGAAAATCAAACTCCCGATTTTATTGTGAAACTTCTGTTATCAATAAAGCTAGACTACCTCCTCTTGTAACTATTAACATTTCTGTAGAAAAGGTACCTTAAACTTGTCTATTTTTCTATGGTTTTACAACTAATGTGACAATGCCAAAAAATCTCAGACAAGGACTGCAGTGCTGGACCATCTGTGATACTGACGTGTGGGAAATGGAGCTGTGGATTAGTCCAGGCATGAACCAGTATCCTCTTGTGATCTAACATGTGCGTGTCACCGTCAGCAGCCCTAAAAGGGGGCTGAGCTGCCCTAGGGTAGCTTTGTTTCCTTCTCCTTCCATTGTTCTCACCTTGTGTGCGTGCCTCTGCACCAGCTTGCAGCACCAACTTGCACTTTTGCTGCTGAGTATAGGTGTATCTCTCTCGACTGAGAGATGTCCTGCTTGAGATCTGATTCTTTAAAGTGTTAACATTTTGAAAGTCTGTTGTTCAGCACAGTTTCTTGATTATCCAATTTCACGCTCCTGCTTATATCATCAGTTAATCCTGGCTGCTGACCTTCACTTGAGATGCAGCATGTCCGTACATCCAAATAACAGTCACCACTTCAAAGCTGAGAAGTGCTGGAGAGAGCTGCCTTGTTAACAGTTGGTATTCCCAACCTGGCATCGTGACCAGAAGAAATTGTCTCTCTATTAATCCTGGATATTAAACTTTTTTTTTTCCTTCTTCTGCCACCAGTAGGTTATGGAAGTTCTAAAGAAGTAAGCTACCTACTTCTGGGCTTTCTTTGTGTCAAAATTTTATCAGTATTTCATGTGTTTCCCACATCCCCAAACTTCTTTAAATCCTTCTACTTTTGATTAGAGAAGCCTGCATTTGCACTCTTCATGCTACTAGCTCTATTCAGTAAGTTGCAGCGTTCCCCTTAAGAAGGGAACGCTGACTGAATAAATATTTTGTGGATAGTCTGACCTACGATGCACTGATATCATTGATAAGCTTTCTGTTGATTTTGGTACATGCTGGTTCTTATTCCTGTGCAGTGCCAACTTGAAGTTCACCTGCCATGCCCCAGTATTTTTCCTGCTACCATGTATGCAGGTGCATGTTTGGCCTGGGTGCGGAGGATTTTTGAACAAGAAGGTTTCAACATACTCCTTGCATTTCACTGAGATTTATAAAAAATTGGGTTAGAGCTAAGAGAGATTGCATCACAAGGTTGACGCTTCAGCCGTGCTGCATTATGCAAACAAATAAAATAGATGAAAAAGCATTATTACAGAAAATACATGAACCTGCCATGACCTTTTTAGAGGATGCAGTACAGACTGGCTCGAGTCATATCAGCTGAAGAGGCTCATAGTGTTCAGCATCCAGAAATCAATAATCAGCAAAGTTGCTTCTGACTTCAGAGGGAATGGCTTCTGATAAAAGACAGTAGGAACATCACAAAGGGAAATGCTTTCATGACATTTTAATGTGAACCAGTAAAGCAACTCAAAACCCGGGGATTGTTGTTGACTGGTTAATCGTTCTCAAAAGCAATCTGTGATGGTATAATAAAAGAGAACAAAATGCTTCAACAGTCCTAGAAAACACAGGCAGTTTAGTTCATGACCTAGGGTTGTTTTTTGTTGTTGTTGTTGTCCCTGTCATTCCCCTCCCCCCCCCCCCCCAAAAAAAAGCGCTACATTTCAAAATTTTCTGATTATCCTGTGGACTTTACCTTTCTACTGTACAAATGAAGCTCCAGATTTGCATGGGGCAGCGGTACTGACCTTGGCCAACAATCATCTCCCCCTGATCATTAGAAAGTTACATTGTGTAGCCTCTCTTAAAATGCTTGTATAAATATTTTAATAATCAGACTTACATGAATGTCAATGTAAATAGCTCTAGAAACACTGCCTTTCTGGATTTTATTGCCCCACACAGCTTGTCTGTGGGATGAATTGTCTGAATTGAGTAACTGGCAGTTGTGTCTTTATTTCGGGTAATCAGTTGTGCAAACACATTGTGTTTAATGTTTGCTGTACTGAAGTATAAAATGCTTTATATGCTAGAGTACTGTAGAATGTAATTTTAAGGAACTATCATATTATAAGTCATCAAGAGATATGTATCTGTGCAGCTTTCCGAACCCGTGAGATAATCTTCCTTTAGAAACAAATAGCCCTCATCTAAACACATCAATTAACTAGTCTCCTGAAATCTCAGATACTAAATATGGTTCTTTCAAGGGATGTGCTTTCAAAATCATTTGTACTGAGATAATTTGCAGTTGAACAGGCAATTTGTCATGTATAGTATACGGTGTAACATTGCATAGAGCAGCTATCTCTGTAAACCAGTGAAGTTCTTCAAAAGTATATGCCAAAACAGGTCGCAAATTCCTCATCTGGTGGGGAAGAGGAGGAAGGGATTGTGATAGAGGTACTGGTGCAACTGAAAATTGCTGGTACAATTCTGGTACAAGTTTTCGTGTTCCCCTTGGATGTAGCCAGATTTGCAAGTTGTGTGGGTCTCATTTCAATACATGCTCCTGTCATTTTAGCGCTGGGGTATTAAACGTATTCAAATGATCATGGAGTCAAACTCTAGGCAAAAATATTGCTCCTAATGCAGATTCATCAGGTACTAATAGGGTGTATGTTGTGGGGAGTCCACACTGGCTGTGAGGCAAAGGCATTTTGTACGTTGCATATGGAGATTCGACTTGCAGCACAGCTATGAAAGCTTTTCTTGTAGCCCAGTATGTGAGTCTGGCAATGAAAGCAGATGGTGTATATTTTTCAGTTTGTTGTGTGATAAATAGCTAGTTCTCATCACTGTTTGCATATACCTCTTTTTCATTCTCCAGAGACTCTCTTCTGATTTTCTCTTCAGAATGCTTTTCCAGAGATGTGCCATGATGAACTTGAGCTTCATCGCAGTCCTTGTTCCTACACTTATAATTTCCAGCTGTGGCCCTGATCCTGCAATATGAAAACAGTGATACTCTGCAGGCATCACAGGGAACCCTCAGGAGTAGGTCAGGTCTTCACTTTTATAGCAAGCAATAGTAATTCAGCTCTCTGAGACTTTAAAGCACAGGTTATAGTCCCTCTGGAAATTTTTATGGATGTATTTCATCTTGGAGCAGTGCCACCAATGCCTATCTATTGCTCTCTGATACAGCGCTGACTCCAGAGAGATGTTCTGGCTGAAATATTTCCAAAATAACTCTTGCTATCCCAGCTATATTTGGACTAATAGTGAGATAAGTTATAGTTTATCAGATCAGCTTTCAGGGCTTGCACTGTAGTGGGGCCCTGAGGCTTCAGAGAAGGGAAAGTTTATGCAGGTCTTCCACAGCGTTTTCCATCTCTTCTGCCCAATCCCCTTTAACAGAAAACCATACTGTCTGCCTCCCACTGCAGCTGATTCTTTCTGCTTCTCCAGTCCTCCAGCTTACATAAAAGGAATCTATTTATGAGGTCAGATTTATCCTACTGAGTAGTAGTTTTAGTCATCGGTTTTGATAAATATTTATAATTTGATAGTGCTGGAAAGCTGACAGTCAATGCTTACGTGTCCAGTTTTGTGAGGACTGTCTCTGTGCTCAGTCAGGTGATCCAAACAGGTAAATTGGGGAAAGGATTTTGAGGAGATAAAGGAGTAGGAGAGGTGCAAGAACAAAACAAACAAATACAGCAAATGTTCAAATAGTTATGGTAGATACCTAAATTGATTCATTTATTATTTGTAGAAAATTACAGGAGAAGAGAAGGAAAACGCTGGTAGTTTATAGCTGGAGAAGCAAAAGGAAAAGGAATACTGCACTGGTTTCAAAAAAAAAAAAAAAAAAAGGAATCTGAGTTTTTTTGATTTTATCTTAATCCCCTCCTTCTGTGAAAGTTTGCCACTGAGTTCCATGGGACCGTAAACAGATCCCTTTATCTTCTGGTGTACAGTGACATCTACAGAGAGTGAAGTACAGGCTGTGGAGCCTAGAAAGCAGGGCTTTCCCATTTAGCACCATTTCTTTTTGCTGTGGATGGCAACAGTTTTTGTTTTATGTATTCATTAGTGTAGACTTGTTTTTTGTTTTTTTTTTTTTGCTTTTTAAATGCTTGTACATCATTTATCTTTGTAAATTCCTATAAGATTTAGGTATTAAAAATAAAAAAAAGTTTTTTGACTCTAACGGAAATCGACAGTTGGAAATGTAATAGCAGTTTACACACCCAAACAGAAATGAATTTATGTAACAACTGTGTTGTGAAGAAGTGGGTCTGGATGATTTCAGTCTGAGTCTTTATTCAGAAATTATCATGTAAAATGGTTTACTATTAGATATGTTCATTAGTGATGTAGTGGTTTAAATTACTTTAAGAAAATACTGAAAGGTAAATGGACATTTCACGTTAAGAAATCAAAAAACAGGTATTTTTGCAAGATTTTTCTGTTAGACAAAATCCTTTAGTCTATTGCATGCATTTCTTAGTTAGGCTTAATTCCATTGATTTGGGGTTTTGTTTTGTTTTGTTTTATAGTTTTTGCAAGTTTTTTGGAAACTAAAAATAGCCAGCCTCTGCAGTATGATTTTATTGGTATTTTATCTTTTATTTCTCTACATAAGATTGGAATACTGTTTTTGTAAAACTTGACAGCATATTTTAACTTCATGCACTGGACATAGTCTCGTTGACTTCAAGAAGAACGTTTGATGCAGAAAGTTAAACATACGTGCAGATCTTAGTAACCCGTAGGCTATTAGGGCTCTAAAACCACATTAAAAAAAACTTCGTAATAAGTAAATCATAGAATCATAATGAAGCTTAAGGGAGATGAAAGATAAATATTTCCACTCCAGAAATGGAAAGACAAGGAAAAAAATAATATTCTGTTTCTGCTGTCATTAAAAAGGTAATTTATTAAGTATGTAGAAGAATGTTGCTACCTAGGCTCTGAACTTTATGGCATTTATTTTTATGATTTTTCTTATTCATGCTTTATAGGTAAAGATCTTAATTTTAATAAGGTATTTCAAAATATGGTCATTTGAGAGTAATTTTTCTCTGCTCTTGAATAACATAAAGTGTATTAGAACAGGGCTTAAAATCACTAAAAAAATGTGTATAAATACATGGGGTGTTGTGTAAGGGTGTCTTTTTTCCCTACCTGTTCAGATACTGTATTATTAATGGCAAGCCAGATCCAGGCCTCATTAAATTAATACAGCAGAATGATAATCAGAAAATTTCCAAGTAATGAACAAAACCCAGAAGTTCTAAAACTTAAGTTATTGTGGCTAGTGAGCAGGTTTTATAGCCAAGGCTCTTGTGTCTGAAAAATGACCCTGATAGTTTGCCAACTGACATTATGTGTCAATTTGTGTTAAACTCAGTTTTCGTAGAAGAAAGAACATGAAGCAATGTATTATCTCAGTGGAGCAGGAGGGATCACTTAAAACCCATGTAGTAAAATCTACCCGTATGTACTGTGTAGTAAGTTCTTGGCAAAAAGCATCACATCCTTTGGAGAAATAAATAAGTAAAATAATTGTCTCTGTAAAATATAAACAAACAATAAAATACATGTAAGCAGTGAATGCTAGAAGAACATGTATGATTCTCTAGGTATTCAAAGACTCTTATGCTCCAATAAAAGATAAAAGTGTATAATAGATTAAATATGTCCATTCCATAAGAGACAATAATTTTAAATAAGTGAATATGCTAGTGGAAAAGTTCTAGCATTCGAGGGTTGTCAGCGTTCTTCCTCTTGTAGAGATCTATCATGGGGCCCAACTCTGGATTTATTTTCTTACTCTTACAGTCAGAGATTTTAGTTAGGGTTGAAGGGAGTAAGAAAGAAAAAAAAGAAAAAAGAAAAACCACGTTTGTTTATGCTCCATAGAGTTTCACAAATAATTGAACAAACTTCCATTTGTGCAGTGGTTTCAAGTATGACTTTTCTAACATAAATTACAATTACAGGAATCTTTCAGTTGCTGCACAGTTATTACTGCAAGAGGCATCTGGAAAATGTCTTCCATTAGCTGTGGTTTTTGGCAGAGGCTATAAGCAAGCATGGTCAGTGTAATTAAGCTGACAAGTGTTTGAGATACTGTATTTGTTTACTGTATGTTCTTTCCTTCAGTAAATATTAGTACTTCTAAATCTTCTACTCTAGCTGGTGACCCTGGCAGCATTAAACCTTAGTATAGCATGTAACACAGCAGCGTTAGGGGGAAGGGCATTTAATTGAAAATATTAGAAGCTTTCTTAGTAACTACCTGTTTGCAATAGCTGCATGCAATCAGTGAGTATCAACAAATTTATTTGAGAAAAGCTCAATCTGATAGAGAAGGTGAAATACCTGACCGCAGCAGATTTCTCCCTTTTGAGCTATAAAAATCCCTTGCTGGAGAAGGTCAGCCTAGAGCCCTGAACTTCCAATGCTTTCAAAGTTTTGTAGACTTTTTGTATGGATCCTTTATTGCTTTCTGATAAATACCAAAATAGGGAGCTTGCGAGCTTGAAAATTACGTTCTTTAGGGGACCTATGAGGTTGAACCAGCTGTACTGGAGAATTTGAATAAATGCTGAACAACAGTTTCTTGGTCAGCTGAAATCTAACAAGTGTTAAGGCTGAGCAGCAGCTTTCTAGCTCACTTTATTTGGTTTCAAGTTTGCAGTGCTTTTTATAACTTCATGTACCCCTTCGTTTAGACACTTCTTTATGTTGCAAACCTTGGTGAGACTGGACCAATCTGATGTAACAGGTGCAAAGCTTACATGTGTCCCTTCATGCAGTTTATTGAAGATGGAAGAAGGTATCAGTGTGGATTTTGCAATTGCATAAATGATGGGAAGTGATATTTCTCTGATCTGTGATCCATACAAATTCCATAAAACTAAAAAGGAACTGTATCCCTGAAGTGATTTTCCTGACTAGATGACTTGAAAATAGTATAGTGAGATGCAGTGGCAAGGGCTATTTCACAAATTCAAACAACAACACAAAATACTACTTGGTAAAAATACTTAAAACACTTCTTCTTCAGTTCAGTTTTTAAAAATAAATATAAGAAAAAATAATGCTAAACCATTAATTCCAAGTCCAGTCTGTTATGGTCAAAAGTTTATTTTAAAATACTACGTCAGCATAGGATATAAAGTTGCTTGTATTGCTAACTAAAAGCAACTTTTTTGTAGAGAAATTAATTTCTTCAAGAAATCTAAATGTTCAGCAAAGAATTATTTAGAACCATGTTAGACTAGTCCTGGCCACGACTGTGGATACAGTGGTTAAATAGCCTATTAATCTTCCTGTGACAAGTGTTGGTTTTCACAGAAGATACCATGCCATATTTGTTCAAGTGTGCTGCATGTGACTCATAACTGTTCTTGTGCTCTTGGCTAAATCCCAGATCTTTGCCAGAAGTAGCCTTTCTAGACATTTGTATCAAGTTGGATTTCCTCAGCTGGATCACAGTGGTATAGTGCTTTCCCTAATACAGTAATCTTTTCAACTCTGAAACGTGAACCTTGACAGGCTCATTCCAACTTCTTTTCTGCCTGAGGCTCTGATGTTTGTGCAAGCATAGCAGATAGCAGATTTCCTAGTTTGTTAGCAATTTAAACTCTCATAAAGAGAAATTTGAATGTGTTATGAACATTTTAAGACATTTCAGTTGCAGTATCATTTTCAATCATGCTTTGTACATGTATTAGTAGTGTCTTTTATCCACATTGGAAAACACTTAAAAACATTAATGAGACCTTAAAATGCCCCAAAAACTAGGTAGATATTCTGCATACTCTACTTTGAACAGACAGAAATGTAAAAAATAACATTCTAAATGTATACAGATTGAGGAAAAAAGAGCTAAAATCCAGTGGTGACTCTTCCCAGTGTGACTAGCCATTAGACTAGCTATGGACTGAAGGCAGCTTGCTGTACAGTAGGCCAGGTTTGTGAACGTTGCAGAGCTATTTCCAGTGAAGTGGTAATGTTGCATAAAGTAGCACAAGCTTTAGGAAAAGTTCTGTTTTTAACTCCGGTGATGTGAATTAAGCTTTGAGTAGATGGTATCTTTCTAACAAAATAGCCATAATTTAATCTGTAGCCTGAGGATAGCAGACTCCTGCCTGTGGAAATAACCTGGGTCAGTTTTACCTACTCAGGCTTAACAGGGTAGAGATAGGAGAAAATTGACATTCATGGGGGGATATGCTGCATTCTCCAAATACAAGATGAGCTTGCATTACTAGAATGTTGTGAGCTTTGTTTGTTTTCTTAAATCAGCGTGAAGAAAAAAATATTATAACCTGGCGAAGTGTTTACATACCTCCTTGATCAATAAAGAGGAGCCTGTGTTACCACATGGTAACTTTTGAAAGGAGTTGTTGGGTTGTTCCTCTCCACACTGTAAACATTTTTTTTCCTGCTCTTGTAATGGTTTTTAGTCCCGCTGTTCTTCTTTCAACATCTGGACCACATTGTCTGACGGGTAGACCATTATGAAAGACCTGAGCTATCTGTGGGATCATATGAATACGTTGCTACTTTGGATTATTGCTGAGTATTTCCAATGCACAAAATAATTTATGATTTTATGTCAACACAAACAAAATCCTTTTAATACCTATGTTGGAGTAAATGCATTTATAAGCTGAATATCAGAGTCCAAGAACATTTTAGGAAATTTTCAGATGTGGAGGATTTAAGCTTACAATCATGTTTTGCTCTTTTGTGTTGGAGACTAGCAACTAACAGTAATCAAAAGTTTCTCGAAGTCATGGATCACAAATCTTCAACTGAGGTGCTGGTTTGGTCCTTGGAAAGGTGTAGAAGATGTTCAGAGGTTATAGTTCAAATTCTGTGATGCAGTTTTGTTTTTTAGCTGCATTACTTACTAATTTTGCAGACAGACATGCACCTGAATTGCCTTCTCAGCTTTTCAAACCTTAGCATGGGAATCTGAATCTTTTCTTGGCATGAGTAGTTTTAGTGTTCTGACCAGTAAGTTATAATGGAATGGGTCCTCTGTCCTAATACTAAATTAGTTAAGAACTTGTTCCAAAATCTACTCAAGCCACTGGAAGTATTTGTAGTTGATTTTATTAGATAAATGTATTTCGTACTGCCCAAAGCACAAATTATTTAAGCTTTTCAAACTTTACAAAATTTTTCAAAATTCCTAGCGTGACCTCACCTGCCCACAGCATGGACATATTTTTTGGTCGTTTCTGAAAGAAGGTGAAATTTTCTTTCCATCAGTGGAATGTGGGTATGATAAAATTATGAAAGGCGGTTCAGTCCAACAAAGCCTTGAAGTACGTACAAGTAACTTCCTCAGACCATCAGATTATTGCTGGTGTACAAAGAAATGAACAGGTTGTTTAATTCTGGTCTCTCACAAAGTCCAGTGAAATCCCGGAGACTGCCTTTAGAGATTCCATTGACATCTGCATTAAACCTCAGGACAGGAGAGAACTCAGTGGCTGTAGTGGGGCATTACAGAAATAATGTGGGATCCTCAGTGTAGCTTTGCTGCTTTCTGCAGCTAAGCTTTTGAAAATGTGTATACTGAACAGCTCCATGCCATTTTCACAGTTCTTTTTCTCTAATGTGTAACCCTGTGTTCATCATCACAGTCTTGCTTTCAGTGCAGTGAATTTGCCATACAGTTTAAATGAGGGAGCTTCTGTGATAAGCCATCTAGCATGGTTTGTCTTCTTGTTGCAAAGACCTCTTCCGTAGACTCAGCAGAATGTTACAAAAAATAAATCTCTGATAAAATCAACACTCACACTGGAAATGTTGTCACTGAATTTTAGAGAAGTTAACATTATTTTATAATAATTTTCTCATTTTGCTCCAAGTTAGAAAAGTTTAGTTCTTTTATAAATCAGTTTAAGACCAGAACTGAAAAGCCATTTCCTTTTGTGCTTATCAAATGACAAGGATGAACAGCTACAAAAAATGTTAACAAATAACAGCTGTTTTGCATTATTGTGCTCCTGCTAAGCGGATGTGGCAAGAGCACTAGTTCTCATTTCTGCCATATATTTGTCAGAAATTATGCAGGAATTCTTTATAAATAGCAATGTGCTATGAGAGTTCAGAAAGTAATGTTTGATATGTCTTTTGAAACTAGTATACAAATACAGAAAACAGAACAATACTGTCTGGTTTTAGTTGACGAGTTGATCTTGATTTACATGATTCAAATGAAGTGAGATCAAGGGTATAGTGTTTAATTTTATGTGTTCTGAGGATATGACTATGGATAAGTCATAATTCAAGGATTAGATGATTTTTTCTTAGATGGAGTTTTCCGTGGTTTCTTTGTTATGAGTATAATTTGGTGAGTGGTCAGAAGCCTTTATATGAAGGCAGTGAAATAGCATAAATAACTATAATGGAAAAGTTGTCCTGAATTTGACACCAGGTAACGACCACTACTCATCTTAATCAGAATTAGAAAAACTGAACTTAGGTGTATGGCTGGGCCCATCATGATTTCTGTTGCTATGTGCACTTTATAGCATCTTCCTGGGTACATCTGTAAGCATTACATTGCTTTTTTTATAAACAAAAATAAACAATCATCATCTTGATAGTCACAGAAGCTTGGTCAGTAGTGTGTATCACAATATGTATGCTACTTACATGTCTCTTACGTACGACTGTGGCTAAGAAGCTGTGCAGTCAACATTAACATGACACTGTCTAATTTTCCCTGTTAATATTTTTTCCATAGGATAACAAGCCTCCAAATCCACCAGCTTATATCTTCGTGATTGATGTATCATACAGAAATATAAACAGTGGCCTAGTTGAGCTCTTCAGTGAGGAACAGGAAGACTCTGCTAGATAAGCTTCCAAGGTAAAGAAACATAAGTGTGTTTTGCTCAATGTACCATACTACAGTTTTCAAGAAGCTATGCATGTTGAGAGGCAAAACCAAGGAAGTGCAAAAAATGACAGAATTTCCAGTATAGGCATTTTGAGGTGATAGTGACTAAATGGTAATTTTAAAATTGCTGGCAGTTTTTGAAAAACTCAGTTTGATATCTGGGTTTATTATATGAACAGAAGGAATGTGTTGCACTGATTGAACATGCAGCATCCTTTCTTTTCTTTTCCTGTACTGAACTCTAGTGGTGTTATCAGCTAAGTCCCAGCTTGTGGTTTTGACTTTACTTTCTGTAGTTCTGTTTACTGTAGTACTGCTTTTCTCCTTAAATTAAGCAGAGAAATACCACAAACCAGAATCTCAAGAGAGTAAAGTCTCTCTAAAGCCAGTGTTGGTGGGTCGTATCTTTAGCTCTTTTTTGTTAATCAGCAGAACTCTTAGCTTGCTTTGTTGTGAGATTTTTCTGCCCTGGTATGTATCTGAGAGGGGAGCAAATCTTTTAGGCAACTGACATTCTGTTAAATATGGCATGTTTGCGATGTCAGCATTAAACGTGTAGTAGTACTATTAATACTGATCTGTATTAATCATGGTATGTTACTTTAGTGTGGTTTTGTGTAGTTTTTAGTATGATATGTTATGGGCAGTTTTCATTAACATTTAAATAATGCCAACAGTTAAATGAAAGCAGTGGAAGTCCAACTGAAAAAATGAAGTAGACAAGGTGTTACTTAGTTGAGGCATACAAAAGGATCAAAGAGCATACAGAAAGAAAACACATTCCAAATAACAGTGTTTGTAGAGGAGAACAGGCTTAAGAAACAGAGGGAGCAAAGTGAGGAAGAGTGGGAGACAAGATCCTTGAGATAATCTGGGATATGTTAAAAATCTTTTTATCCTATGTGCTTGTTGGATCTCTGTGCATGAAAGAAATTCCAGTTCAGGGTGGGGAGTTAGTTTGTTAGATGCCCAAGTAAGACCATCCCTTGAGCACTTTGTCATTGAAGATTACACTGGAGACATGAGTGTTTGATATTGTCCTGAACATATCTCAGAGCTTTCTATCAGGATTGGTCATGACTCTGAAGATAATGAAAGGCCGCGAGCATAGTAGCAAAAAACAATTGGCAGTTTAGGAACACCTAGTCTTGAATAGAGAAAGTAAAGGAAAAATGAAAGCAAGTGTATCTATATCACAAGAAATAGCATACTCTTTTCCTCACAAGCACTACTGCTAAATACCCTGTTTGCATGGACAAAGTTTTCATGTCCACTGAAAAAAGCAAGATAAATAAATAAATAAAGGGCAGGCCTGAGAGTTGCTTCAGAGTTGTCTGTTGCCTTTAAACAATATGAATTAAAAATAATCAGGCACTCACTCCACCAGCATTTGTGGTCAAACTTTTATTTTGGTGCCAAGACACGAACTTCACTGTGTATTCATTTTCTGTTGCTGAAAAAAGACACCTGCAAAAATATTCTGCTGTTATCACATGAGGTGAAAACATTGTGCTGGGAATTCACCCTGTGCTCAGATTTCCGGGAGCCCAAATTCTTTAAGAGGAAAGACTTCTGGTTAACAGAGCAATGTGTAACAAAAAGGCCACTGGTGTGGCAGCTTGTGGCAGGTAAGCCTGTGAGAACGGCTGAGAAGTGAGAAGTTAAAGCTAGCAAATAATGGACTAAGTTAGGTGTCTAGAGACTTTGTGTTAAAAGGGCCTTATGCTTCTGCAGATTTGCAGCATAGCAGAAAACACGTTATTTGCTTGCTAGAAGTTTTAGGGCAGACACTTTCAAATTTAGATGTTCTAAACCAGAACACTGATTCTCTATTTAGAGAAATACAGAGAAATGTGCTTACAGAAATTCTGCTCCTGACCTCAGAGAATCAGGCTATTTGTACCAATATGATTTTTAGCCATATAACTTAAAAAAAATTGAGTACATTTGATTCAGACATCTCCTTCTGAGACATTAAAAAGAACCAAGTGTGTTAGCTGCACAGGCAATCAACTGCTGTGTTTGACAAGGGATCTTTAAAACAATGATAGAAGAAATCAAATTGTGGCAGACTGCCACACTGTAATTGTCTGATGAAATTGTCCCAAATACCTGCTATGTAAAAGTGTTGGAACCAGTAGGATGATGTGGCTATTTCTTCTTGAAGTAGAAGAGTGCTATATGTGCCTGAAGTTAGTAATAACTTGTCCTGAATGCTCCCTGTTAATCATGTTACTTGGAAAATAGTAGTGTCTGATTGCTAGGAATGATTAGAGACTTGCATTCAGAAAGGATGCATCTAGTTGAGTTACAGGATCTCGGAGAGATTGTTTAAAATGCTTCTTTATGGAATGTGTTCATACAGAATACTGGTTTGTTTTAAATTAAAGGTAGCCCCTTTCTCATCCAGCTGCTTCCACAGAGCAGGAATGGTGGATTAGCATTCTTTATTGACATGGTTGTTAAAGATCGTAGACGTGAAAAATGGTTTCCCTCCCAAGCTCAAGGTTTTAGATGAAGCTTGTAAAACTAAGAGTATGTGCTATTTTAGAAGTAATTAAGACTGATTTTTAGAATACAGCTGTCTTCTACTAAACTTAGGGCTGCAAACCTGGTCTCATTAGTCTTATTAATGATACTGCTAATAATGACACAGTAACTAGTGCTTAGGGGAATTACCTCCTGAAAAACAGCTCCTGAGCTTGCTGCTTGCAGTGTTCTTGCAGGTGTAGCTCATGGCAGCGGTTTGTGAGCTTTAGTTGGCCTGGGAACACACTAGGAATAACAAGAAATTTCTATAGTACATTTTCTGCATGATGCACAGCTGAGGGACCCAAGACTAGGAATAACAAGAAATTTCTATAGTACATTTTCTGCATGATGCACAGCTGAGGGATCCAAGACTAGGAATAACAAGAAATTTCTATAGTACATTTTCTGCATGATGCACAGCTGAGGGATCCAAGACCTTTTGCTGCTTAAAAGCAGTCCTGCCAAAGCAGAAGATCGAGCCACCGAACTCTGAAAGTCGCCAGACATTTATTATTCAAGCCTAGTAACTGTTCTCTCCAGGCATTGATCATTAGTGTCACTGAATTACAATGTATTCTAAATAAAGCTGATTTTCTGATTGTGTCTTGTAAAGGATTGTCCTGTTCCCTCTTTTCCATGTTTTGAAGACAGGGTCTATTCTTTATCTTAGATACTCTTGCCTGCTTGAATGGGATGCACAGTTGATAGGGTTGACTTTAATATATATTATAAAATAAATTTACAACGGTTGATTTAATATGGTTGTTTTAATTTGACCTGAGGCAAAGACTAGGGCAATTGCATCTGGTTGGTTGGTTGCTTTGTTGCTCCCAGTACAGATAATGAAAGCAGCCCTGTATTTCGAATGAATGCTTTTATTGCAAGGCCAGAGTTTCAAAATTATAACCACTTGTTTTTTGTTTTTCTCACAGAGAAGAGCAAGAAGAATCCTCAGCAATTCGAGTTGGTTTTGTCACTTATAACAAGGCCATCCACTTCTTTAAAGTAAAAAGCAACTTAGCTCAGCCTCAGATGATGGTGGTCTCAGATGTTGAAGAAGTTTTTGTTCCTTTGCTGGATGGTTTCCGTGTTAGCTTTCAGGAATCACGATCTGTTGTTAACAAGTAAAGTACAATAATTCCGTATCTGAATAAGAGTTGAATGCTTAGAATAGACTTTTTCCCTTTTAGTCAATTGTGTTACGGGGTTTTGGAGGATGCATGAATTTGTTGAAATGCTTTACAAGTCAGCAGATGCATCAAGTCTTGTATTTCCACCTCTGAGGGGAAGCAAATGTAGCAGCGACTCGCAATGCTGAATTTGAAAGCCTGTTTAGACCAGCTGTGAGCCAGGCATCTTCAGCTCTGCTTCATCAGAAGTGGGAGGGCGGGCTGTGGCTTTCTGCTATGTTGCATGTTTTTCCTGGTTTTCCTCCTATATATGTGATGCATGCCTAGGTATGATCTAAAGACTCTTAAGTCTTTATCCATACTAGAACTCCTTTATTTTTAGCTATTTTTGATTTAATGCATGTTCCTTTATGTTATCAACTTTGAAATAATGCATTTCAATAGAATTTTAAAATTCATGTTTCATTTTATTCTGGCTGGAATCCTAAGAAATCAAA
This sequence comes from Anas acuta, assembly GCF_963932015.1. Classification (NCBI taxonomy): domain Eukaryota; kingdom Metazoa; phylum Chordata; class Aves; order Anseriformes; family Anatidae; genus Anas; species Anas acuta. The sequence goes on along the minus strand of NC_088982.1, from coordinate 32,133,841 downwards.
ACTTTTAAGTATAAACTTGCATGGAAAAGAACTTCCTCTATAAAGACTTGGTATGTCACATTTTTGGGGATTATCCCAAATACGCTAACCAGTTGAGACACTGAACCTTTCTTCTTTCATAGCTTGTTGGACCAGATTCCAGAGATGTTTGCAGACACTAACGAGAGTATATGCATTTTAGACACGTTGTCAAAAGCAGTGTCAGTAATTCTTGATGCATATGGTGGTAAGTCAATCTTGCATTCTTTAGAGACTACTTTTTAAGAGTAATTTAGCGTCCCATGTAGGAATTACTGTACAGATGCATGATCCAAAGGATCTATGTTACACTAAGTTATTTACTGAAACAAAATTCCCAGTTTGCTTTGGGACTTCACTTCTATCAAGAGTAAGGACTAACTGAATGGTTTGGCTCCAAAGAACTTTGCAGAAAGTTTACACTGTTCTCAGAGACACCACAGCATATGAATGAAAATTAGGCTTGTTTATCTGAGAAATAGAATAAATGTCAATATGATGTCTTTGCAACAGGCTGCAGAATGTGCTGGAATATTGTTTATCTTCCATTCTTCATTGCCAACTGCGGAAGCACCGGGGAAGCTGAGAAACAGAGATGACAAAAAACTACTCAATACAAATAAAGAAAAGGTATTTTCTACTTGGAGTTCACAGGGGACTGCTATTACACTGAATTTCTCTAGTACAGCCTTGGTCTTTTTCACTTCTTTTCTTTTACAAATAATTGTTGTTTAAATATATAATATTCCCATATTATACTGTGCCCTGACGATTTAGATACAGAGAATGAATATATAGGTATTGGCCCTACAAGAATTCTGAGGCTAACGTATGGCCGAGCAGCAACACCCATCAGTAAAGGAAATCAACCAGCTGCAAATAATTCCACCCACCCAGAGCCTTTGCTACCTGCAAGGTGTGATTTAGTTCTACAAGAACATACTGAGTTTTCAATGCATGTAAATGGTGATAGAATGTGTGAGCAGGGGCAACACAATTGCAATCAAATCCATGTCTCATTTTTATTTTTCATTTGTGTATTTGGATAGATTGGCTACCAACAGTATCTAATGTCATCACATTTGTATTTTTTGAATTCTGTGCAGACACTCTTCCAGCCTCAAGTAAAGAGACTTTAGCCAGGGATAGCGTGGCTAACGGCTGCTGCATGAATTTGTTCCTCTTCCCGAAGCAGTACGTGGACATAGCCTCCCTGGGTCTTGTCACAATGTACACTGGAGGAACATTGTACAAGTACAACAATTTCCAGGTAAGTGGTGCAAGTTTCCTACCTGTCAGATAGTAACACCTGGGGATTGGTTGTTTTTATTTCAAAGCATGCTTTGACAGCATAACAGTAGAGTGACTCTAGAAAAATTATTTATAAACCCCAGGGGGTAAAATTAAAATGTATAAATAGCAGATCAGGCTCAAAGAGGTATCCTGAGACCATAATTTTACTTCTACATAAGCTGGTTGGTATCTAAAATTAAACCCACTTACCTACATATGGTGACATACAGGGTAGTCAATTACTCCTGCATTTACAGTTAAAAATGCTTATGATAAAGACACTCCTCCCCAAAAGAAAAGCCATAACAACACTGCTTTGTTTAAAATTTCATGGGAATCTTTATGAGGAATAGGGGACTTTCTCCGTGTCATCAGCTGATCTGCAAAACCATTTTTTGCTAAGTGATCAAGGCTACTCTAATTTTTAAGGCTTATTTTTTAAGGCAGGGCAGGGGCAGAGTTCACAGCGGACTGGGGGAGTGTTGGATTTCTGCTGGTTTGCTGCCACCCCGTGGTGAACTGCACTTTGTGCTTTGTGCTTTCAGCGCGATTCTGATAGCCCCCAGTTCCTCACCGACCTGAGGAAGGACATAGAAAAAAAGACCAGCTTAGATGCAATAATGAGGGTTCAGACGAGTACAGGTAACGCTACCCGTTGGGAATGAAAATAAATATGAATGCACATGAGAATATCTAACTATAAATAATACAGTGCTAGAAGTGCTCTACAGAACACGCGTAACATCAGGCTTCCTGTTTTAACTTCATTATGTACCTTTTGAACAGTATAGACTGGTAAAATGAGTGTGCCCCTACTGTATATACCTACTTAAATCTGCAATACAATTAAGATTTCTGATCACTATGCATGGATCCAGAAATGCAAATAAGTTGTACAAAAGAGGGAGTTGTTGCTGTACTCTTACATAGAATATCCTGAGTTGGAAGGGACCCTTAAGGATCATGTTCTTTCATTACTTCAAATTAAATTAATGTTCCTACTTTTCAATATTCTTGCCTCAAATGCAAATATTTGAGAAATACAAACACACAAAACGGCCAAGTGAACAGTGCAAAAGGTTGTGGGGCATCTCTGAGCTGCAGCACCCCTTCATGGCCCATCAGAGCAGCTTCACTTTGTCCTCACAGATGCCGTTGACTGAGGCTGCACACCCTGAGGGGAAATGGTTCCCATTTTAGTAAGCACAACTGAATGACCAAAAAAGAAGTCACAAAATAATGTGACTTGTACTTGTGATTTATAAATAAAATAATATGTTTTTAAATAGAATAATATTGTTTGTTTGTTTTAATCTGGCTACAGGCTTTAGGGCTACTGGCTTCTTTGGTGCCATTTACATGAACAACACCACAGATGTAAAAATGGCAGCAGTTGACTGTGACAAGGCAGTGACGGTAGAGTTCAAACATGACGACAAACTAAATGAAGACAGCAGCACCTTAATTCAGGTTAAAAAAAAAACTTAATGACATACTGTGTCTTGAAATTGTAAGAACTTCTGCAGCCATAATAATAAAAAAAGAAAAATGTTATGCCGTAGCACCGAGGGGAGGAAGGTACAGCTTGCACAGACTCTAGTGTCACAGTACCACTAATAAAGTAAGGTTTTAATTAACGAGCCAAAGAGTGCTACCTTGCAATGCCAGGCTGTTCCAAAACTAAAGAAATCTGTTCTTCCCTTCTTACTCTTATTCCTTCAGTAATAATTCCTGGAAATGCAGAATAGGCAATACTTAAAACTGGCATTTCTCTGCCTAATTGCCAACACGTGTGATACACCTGTGCCTAACAAAAGATGTGCCCCAACCAACAGCAGATAATGCGAGGTTGCCATTTACTGTTCTAGGTATTTTGTTATGACATTTTTCTTTTATTAATGGCAGAAAATGTTACAGCTTGCAAGGTCTTGAACTTAAGCCATGGAATTACCTGAACTTTCATTTCTGCTCCACTTAGCTTTTATCTTGCCCCTATAAATACACTTTATAGTCTAGCAGTTAATCCTTGTACAAACACAGTACAGTGGAACATCCAGTTTGGTATGTCTGCCGTCACCTCCTGGAGCAGTGCTGCAGCAGTGACAGGAAAAATGCATGCCGTATAGATGTTGTGTTTACCTGGCTTCCCTTTGACAGAGACATGCAGCAGATCCAGTGCATGGCAGATTGCAGTCACCTGCTGTTGGTGTTTGCCCTGCAAACTTCATTTTCCATCTGTAGACAAGATGATGAGATTCTTTTTTAATTGTGGTGTTAAGAAACAAGTGTGTGCCAGCAAAATTTTAGCAGTCAGGAAAGCTTGAGCTCAGTTCCTTTACTTTACATACTTGGAAAAGGGTTTTCCTAAATGCTAACATTATATTGAAGAAGAATTAGAGTCATAAGCAAATTCTTAAATTATCCCTCCAATTTTAATATCTAAGTCAATGGAAGGGATGAGATACAGGGGTGGGGTTAGAAGGACTTCATGTCACTTCGTAATCAATTTATCCATATCAGAAGACCCACTTCACTTTTTAAGATTACTAAGTTTTTGTGTTGCTTTTGCTAATAACATGATGAACAGATACTTGTCAGCAAGCTTCTGATGCCTGGTATGGTGCCTTTTCAGTTATGTTCCTTTGGGGCACTCTTCTTAATAGCACATTCAAATATTACACAATTACAAGGGATGCTTTACAGATTTCCAGTCAGTGGTCTCTTGTTTCAGATGATACCATCAGTATGTAGCAAATGAGAGAGTAATAAGCCTTTCAATTAGTCATATATTTATATACTTTTATATACTTGCATACTTTTGACATTTATATACTTTTAAGGCTAATAATTTTTATAATGCATGTAAAAGTCTAATCTACTTCCACAAAATGAACAGGTATGGTGTTTCTCTAGTTCATTAATGCTGAAGCAGCGCTACTAGGCTGGGCTTTCCTTGGGTGTAGTTATATGCCTTTTATGCACTAAGTAGTGGCTCTCACACAGTGGAAGCTTTGAGAATTGACTTTTTGTTTTAAACTCAAAATGAATGGTAATTGGCTCATCTGTGTTGCAGTGTGCTCTACACATCAATAAGTGGACAAGAAGACTGCATGTACACAATATCAGTTTAAACTTAGCTCCCAGTTAGCTGATGTCTACAAGCCTTGCGAGACTGACGCACTTACCAACTTCTTCGCTAAGTCAGGTAAAGTTATAACAGATCGATTTTGTTTCCTTTTTGCTTTCTCTAGGGGTGGAGGAAGAGAAAGGTAGGAGATGAAGTGATTGCCTAGTGGGAAATCGTGTTTTGTAACTTGCTATTCCAAGCCCAAGCAATTTGCCACTCTATTACAAAATAGGAAAGAGAACTAGATCATGTATGTAGATACACATGCCATAAAAATAATGTCAGGGAAAGGTAGCTAGAAACAGGTAATACACAAAAGTGCATGGCATTTTTTGAAGATTAATAAGCATCCTCTAAAATGATACAGGAAAGACTGAAAAAGCACCCACAGAGGTGAGTTTTACTACATTAAAAACTACTTAAAAACTAGCAAAATGTAGATACTTTAAGCGTGTCTGCTATTAACATACTCTTGTTCTTCTGTATTTGTAGCTTTTAAAGCTGTTCTAAGCCAACCCCTGAAGACGGTCATAGAAGTCCTGGTCAATCAGACGGCTCACATGCTGGCATGTTGCCACAAGAACTGTGCCAGCCCATCGGCAGTAAGCCAAGTAAGGACCAACCTGCATAAGTCAGGCTGTTGCAGCAGAGGAACAATCACCCCTGTAATGTCAGCAGTGACAGAAAGGGAAATTTGAGGACATGCTTCTCATTTTTTCATCTTCTTTCAAGTCTAATTAATGGCAGGTTTGATTCAATGGTAGCAATTGCAGCATGTGGAGGCTGTTGTTCTGGGACAAATAGCAGTGCCATTGAGGAAGCTGATTATCATGCTCATACCAGACCAATAAGACAGCTGGTTTTCTTCCTGCTGAAATTATGTACTAATTCACAAAAGTTGTCACTTTTTTTTCTTCTTACATTGTTAAAAAAGTTAGTATTTTGATTTTTGACAACAGTCTTAATTGTCAAAGCTGAAAATGAGAAACACTCTGTAGCCAGTAACATAGGCTCAGGTGAGGATCTCAGTTGAGAGGTGGCTGAAAGAATTTTAGTAGATAAGATAGGCTAATGAGCATGTGAAAGGAAGCCAAAAGAATTTTAGTAAGTAAGACAGGTAAGGGATGTGTACTATATCTTCCGCTACCTGTTGTGCAAAGAAACTGAGGCAAAAAACTCTGGGATTCCTCACGAGACACAGTCTCTGATAGAAAACAGGAAACTGAAACCAAATCTGCAGTTTAAGCAGAAGCTGAGAAGCTTATGAGTCTATGCTGAGATGAGAAGTCAACCAGCAGTGATGAGGAAGACTCAGTAATCTTCATATCCACGACCCAGAGCAACCACTACCAGAAAACACTGTGCAAGCGTGGATAGGAGGAATCTATGAAAATGACTCCCTGGAATTAATTTTAATACAAAGTGGGGATAGGTCATGCATATGTATAGGCATCTCGAGAAACTTCATGCATATGTAACTCTTCACCACCTATAACCAAGGCACGTGCCGCGCTGGGGTGCACACGACTTTGGTGGGACTACCCACCGTGCCGCCCGGCGCTGAATAAACACACCTACTTTGATTGTGGAGTTTGCTTTCTGCACGTCACAGACACTTTTTAATTTTTCCTTTAGCAGAGTCTTGCTATAGACAAAATTGTCTCCTTTTGCTTACTAATGACAGTTCTTAAAATTATTTTGTGACAGTAAAATTCTTAAGCATGTAGCTGCAAAAAATGCTCTATAGCACCCTGGTAAATACAAAAACACTCTTGTTTTGTTTTTTACAGAAAATGAACCTTATAATGCATCAACCCTTCAAATGTTATAAATTTATGGGCAAATTTATGTTTTTAATTACTACTAGGGTGCTTTGCTATTTAGTTTGTATTAAGCTCTTTTTATCATTTTGGTAAAAAAAAAAAAAAAAAGGATAATCAGATCTGATCCCTGTTTATGAACACCTCCAAATACTTGCAGAAAAAGATAAGAAAAAGCTACCCAAAGCTTCCTGTGTCCTAATCTCTAACAAATAATGCTCCATAGGCATTAACAACTCCCATTTGCCATATATGACTTTCTTGCTTATGCCTCAGCATATCTTGCTTTTTAATAGTAATCTTACCTTCTTGTACATTCTCTGCAGCCTTTGGGATTTCTAAATGCTGGTCAGAAATTGGACACATCATCATTAAAACTGGAGTCATTCAAGGGGTTCATGACATTTTGGTTTCTGTTTGCTCTCCATAGCAGAAAAAATAGCATCAATTCAGAGATCTGAAGACCACTGAAAAATTTAAAGTTAACAGCAAACACTGTTGCCCAGTCTTGGCTCTTGATCCCTGAGGTCATTCTACTTACTCGTTATTAGGTAATGTTTTGTGATCATTTGAGGGAACTGGAACCATGATGCATTTTGCATGAAGCAAACACAGTGCTGACTTCTGCGTATTCAGTGCACCTTATGTGGATGGGTGCAATCAGGTCTGAACAGCCTCTTCCTGCACAGGAGTGGCCATAGAGTTTTCATCTTTCAAGCAGGTGTACATACACCATGAACAGATAAGCCTGCAGTAGCACATACTAGCTCTCCAAAAACACCGGTGGGGTTTTCCCTTCCCTCTGATACTTTACCTAATGAGGACAGAGAACAATCCAACAAGCTGTGCGCCCTCCAAGGAGGAGTCACAGAGTCACAGGAGTTCTGGGAGCCACGCTTCTCCAGCTGTGACTCCTTCCTATCCAGTATTCACTATTGTAGTGACTCCAAAAGGTGCCCAGAGACACATACCAGAGGAGAGTTTGCAAGCAACGCCCCCTTATCAGACTACCAGAACATAGCATGTCCCTGGCAGATACTGTTCCAAAATAGCAGACACGTGAACATTAGTCAGGTGGTACTTCAGCTGATGAACTAATACATTCCTATAGATTAACAAAAAGATGTTCCTACCTAAAGCAAATAGCAGTAGGCTCCAAGACCACCAAACGTGGTCAGTCTGACAGTCAATCTTCCTTTTGTGATATATGGAGTAATAATTCGTGTCAAGAAGATGGTTGATGTTAATAAAGAAGGGGGAGATGTGGGAGTGTGGCCATGGGGGTCAGCAAGCCCCATGGTTGGTGCTAACATCAGACTCTTAACAATGAGGCCATCAGGAATGTAAAGAATTTAGAGGGAACAGAGAAGGGCAATTCAGGAGACACCATTCCCCATCTTGGGTTGTTTGTTCTCCAGCCTGTCCTCCAGATGAAAAGGCAACACAATATAATGAAGTTATGTCATCAATAAAGAAGTAGAAAAAAGGAATGATAGGGACAGGCTAGCAGAACAGTGACCAGGACGGGACCAGGGACATTGATCACCTCATGAAGATGGGTTCGGCCAAACTCAGCAAACTGCTTTCTAAATATACAGAACATTGTTTTTACATACTAGACCTGAGTACTCCTATACCTATGTACAAGCAGAAAAGGTATCAACTGAAACATAAACATGGCAAAATTTTAAAAGGCAAGTGTTTAACAAACAATCTGCAGCTCCCTCACTGTCTGGCAAACCACACGTGTCTGACTGTGGCTCCACAGGGCTCTTTAAGGCCTCAGAGACTGCTCACCAGGTGCCGAGCAATCCCACTGCAACCTTGTCATTTTTAGTTGCAGAGTCCCACACCTTGACCTCAGTTTGTTCCCATGTGTCAGGATCATAAACTGTCTGATTGTTAATAAGGAGAATAAGCTGTAAGGTTACCAGGACAGTCTTTGTTTCTAAGGACGTATGATTCCCCATAATGTGCAGCTGCTTACCAGCGAGGGGCAGTTGTGTGCACGGGTCTGCTCCTCAGCTTGAGTTTCTTTCCAGCAACTTTCTGTAGGAGCTTCTTTGAGCGGTTTGCTGAGTTTGGCCAAACCTATCTTCATGAGGCAATCAATGTGCCTGTTCCCGTCCTGGTCCCTGTTCTGCTAGCCTGTCCCTATCATTCCTTTTTTCTACTTCTTTACTGATGACATAACTTCATTATATCGTGTTGCCTTTTTATCTTGAGGGCAGGCTCCTCTCTTATACCCTTCTCCCCACAGCAGCCCTTTTCAAAACAACTCTTCGTTGGTCAAACAACTTTGCCCAGCAACAGCAAACACCCAGCAACTTCCATGCCTTAACGGCCGGAGAACAAGCAACCCAAGCCAGCACGGCATCTCCTGAATCGCCCTTCTCTGTTCGCTCTAAACTCTTTACATTCCTGATGGCCTCATCGTTAAGAGTCTGATGTTAGCACCAACCATGGGGCTTGTTGACCCCCATGGCCACATTCCCACATCTCCCCCTTCTTTATTAATATCAACCATCTTCTTGACACAAATTATTACTCCATATATCACAATGCTTTATCTCTGCCTATCAACAGAACGATTATGACAACAGTAAATAAAGAAATAGGTTTAAGCATGGTATGAATCGTTAAGATTATTGTAACACATTTAGGTCTGACCACATAAGCATAATTGTTTCCACCAAAGGCAAATTCAGCCATTAGAGAACCTTATTCATCCTACCCTGCAGCTTAGGCAGGGCTGCATCTTGGTATCGCTGGAGCAAGGAGCCCTCCTCATGTTCTGACTGCATTTGTTTGCCTCGGCAGTGCACAGATACCTGTCAGACGGGCATTGCACGACTCTCAGCATGCATCTCGCATGCCGTCAGAATAGATCTTGCAGTTTGGACACCACCAGTGCTAATAACAGCAGAACAATGTGTCAGTACCCCACATTCATCACACTGATTAAATGCATAAAATGCCCTCACTGTCCTTGTGTAGCATGAACTGTAAATCTCAGTGCAGGGAAGGGAACTGCTGCACAGTTCCTGGAAGATGCCAGCATTCACGTCCACTTTCACCCTTTTCTCCACAAACAGCCATGTAACTGGTCACATCCCTCCATTCTTGTTGCCACCACCACAGCAACATGATCCATCAGAGGGTTGTTTGTTGCAATACATCACTTCAGTTGTATTTGTTACCCACTCGTTGAATGCCCTGCGGCCTGTGTTGCACAAAACACCTAATATAATAGTTGCTTCCTGTTAATCTCAGTCATTCTGCATCACCTGGAGACTTTGTCATCCCTCTGCTCATTTATGTAGGTGGTGAGGGGGGAAAAAAAGTCTTAGCCTGTCCATCTGTCTACTGTGAGAACAAGTAAGAAATTCAACAATTTTCTTCTTTTACATACTTTAAATACTCAAACTGTTTACAGATACATAATGTATAGTTCAATCATTAAGCATGCCAGAGGTAGCCATTCTTCTTCTAAATCCTGCTGCCAAGTTAAAGGGACCAGAAGCTGTACTGAGAGCATTAACCTCCTATGCATGGTAAAAACACAAAAATCCACGGATAACATCCCAAATTGATGGAAAAGGCCCTTGAGAGACTGCAAGTGCACTCATCTTATTTAAAAACCCAGGAAACGAACGTCTAAGACTAAGCAAATGTTTATGGCGTGCTCACCTACCGTCGTGATGAGCAGTGAAACCAAACACCGCCTTTCCCGAAGCGCAGAATCCGCGGTGGCCTTGACACCGGCTCCCCGATCCCATCGCTAAGAGCACGCGGGGGGAGCTCCCGGCCCTGCCCGGCCCTGCCCGGCCCTGCCCTGCCGCCGCCGGCCGCTGGGGGCTCCGTGCGGCGCGGCGGGGCCGCCATTGTGGGGCATGGAGGGCGAGAGCACCTCGGCCCTGCTCTCGGGCTTCGTCTTCGGCGCGCTGGCCTTCCAGCACCTCAGCACCGCCTCGGACACGGTGCGTGCCGCGGGGACCAAACGGGACGGGACGGGAGGGGAGGGGAGGGGAGGGCCGCGGGCGGCCATGGCGCAGCGCAGCGACGCCTGCCCCGGGCCGCCCCAGGCAGCGCGGCCGGGACCGGGCGCCGGGAGGCCGGGAATGGGGGGATCGCCGTGGGGGAAGGCGCCGGGAGGCGGCCCGGGGCGGGGAGCAGCCCCAGCACAGCCCCAGCGCTGCCCTGCTGCGCCGGCAGCGGCTGGGAAAAGTTGCGGGGCCAGCACATGCCCGACCCCACGCCTTCGGCTTTGAATAAAAACACACGGGAGGGAAAAGGCTCGAGTGCACCTTAACTCCTGTCCCTTACCTACTGATCTGTTTACAAATGAACGAGAACCCGCTTCGTTTAAAAAAAATGGACATCAACAGCTTTTTTTTCCTCTCCACCCAACACGTGTGTGTTTACTACCAGAGCAGCCCTGCTAACGCGAACTTACCTTTCTTCCCCTGAAAAGGAAGGATTTCTCCTGGGAGATGTGAAAGGCGAGGCCAAGAACAGCATCACGGACTCGCAGATGGACGATGTGGAAGTGGTTTATACAATCGGTCAGTGCACCCCAACCCCACCCCTAACAGCACCGTGCTGTCAGGGCATGGCCACATGCAGCTGCTAGGGCAGGGGCCACAACACCAGAATACACACACCAGGCTCATTTTACAACACTACAATTGCTGAAAAAAAAATGATCTAAAAAAGTTTAAATCTTAAACAGAAATACAAGTTCTTAGCTCCTGGAATAGTTGTTCTTTGCCAAACATCTTCTCACATTACCGATAAAGCAGGGCTTAGACTTCCTCTTTGTCTTAGCTATGGCACTTCACCCCTGCTCAACGACAGTTGCCTGGCAGAAACCTGGCGTATTTCAGCGAGAGGTACTAATGCATTAGAGTTCACACTTCAAAATTTGCAGCTTATAAAATATTTCATGTGAATGATGCGAATTATACATTTCATTAAGCAGATGAAATAGTATTTTTCCTTAAAATGGTTGTGGCAGTGGGAGTGGATGCATGTATTACAGTAGCCCTTCAAGCAACGTATGCATACACAAATTTACAGTGCTTCTTTTAAAATACTGTCAATAGATCAAGAAAAATAACCATCTAATAGAGCACGTTTTCTTTCCAAGTTTACTGAAAGTAGAGAGAATTCATGCCTCATTTCCCAGTTTTACCCAGGGACACAATTAAGGAAGGTGCGACACTTTGCGCAGTTTCACTGCTGAACAAAAAGTACAGGGATTTTTTTTTTATTTTGTGGTGCCCCTGATCATGTAACAGATTTTCACACAGTTAGTTGCTTCATATGTTGTAGAGTTTTATTTATTTTTCTAAATTTATTTTGCTAACTCGTGAAAATGAATATTGTGGAATTTGTGTAAAGGTTTTTCAAATGCCATCACCTACCCTCTTTTTTTTTTTTTTCTGGTAGTCAATCTCCCAGTTACCCTTTTTCCAGCCTCATTTTCAAGGCCTACATAAAAGGGTATATGATCAGAACTGGGAAATTGACTACCAGAAAAAAAAGAGGGTAGGTGATTTTCCCGATATCTGTGCTTTGTTGCAAAGTAACTTAAGGGAACTGTTTCATATTGCATTCTATTCCTGTACTCAACAGGAAAGGGAGGGAAAAACAAAATAGCAAATGTGATTTTGCACTGGACAAAACCAAAATGTATCAAAATACATAACTTACGTAAGTGGTTCCCCCTTCCCATTTGAAGAAACTTTGTTACACTTATTTCCTTTCTTAAGATTAAGGTAACTTGAGATTAAGTAGATAATTGGAAATACAGGAAGAGCTCTTCCTTGTTCCTTTACACAATTCACATGACAGCATAGATAAAAATGCACACCTTGAGCTGACAAACCCAAAGTAATATTGCCTTCTCATTTCAGATATACAGAAGCATATACCATGCTACCAGTTGTTCAGGTGAGAATTTTAAGTAAAAAGATATGGAAACGGTTTATATTAACCCTAATTTTAGCTCTGCAAAAAGTTGAACTTGTATTACATGACAGAGAAAAACACGGAGCTGTAACAATGAATGCAGGGTCGGGGCTGTGGAATTACAGAAGCGCAATGCCTTATGTTAACCCTGTATTGGATCTACGAGCTTGCTTTGTGTTTGCATCTAGGTAAAATACAGGTACGGTGCACCACATTCTAGTGAGTGCTGCAGAACTGTATAAGCTACAGAACGATGTCAAACTGCTGCACAAAAAGCAATGATTGCTTTTAGAAAAGAACACATCCTGACCCCTCAGCCTGTAAGAAGAGAAAAATAGAAATGAAAAACAGAAACGCAGAGTTCTAAGTAGGGCAGGAGAAGAAACATCGTCAGGATCCCACGTCAGGAGTCTCACATCAGGAGTCCTTTCACAGACCAGTAGTATTTTGAATTCTTTGAGTTCTGTCATAAATAGGAACACAGCTGTGCAGGTGTATTCCCTGTAAGAGGAAAATTACGACATGATTCCCCTCTCAAATCTTCCTAAAAATTAAGAACTTACCAAGATACTGCTAGAGAGGCACTTCGTGTCAGATGGAAGGCATTCTTTGTAGTTGTAACTCAGGTATAGATGTTACTTTTGTGTCCCAGTAGCACTGATGCCAGAAGAGCATCCGTGCTGTACCACCTCAACAGCTATCTGAGCTAACAGCAACGAAACTAAGTGCAGGCCTACCACAGAGGCTGTGTCAGCACAACCTTGATGGCTTTTTTCCCTCCAGTACACCTAGGGCAAGATGACTGCCAAATCACTTGGAAATAATTACTTCCTACAGTAGTGTTTTGTCCTAATTGTCATAATTTTCTTCTAGCTTTTATAATTCTGCAGGAGAACTGAACAAACCAGCCCTGAAGAAAATACTATCTGGCTGTAAGAAGGTATTTTATTTTCAAATCTAACACCTACCACAGGGCCACCTCAGATTTTGAGGCTTGTTCTGATCATTGCATTAAACTATTCCATCTTGTACCTAATCCCTCAAACTGCTTGTCAAGGCCCCTGCATTATTTATCCCCCTAAAGAATACTACCCATTCAGGTTATCTTTGACTAAAGTTTGCCTCTCTGTATTATCTCAACTTGATTTTTTCTTCTTAATTTCTCAAGTGAATTCTTTAAACCTTCCAAAGGAATTCCACCAATTTCTAGGTTGAGATCAATTGAGGTCAGCTCACTCCACTGGTTAAGCACCACGTGAACACGATCATGTACTGTTTTCTCTGTAGAACGTTTTACAAGGGGAAAAAGTAGAAGCTGGAAAGCAGCAAACAGCTAAGTAGTCAAACCAAGTTTGCAGACTTACAGGATTGCGCCAAACCTCAGTAAACGAGCCAATTCAGGAGATTTCACAAGGATAGAAACTGTCATGCCTAGAAAATAGTCTTGGATGCTTTAAGAATTGGAAGTATCTTCTTATGTGTACAGAAGAGTTCACACTCTTGAATCTTACTGGACCCTCCGATTTGCTTTGTTACGGCACGCAAGGACATTAAAGAACTGTACTGATGAGTTTTCTTCTGTCTGCAGAACGTAATAGGATGGTACAAATTCAGACGCAACACAGACCAGGTGATGACATTCCGAGAAAGACTTCTGCATAAGAACTTACAGTCCCACCTATCAAACCAGGGCCTTGTGTTCCTTCTGCTAACTTCTAGCGTGATGACAGAAAGTTGTTCAACGTACAGACTGGAACACGCCTTACACCGGCCACAAGAAGGGTAATCAGTTTGTTCTCTAGTTATGACAAAGCTGTTAAATATTATATACACTACAATTTGACCTTTTTTATTTGACCATTTTTTTAGTTGCAACTGGATTACTATTAATAATAGTTTTTTACTCTTGAAAGCATTAATGTCAAATATTTTTTATACTGGTAAAGCCCTCACAGGCACAGCTAAAACGTCACCCTCAAGTTCTGTTACAAGAACTTACTGATTAGCAAGCAATAGGACAAGAGGAAATTGCCTCAATGTGTACCATTGGAGGTTTAGGTTAAAAGGCAGAAAAACAGGAAAAACTTTGACTGAAAGGGTTGTGAAGCATTGAAACAAGCTGCCAAGGCAAGTGCTTGACTCACCATCCTCGGAGGTATTTAAAAGATCCATACAGTGCTTAGGGTCATGGTTTAGTAGTAGACTTGGCAGTACTAGATTAATGACTGAACCTGATCTTAGCAGTCTTTCCCAACCAAAATGATTCAGGAATCCAAGGACTTGCAGTTATAATCATGTGCAGTGCCAGTACTGGATTGCCAGCTCATTTACACAGTAACAGCTATTGGTGAAATTGTTATTTTACCAAACAGGTAACTGGTTAGTTTTCATCTTTATGTGTAAGTGAAGCTGTATGGAGCTGCTCATTGAACTATTCCAAGCCGTTGGTAGCTTTTAATCAGCTTTAGAGGTGTCGCCACTCACTGCCAACAAGCTACATTTAACGAAGTACTGCATTACTACGCAACTCACATTCAAAAGCAGGGAAAAAAATCTCCACAGGCATTGCTTTAAGTCTCCTCTCCTGCAGTTGGGTTTGTTTGGACTCAGTGATCTGTGACACGACTCTTTCAGCAACAGTTACTGCTGCATGCCTCCGGCTGCGATGCTTACTGTGGGGACATTCACCTACTCAAAAGGCGTTGAAACATTTTTTCATACTTATGCTTTTTAAGTCTCTTTCAGAAAGTCCCCTTGGTGGTTACCAACTTGGGCATGGCAGAACAGCAAGGTTACAGAACGGTGTCTGGTTCCTGCGTGTCTTCTGGCTTTGTGAGAGCAGTGAGACAACACAGGTACAGCACCCAGCTTACGTACCCGTATCGGTCGCTTTCCAGCAGGGCTGGGATAACCGCTTGCGTTAGTTATTCTCAAGTGCCCCTACTGATGCACCCTGCTCACTTCATGCCCTGCAATTACCAGCCTTGACAAGCAATTCAGGAATTAGTTGAGCCACGTGCTCTGCAGAGAGAACAGCCTCAAACTTGGCACCAAGTGCTGAGCTAACCCATGTAAGGCAACCAGAACTGATATTTATGATGCTTATCACTTCACATGCTCTGTCACTAGGATGTAACAATCCTGTTAACAGGAGAGCCCATCCAGACGTTTAGCCTGGAAAGAGCAGTTCATACCTAACTTTTAACTGAAGCTAAAGCTCCAGGTTTCTTCTTGAGCCTCCTAGTTTTATGGATTCGCCAGTAGTCGGCGCCATCTTCACTTCATTGGCATCTTGTGAGTAAAGCCTTTAACAAGCCCACCTTAGGAACTAAACTAATGAATGAAGACTTAACGCATCTTTCTGGATTGAAGCTCCTTGACAGTGAACACCAGTACCCATTTCAATCATTAGTTTTGAATTATACAATTCGTTCTCTGTCCACAGGTCAGACTTCTTTTATGAAGATGGATCCTTACAAGAGGTTCATAAGATAAATGAGATGTATGCCACCTTGCAGGAGGAGCTGAAGGTCAGTCCAGTGTATCTGCTGGTACAGGGATTTTCACTACAAAATAAAGCAAGGGGTGTAGCACCCTGCAATAAGTCAAACAAAGCTAATTCATCAAACAAAAGATCGTCAAGTTCTTGGCTGTACATTATCTTCTCAGAGACAAGTTTTTATTCAATCAACGTAATCAATAAAACATTAGGGACACTAAAAATTCCTCAAAATATGCCTGTTCCTAGAGCGTCGTCTGTGCTTTGCTCCCCTTTACCCAAAAGTTCCATAGCAAGTAAAACACATGGCATCTGCTAAACAAGGTTTCAGTTCTTATCTGCAAAACAGCCTCAAGCTTCTCATTTCAGCTTTTCAATGCTCTGTGCCTAACATGAGCAACAGTAGCTTTAAGGGGTTTGCTACAACACTCAATTCAATTTATGGGCACACAGTTAATCTCAAAATGCAATTCTCCTTGCAGAATATATGCTCTACAGTAGAAGTCAGCGAACGATCTGTAGAGAAACTCCTAGCAGAGGTGAGCCAATTGAAAGAAGAAATAAAGAAAAAAAAGCAACAGAAAAATTCAGGTAAGTTATATCCAGCGCTAATATTCGTAAGACTGCCAAGTTGAATTTCATTGGCATCAGCAGAGAACACTCAGGCTTGAAGCCACCAGAACAAAATTGGTACAAGTTTCAGAGGTCTTCAACTCTAACCTTTGTTTTTTTCAGGGGAGAAAAAAGATCGCCCAGAAGAGCCCAAGGAAAATGTTTTGCTTTGTCAGGCCCTGCAAACATATTTCCCCAATTCTGGGCTTCAGACATGTATTGTTTCCTTCAAAGGAAGGAGGATATCCAAGAATTGCTGTAAGACAGACCATAAAATTAATATCACGGACAAACTGACTCTCATGGTGGAGGAAAAGGACTTTCCTGAACATGAAACACGACAATTAACCAAGCGCAAAGTCAAAGGGACCACCGCAGGACCAAAGTCTTTTAAGAAATCCAGATCACTGCAGCTTCACCAGAAGTTACTTCAAGATCAAGAGGACAGCGACCAGGAAAAGAAACTTACTCTGAGTAGCACTGAAACAGATGAGGAGGTGCTGGAGAAACTGAAAGATACGAACGAATACCCACACTCTCCCACTTTCTGATGGCTTAACAGCTTCCCAAACGTATTTGCACAAAAAGCTACTGCCAGCATATTAAAGTAACATATCAATCTACAGCACTGCAGGGATGGAAATAGCTTACTGAATCTTTGTCAAGTACAAAGATGTATTTTAATGCATTAATTCTGTTTGGCGTAAGTTGAACGGAGTCCAAATCACATTCCCTCGTTTGGCCTTCCAGAGTTCAGCCTGGATTTTCTCTCTCTCAGGGTTTTAGGACTACACTAGCAGGGCGTGGGCAGCCAAGTCACGTCACGCACTGCCTCAGCGATACAACCTCAAGGTGCTGCAGAAGAACCAAGGCCACCCCCTCAGTGAGCCTGACCTCAGCAGAAGCCGATGCCAAGAACATCAGATCCAAGGCAACATCCTTACAAACAGCCGTTTACACATGTAGCCAAAGTCTTAATATTTTCCCCTACCATTAGCTCTCCAGCATTCTGTTTTCCCCTTCCTATTGAGGGAAGGAAAAAGGAAAAAGCTTCAGCAAGACTGTTGATAACTGTAGTGGTCCATACAGCGGGATTTGTGCTACCCCTCCGGGCATTCCTTATTCCTTCCAACACGTTCAGAGACTTGACGCTGCAGCTGACCACCCTCGGTCAGCGATGCAGCACAGCAACCGGTGACATTCCCAATAAAGAATTACATAAGCAGTAATTTAGTTTTATTGTTTATTTCTTTACAGTATATAACTCTCAATACTTAATATTACAAATTTTGGGGTCTGTAAGAAATGCTGTGTTCTTAAACATAACTGGCATAAATCCTGTAAGAAAATCAGATGAGTGGGTTTTTTCTTAAGTCAATGGTAAGCTTGACTTACCAAACACCCAAGAAAGCATAACAATACTTACCAAGTACCTGAGCTCTTTTAATGGTTTTTGAAATTTCCTTCTGCTTCTTGTTACACAAGCCTAAAGAAAAAACATTTTTAGGCTCCTGAGTTGAACAATAACTCAGTAATAAGTAAAGGGGCTAAATCATTTAGTTGCAAATCCTTTTAGTTTTGTCAGAGTCTTCCTATAAAAACTCATGTGTGCCTATATACGCTGCTAAAATACAGAAAAGAATCAGTTAACAATTTAATTTCAAGTCTGCTGATGAATATAAAGGCTTCAAAAATGTGTATTATCGGTAGTAACGACTTGTGTAACCAGATCTAATAAAATCTGACCTCAGCTCTAAAAGACCTTAACATGACAAAGCAAATAGGATTTAATTTCACCTACCTGTTATATGCCTGCCATAAATGCGGCCAGTGTATGGAGATACAAACTGGGACAGAAGCTATTAAAAAAGAGGAATATCAGTTTGTGTTATTTGTAGTTCAGAGAAGCTTCAGCATATTTGATTCCTTGCGTTACATTTTTAATATTTGGGACTATTTCTTACAGAGCTTAGTTTTCCCAGACAGGGGAACAAGGACAGCTTGGACGTCCATAGCATTCTGCATGCCACAGCAAGGCAGAATTTGTAGAACAACGCGCTCCTTTTCAAGGACACCACGTCCCATATATGTACATACAGGCCCAGAGGGCTGAAGAAGTTCCATTGCACTACTTCATCCTTTCCTGTGAACTTCCTCACCCAGCTAACCTTGGGCTGCTGCCTCCCACCCTTTGAGCACAAGGCAGTTACCCTTGTTATCTAAGCACACATTCTCAAAGCACTCACCTGAACATTCTTGTAGTCCACCTTTATCCCACATAAGACGCACTTCTTAGGAGGTTCTTTATAGGGATTCTCCATCTCTACGGGCTGTAAATAGACAATTATTAACAGGCTGCAATGTTGCAGGTAGATCAGTTTGCACTTATTTTAATTTATGCCGTACAGAAAAGCAGAAAGCGCCTTAACAACAGCGAGGACGCTCAGCATAAGTGACGCTTCTCAAGCATTGCTATGCACGCAGCTGCCTTTACCTACAGTTGTCAAATGCACCGAGCGGTACCTAACAATTTAAAAAGCCACATTCCACCCAGCTGCACGAGCTATTTCAGCTGTCACCGTGCCCAATCAGTTACAATTATCATTAAGATGATCAATTATATTCAGACGTGGGGCGCCCCTCACCTGCTCGGTGCCGGGCAGCGGCTGCTGCTGCAGGAGGCGGCGGGGCGCTGCCCCCCGCGGTGCTGCGGGACAGAGACGAGGCGGTGAGCGGGGCCGGGGCCGGGGCCGGGGCCGGGGCCGGGGCCGGGCTCCCCGCGGCGCCCCCCAGGCCCTCCCCCCCTCCCCTCACCCTGCGCCCAGCTCCGCCGCGCCACAGCGGCCGCCACCCCCAGCGCCGCCATCTTGTGTCCCACAACCGCCGCCGCTACGTCACTTCCTGCCCGCCGCGGCTCCCGCCCGAATCGCTCTGGCCAATGGAAGCGCGGCCTGCCCCGGTTGGGGGGGATGATTGGTCGCTGTCGCATCACGTGGTCGTATTTCCCTGGCCGCGCCCCCGGAAGCGGCGGCAGATGGGCGTGGTGTGCGCTGCGCGGCGCTGCTCGCGGGGCTGCCGGCCGGGCCCCGCCGATGGCCGAGCCGCCGCTCGCCGTGCGGAGGAGGAGCCGCCTCGGCGCCGCTCGCAAACGGAGCCGGCCCCCGGCGGAGCACAGCGCCGCCTGCTCGCCGCTGGCCGTCAAGAGAGCGAGCATCGGGGGCGAGGGGACCCCGGCACAGAGCCCGGTACGGGGACGGGGCAGGGCGGCGGCGTGCAGGGGCCCTGCTGTGCCGCGATGTCGCTGCGCGGAGCTAACCCCTGCCGCTCTCTCTCCCCAGCAGTGCGATGACAGCGAGGAGGACATGTTCGGGGACTACGGCAGCTTCTGTGAGGATGACTCGGTCCTGGCACAAGCTCTCGCCGCGGAGCCCGCGCACCCGCAGGATGCCGAGGCAGCTGCAGGGGTCGAGCCCGAGAGTCTTCGGCTGGGAACCGAGCAGAGGGAGCAGGAGAATTATTCTGCTTCAGAAACAGGGGGCACACGTGCAGGGGATACGGAGCGTGGCGTCCAAACACCTGCGAGTGACCCGCCGGGTGCCAGCGAGGAGCTGGCTGATTCTCTTTTCGATGAACTGCCCTCATCGCAACTCCTGTATTTCGCAGAAATGTGCCAGCCTTCTGCTGGCTCTCAGACACCTGCAGGCACAGAAAAGGTGGACGTGAGCAAGTGCTCCTCCTCAGACAAAGTCAGGAGCGCATCATCTCCTTGTCCTGACTCTGAGCACAAGAACAGAAGCACAGAATTTTCTAGTGGTTTGAAGTCTGATTCCTGTAAAAATACGAGCCTTAAAGATCACCTGAAAAATGCTTTGACTGAAAATGCCAAAGCTCAGACTGTGAAGGTCTCAAAAACCAAGCAGCTTAAAGAAGCTATTTTATCTGAAGAGATTTGTGTAGCTAGGAAAGCTATCGGATCGCCTTCTGTCGACATAGGCCCTTTTTATGGATTACCCAGTAAAGTTAAAGATCTCCTCCGGCAGCTTCGGGGCATCGAAACGCTTTATGGTAATGGAACAAATGGTTTCTTCAAAACCAACACGTGTACTGTGAGTGAAGTGTTCCCCGATTTCATTCCTTATGGCACAGTTATTTCTTTAAGCCCCTCTTTCTGTCTGTTCCTGGCACAGACATTTAAGTTACAATATTTTCAGGTGTACCAGTAAGATGGTTTAATACCACCCGCTGCGTGGGAAAAGCCTAAGTGATGTTATCTCTCCAGAGGCGTAAAGATAAGGAAGTTAGGGCAGTAGCTAGACCATTTCAGGAGGAGGTTCTTGGTCATTAGGTAAGAGGAGGTTGATGTGGCTTATGGAAATACTTCTTCTGAGAGATTTGAGAAGATGAGGGATTTGCAGGCTGGATCTCTGAAAGTTTGTCGCATTTCAGTGAAGTTCTCAAGCACAAAATTAGTGTTTTTTATAGAGCATAGGCAAAGAGCTGTAGGGGATCAATATCCCCTTAACAGTTGGCGATGATTCTTTTTTAATTTTGCAGAATGGCAGCACGATTGCTTGACGTTAGAATGTCTACAGCAGAGGAAGAATTTGATATACTCGTTGCCAACCAGTGGTGGAAAAACGCTTGTTGCTGAAATTTTAATTCTCCAAGAATTACTCTGCATGCAGAAGGATGTTCTGATGATCCTGCCGTATGTTGCCATTGTCCAAGAAAAGGTCTGGAAATGGTGTTCTTGGTATTATTGGTCTTGTGCAATGCGCCTTGTTAATGTGGCTGACTTTAATAATAATTTAATAATAATGTTTGGAAAATGTGTTGTGTGTGAACACCTCTACAGAAGTGACTGGCTTCTCTTTTAAGTGCTGCTCTGAGACGGTTATTTTCTGATAAAACAGACGGTGATTATCACTTCCAGATGCTGAGTGATATGATAAGAAATGTGCTGATTCTTTAAGTAACAGTGTGCTGCTGTGTCACCTGATTTTTTTTTTGTTGTTTTTTTATCAGTCTTTTCTGCTGTCTACCCTGCTGGAGAATTCACTGTAATAAATACAGATCTAAAGAAATTAAGTTAGAGAATTGTTTTAACTCAAGCTTGATCAAATTTGCAGACAGTTTAAGTTTTCAACTTTCAAGGGAAAGTTCTTATAGCTAATATTTTCATTTTCTTAAACAGTTCATTTGGATGTGGGTAGGTTAAATGCACACTGAATTCTTGAAACAGGTCTAAATTTCAAACTGAGTGTGAGTTTGGTTTCTAACTGACATTGTTGTTTTTGTTTTGTTTTGTTTTTTAATAGGTTTGGGGTTTATCAAGCTTTGGGATAGAATTAGGTTTCCTGGTTGAAGAATACGCGGGAAGTAAAGGACGATTTCCACCCATCAAGAGAAGATGTAAAAAGTCCCTTTATATTGCTACAATAGAAAAAGGACATATGCTAGTGAATTCCTTGATTGAAACAGATCGAATCGGTGACCTTGGTCTTGTTGTGGTGGATGAGGTAGGTTACAAGATTTGGCTTAATCAGCAAGGAGCCTTGTTTGAATTGATTGGTTTAGTTTTAAGTGCCTATTGTGTCATAAGTTGTGTCACTTTGTTACTGCGTGGGCACTTAGGAAAGTTGAACTGTAACCAATGCCTATTGTGCCGAATGTTACTTTTCATTAACACAAGCATTTGTTGCTACATCAGAGCAATAGACCAGCTCTTGACCTACTGTGTTAGTGGTTGACTGCGAAATTAACTTTTTCTCAGCGTGGTTCTATGCAATAACAGAACAGAGAGGGGAAGAAAAAGCCATTTTGAGTTGTTTGCTTTATGTTTTACCCTTTTTTGTGTTCTTTGTAGAAACTCTTGCAGCACACTAATCCTCATCCCTTTTCGCTTTCTTTTCTGTCTGCAGTTGCATATGCTTGGTGAGGGAAGTCGTGGGGCAACACTGGAAATGACTCTTGCAAAAATACTCTACACAAGTAGTAAGTCATGTCTGCAGTCAGCCTCACTAAAATGTTGTTGTGCTGTCATCTCTAGGGTCAAGTCTTGGCTTTGTTTCCTAGTTGGTCTTGACTGCTTTTGAAAAATGTGGCGTGTCCATGCTTTAACATTGTTGACTGGTTTGACTGCTAGAGATGTTTTACCCTGTAGTGATGGGCTGAGTGTTCTTGAAACTTTTTTGATACTTCCCTGAGAAATCCTGAGTATTGTCAAATGTCTCCATTTCTTCGTAGGAGCCCCTTAGCCATTGCAATTAAATGCCTCTATAGAGAAGGATTCCTTTTTTATGTTTACGTCTCAGGTAATATTTCTTAGCTATAACCCTATGAAACCTGCCACTTTGGCATTTAAAAACAAATACTAACAATAAATAAGCAGGCTTGTGAGTTAAATACTGAGTAGAAATGTTTAAAATTGTGAGCACAGTAATGAACTCATCTCAACTTCTGTTTTACAGAAAGCACACACATTGTTGGAATGAGCGCGACTCTAAATAATGTTGGAGACCTCCAAAAGTTCCTGCGAGCAGAGTACTACACTAAAAATTTTAGACCGGTCAGTACATGAGATACTGTGAAGTAGCATATGTTTTTAGCTTTAAAATGGTGGCAGTTCTGTGTTCTCAAAAATCAAATAATACACCTGCTAATGCTTGTAGTTGTCCTAACAGAAAATCTTTCTTTCTCGGTTTTGCAATACGCTTAGTGTATTGTATATGTACAAGTGTAAGTACCTTTATAAAGTTGTGACAAACAATTTCTCATTTTAAGCCAACTTCTAAAATAGAGGGTTAAATCATTGCAGTTCCCTTGATATGCATGCAGTCTGGTGTGTGTGAGTGCTGATGCTGAGAACTGTTTATGACTACATGTGATACATGTCATATTCATAGCTATAATTAGATACTTGTTTTGTCAGGGCAGGTAATTAAAACTATTTATTTCAAAAAATCTTTGTGGGGTGGAGTGCACACTTGTATGCGTGCAAGTATTTCGTGTATGAATTGTGATGCTTATGAAAAAACACATCAGCTGCACATCAGCAATAGCTTAATCTTTAGAGATGGTTTGGTAATTCAGTGTTTCTGTTTCTGGCTTAAATCTACCTAGGTAGAATTAAAGGAATACATAAAGATCAGAGACACAATTTATGAAGTAGACAGCAAAGCAGAAAATGGCTTTACTTTTTCACGTCTCCTGAATTTCAAGGTAAAATCTCAGTTCCTTAGAACTATGGTTAGAAAAGACATTAATTGACTTGTTTACAGTGCTTTCATAAAAGAAACTACAAATGAACTATCACATCAGATCAATGGCTATTACGAAGAAAATGGTAGGCTTGTGGGAGGAAAAAGTCCTTTAAAATGCTTAACCCTATTTTAGCTGTTTGTTTTTTTTACTGCTCTTAAGGTAGATGGTAGGGGTTTCTTCAGTATTTTTACATGTGAGGAGGAATGGACTTGAGAATTCCAGATCAATAAATGCTGTAGATTTTCTCAGCAGCGTATCACTTTTAAATAAGTAAAAGCTATGTATAAGCTTATTACTGCCTTACAGGGATTCATTCTAACCTTAAGAGTGGTGGGTGAGGGTAAACTGCCACTAGCACAAGTAACGTGGTTAATGTCAATAAAAGTTGTGGTATTAAGGAGAAAAATGATGAACATTTGATTCTTGCATTGCTGTATCCCCCCAGTCCAAGCTGGATCTTTTGATACACTGTAAATTAACAAACTGGGAGAACTTAATCCTACAGAATCTTCCATTTAACTCCCCTTAAAGCAAATGGAAATATCCTAGTGAAGGCAAGGAGATACTGAGCAGTTGCTGAATTTAGGACTTGAATTCTAAGTTAAACAGATTGACATATGTTTATTTTTTAATGATAGTATTCTAGTAATCTGAAGAAAGCAGATCCTGACCACATCATTGCACTGGTCACTGAAGTTATTCCAAAATATTCCTGCCTAATCTTTTGTCCGACTAAAAAGAACTGTGAAAATGTGGCTTCAATGGTCTGCAAGTACCTGAACAAGTACGTTCCTCTTTCTTTTTTTTTTTTTTATATGTGGGATAATTCACCAGAACTTGGGATTTATCTTCGCTAGTATGAAAGTGTCTTTCCCTGGTGATGGCAAGTAAAAACTGGGTAAATGATAGGGAACTAATCACTAATGTTGTAAAGAAACAATTTTTCAACAAATTATTTGATCAAGGAATAAATAGAGGACAAATAATTACAAATACTGAAACCATCTAACCTTGTGTCCTATTGGCAGTGGTCTTATCTGCAAGCTGCTTAGCAAACACCAATGAAATCTCCAACCTTGACTAGCTACAGGAATACATAAGGAACAGAATTACAGTAAACCTGCCTGCCTTAATAACTTAAGTGGTTATTGATTGATCAAAGTCTAAAATATATGTATATATAAATAATGCTTTTCTTTCTCAAAGAGAATTTAGATCTCACAGGGAGAAAGAGAAAGAAGACCTCATTAAAGACCTAAAGAACATTGGGAATGGAAGTATCTGTCCTGTTTTGAAGCAGACAATACCTTTTGGTGTTGCCTATCACCATAGTGGACTTACAAATGATGAAAGAAAGAGTATAGAGGAAGCATATTCTAGAGGTGTCCTGTGTCTTCTTGCTTGCACAGCTACATTAGCTGCTGGAGTCAACTTGCCAGCTAGAAGGTTAGTCACCCCAAAACATTACTCGTTTTCATTAATTCTTGTTTTAAAAAATATATATATAAAATTTGAAATATCAATGTTGCGTTAAGTATGTTCAAGGTATTATCAGGAAGCTTCCTGATAACTAATTCCATATGTTCAGCTTGAGACATAAGTGAAAAATTTGTATTTCTAATTAGGAGATGTGAATCAATAGTAAGTCCCTTAGAATGCATAGTTGAAGAAAACTTTCCTAAACAGATGAAGTACTGAGAAATTTCTTCAGTAAACAGTAGCTTTACCCAGAAGAATAACCAAGTCATAGCACTTCTTAAATGCTTTCCTAAGAACAATGTTTAAATCCTAAAGTAAGCCTTTCCTAAGGGGATTACTGTTAAATGTTTTACCATATTTGTGCATGTATATTTGAATAACACATCTGAGGGGGGAGAACCTAATGTTCATACAGAGAACTGTGGTTTGCTTTCAGCATTGCTGACTCTAGGGAGTTGCACAGGTTTTCATAGGGGTTACTTTCCATCTCAGTGGTTTTCAGTCTTCCGCTCAAACCTTGCACTAGATACAAAGGCTCTGCAGCAAGTAACTGAAATGGGTTATGGTTCCAACTTCATGTTGTTAGACATTGTTCATTTGCACATGCACTGAAACAATCATGCTTAATTTTGCTTAGCTTAGCTGCTAAGAATGAAACATATCCAGAGAACGTATTTGTAAGATACTGATTTCAGCTTTAGTAATTTAAATATGAAGCATGACTTATCAAGGTGGTTTTTGGTTTTGTTTTAATACAGGGTTATTTTGAGAGCCCCTTACGTTGCTAGTGATTTCCTGAAGAAGAACCAATACAAACAAATGATTGGCAGAGCTGGTCGAGCTGGTATTGACAATGCTGGTGAAAGTATTCTCATAGTGCAGGAAAAAGACAAGCATTTGGTAACTTTAACAAAGCTGGTGGTGATTTAAGTCCTTGGATTAAGCTGGTGGGATAAACAGGTGGAGCTGCACTCTTCAGCCTAATTTCTGTGGACTAACTGTTCTAAGTGTTTGACTTATGTAATTATAACTTTTAATTGCCTTGGTTCATACATGGTTTGTTTTCAGGCATTAGCTGAAATGTTAGATGTCTACAGTTACTTTCTTTATAAGCAGAATCATGAGTATCAGTACTTGAAAAGGATGGTTTATAACTATTGCATGAATATTTCTTATCTACTAATATATCTCCCGGGACTTTTTTAGGTTCAAGATTTAGTTACCAGTCCTTTGGAGAACTGTTACAGCAATCTTCTACCAGAGTTCACCAAGGGAATGCAGAACCTGTTGTTATCTTTGGTTGGATTGAAGGTATCAGTAAACTCTTCTGAGCAGTTTAAATTCTTGGGGAATGTGATTAAACACAATATCTGATTATACAGGAAAACCAGATATTTTCAACAGTTAAACTTAGCAGCACAGCTTCTCTTCAGATGACAGGCATTAAAGCTGGGATTAGTATTTTTTTTTTTTTTAGCCTAAGTTTAAAAAAAAAAAAAATGTGATGCAAAGTGACATTTGCCCAATGTGGACAAGGCCAAAATTGCAGGATTTTTTTTAATACTTCATTTCTGGTACTAGATTCTAAAAATAGAAATTGGCAACAGTGAAAACAAATGAGTATAGTGGGGTACGTAGAATAATGAACAGCTGAATGTAAGGTCCTGTCAGATCAGCGACAGACTGTCTCTTTTATTTGTCATATAGTTCCATGCAAGCATTTTATTAATATGATAGCTAGATGTTCCTTAGTGAGTAAATTGTTTTGAATACCTTTTGTTTTGTTCCACATAATGACACGTTTACACATGCTAATAGCTTGCAAAATTTATACAGATTGCAGTTACCCAAGAGGAAGTGTACGATTTTTTGTGCCATACCTTGCTGGGTGTTCAGCAGCAGCTGCTGTCTAAGGAGAAGAGCCTCTCAGAGCTGGTTAAAGATGGGCTAGAAAGTCTAATAGAAAAAGGACTCCTAAGAGTAAAAATAGTGGAGAAGGACCAAAATTCCAAAATAACATTAGTAATCACACGGTTGGGTAAAGCTGCATATAAAGGTAAGATGTCTTCTATCTTTCATCAAACTTGTGATCTCAGATTTATCTGCATTTACTATAGCATCCTGTCTTCTCTTTGAAAAGGCAATGAAAAAAAAATGCTCTTACCATACTAGTTCAGTTACTACATAATGTAGTGAACTGAAAATGGGTATTAGCAAGTGTTACGTGTCTGAATTTTACAGGATTGAATTCCAACAACATCCTTCACAAGGAGAATCAAACCAGAACTGTATCAAAATTAATGGTTTAATTTTATTTAGTGTTTGGAATAAAAATGATTGCCTTTCTCATTTTATAATTAATTCTTACCAGTAGATATTGTGAGGCATGTTAATTTATATTTTTTTTTAGCCTAGAGGGGAATAAGAGGCAAAGGAATTATATGGCTTTTAGTTCAAATGTAATGCAAAAATTATACCAGGAAGTCTGGTTTTCCATCTAATAGCGCAAAGATGTAGGGCAAGGAAAGCAACTGTAATAGGACAAAACTCGTATTTCTTGAATCTATGAGACTTGGGGGAGTTAGTTAAAGCCAAGAGAATTCAAATGTTCCAAAAACATACAAAATGGGTGTGTATGTGAAAATCAGTGACTTACTTTCCTCAGTTCCCTTTCATGAATAATGATAAATGACAACAAATAATCTACTTTTTTTTGTTGTTGTTGTTTTGTAATTTAGATGGTGTACAACAAGTTTTTGGTTTTGTTTTTTGGAAAACAAAGAAGTGACTCTGAGTGAAACCCTATTGTGCTTTACTCTGTATGCCTGCCTGCAATTCCCATACATTGTGTGCTTATTCTAGGGTCTATAGACTTGTCGTACTGCAATCTTCTTTACAAAGAATTGAAGAAAGGTTTGGAAGGGCTGGTTCTTGAGAGCAGTTTTCATCTTCTCTACCTGGCAACTCCATATGATATGGTTTCTAACTGTAGCCCAGATTGGATGATATACTTGAGACAGGTGAGAATTAACTTTCAGACGTGGATCAGGGCATGTATTAATGCAGCATAGTGAATTTTGAAAGTGTCTACACATATACAATGTAATCAGTAGGGTAATGCTTTCAAACAGTAAAAACATTACTGTGTTTTCAGTCACAGTACAGAACTGCTTTCCTTTTTCTCAGTAATGTAATTTACTTTATGAATCACCGTTTTGTCCTTTTTGTGAGAAACAGTATCGTGAAACATCTTTTTCTGACATCTCAAATCTTGACTCTAACTTCAATGCTAGCCTTACCATAACCAGAAGGATTAATCTTGAACAGGAATGTCCTATAAACTAGTTATCCTTGTCCTGCAAGGAAAGCGCAGTTAAATGAGCCACTTTCACCTTCTGATGCTCTACCATTGCATCCTTAGTTTTGGAAACAAAATCTGCTAGTGAATGTGAAGTCTTAATCCTTATGGTTTCTATATCTGAGTCTACTGCTCAACTCCAGTCATAACTGCAAGGATTATCTCCATGAGCAGTATCTACCTACAAGCTACTGTGCTTACATGCACTGTAAAAATACAGATCTTACTCTAGCCCAGTGTGCTCTGCAAGATCCACCCATAATCCAAGTACCCAGTTCCTTGAAGTATACTGTGCTGGGGGTATCATTAAAATCTGCATAACTAAGTTTCTTAAGATGTGGTACTCAAGAGTTTGATAGTTAAAGGCAAAAAAATTGCTGTTTTGACTGAAGAGAAGTCTACATAGTGTTCAATTATATATATGCTGAAAAGCATTGTTTTACTTGAAGTAATAGACATCTGATTTCTGTAACATGCTGCATAAGGGAACTAAATATCTGTGAATTTGAAATGAAATTATCATGAAGTCTGCAGAGCAGCTGTTAAACCTGGAGAACAGGAAAAATACATGCTTTTTTGTTATGGACATAGTTGTTTCTGAAATATTTGGTGAGGCTGAAACTGATCTTTTGTTTCATAAGCTGTTATTAGCATTTTTAAAAATTTGGGGGCAGACATGAAAATGCAGGTGATATTGATGTAGATGACATAACTTGAAAAATTGCTACTGTAAATAAAAGAGTGGCTGTTCGTTCTCCAGTGCCTTTAACTTGTTTGTCTTGATTTTTATATAAATACAGAAGTAAATATCTGTACAAAAGGAGGAGAGGAACATGATGCTGTCTTCATTTAAACGTACAGATTCTTTTTATGCATATCCACCAGCAGTTTATCAGCTGAACACATCTGTGTATGTAGCTTTAAACCAGTGTAGTTAAAGGTGGAAAAAGTATTAAAGTTCATAATTCGTGGAGGAAAAGGGAAAACAAATTTACATATCTGCCTGTAGGTGGTATACATTATAGACAAACTGGATGCAGAATACTTTTTAAAGCTAACTGTAGCACTTACACCTTGTCTGAAGCTGTTCTGATTTGTAACATTTAACTTCTAATGAGTTGTTACGAAGAAATGATTTTGACTGTAGTCAATCTTTCTTTAGTTCAATCAGCTAAGTGCAGCAGAGCAAACAGTAGCAGATATGGTGGGAGTACCTGAAAGCTTTATTGCAAAAAAGGCTTCTGGTCAAGCCATCAGAAAGGTAGGCTGGATGTTTCTTACACCTAAGACAATAGTGTAGTCTTTTAATTTGACTGTTTGGAAATGTTAGATTACTTTTCTGAAAGTATTTGTTAATTACTAGTGTTCTTTTACATATTAACTTCCTTTTAACCTCATCAGTTTTTCTTCTTCTTTAATGTACTAGGGTTTAGCATAAATACCCCTATTTTAGAGATGTGAAAGAACAGAGATGAAAGGACTTGATCCTTAAAGTCCTTATTAGTAGCAAGTCTTGAACTTGATATGGGTACTGAGTTCTAACTTGTTTTATTCCTAGAGTGTGGACAGTGCTTCTGTAAACAGGCTCTACCTGACATTTATCCTATATACCCTACTGAAAGAAACCAACATATGGAGCGTTTCAGAAAAATTTAATCTGTCCCGAGGGTATGTTCAGAATCTCCTTAACTCTGCTGCCTCGTTTGCTTCTTGTGTTCTACATTTCTGTGAGGTAATGTGTTATATATCACAATATTTTCTTTGGTATTCATTTTGCAAAATGTGTAGTTTCCTTCTGTTACGCTAGAATGTAATGCAGGCATTGTATTTCACCTCTCTTGTGCAAAACTGTACATTTCCTGTCAAGAAAAGCATGCTAGTGCAATGACAGATGTTTCTGGTATTAACAGTAGACTTTATGGACTGAAAAGGAAAATATAACTACTGTACAGGTCATTCATCGGTGTCATAAAGTGCTGTTGATTGGAGCTGAGAAGTGTGCCTCTGAGATATAAGGCCATCTGGTTGTAGAATGTCATTGCGGGAGAAGAGCTACCTTGGCTGGTTCTTGTTTTCTTTCTCGTTTGAAATAATGCATTTATCGTCCTTCAGAACTCTCCCAGCTTTAGCTGAGGAGTGCTAAATAAAATTTTGCAACTAGCTGGAAGGATAACAAACTAGAGCTTTCCTGCTGTCTAAAAAGGCCAGGTGCATGCTCTAGCAGAGCTCTAACAGTTGTACCTGCAAGTATAGAACTTGGGATCAGTTTCTGCATGTAAGTACTTTTTTCTGTGTTTAAGTTAATTTTTATTTTTAACTGTTCTTGTCTCAGCAGGAACTGGAGGAATTTTGGGTTTACAAAGCCCTGCTGACAGAACTTACCAAGCACTTGACGTACTGTGTTAAGACAGAACTCATTCCGCTGATGGAGGTAGCAGGGGTCCTAGAGGTAAGGAAACCACATCTTGTACATCTTCAATGTTAACTTTGATGCTCATTGAGGTGTCTCTGGAGGACCAGCTGGTATTTTATGCAGAATTGGCATCATGCAGATATCCCACAATAGTCCTGGAGGCCAGGGGAAAAAAGGTCTGGCTGTTTGGGTAACGTGAGCGGGAGCCAGTCACGTTTTTCTTCTGGCTGCTACTGCAGCAAGTGTGAAAACTCTGTATTTGCTTAATAGTTTTGAAATGTCTGCTCAAGGGTAGGAAGATGATCGCAGAACTATGTCAAGTTCTATTGGGAACTTAAGCTTTTATGTTCACTAAAGCTGCTACATTTATTTTAGATAAGAAACATAACCAGTCTGACCTGAGGACTCCCATTCAAGTAGAAAAATATATTAGGGCCTCTGTGCAAGGCTGTGAGTCATTACTAGACATCTTTTCAAAAGGCTCTGTCTTTTCTATCCAGCATACTCTAGAAACTAGTTAGTCAGCAAACTACTGAATTTGGAGGCTGTGAATTCTTATGCTGAAAAGTCAAACGATGAAGACCTCAGGCTTGATGCTTCATATATGAAATTAACTGAATTTAATGCAAAGGGGAAAGAAAGGCTTATTCCATAGCTTGAAGTCTGTAAGGGCTCGGACAGCGTGATTCTGCTGAAGTTGTATTGTATAGGTTGTTTTGGGCATTTATTGTTCTCATCAAGTTACTTCTGTACTGGAATTAAAACTGTACTGACAAATGATGTTTGTAGCAGACAGACTGTAACCTTGAGCAGGCATGATTTGCATAGGTTTCTGTGGAGGGAACTGATAAAATCAATGTTTTTCTTACCATAGCGAATGAGAAATTAATGATGATTTTCTTAGACAGTTCCCAAAGAACAGTCTGTAATCTTTGCATGAGATTACTCACTCACAGGGAGTGGTTCTAGGCCATCAGTCTATATATATATATAGAGAGAGAGAGAGAGAGAGAATATATATCTACAATACTGTTATTACTGTATTGTGTGTATATATATATATACACAATACTGTTCGTAGCTGCATTGCATGCTGATACCACAATGGGATCAAGCCAAATAAAAACATGCAGATCACAGACACTACCATGCTGATCATAATAATCAAATTCAAGAGAATCTCTCCTGTTCTTGTGAACTCACAGCCATGACTTGGCACAAAACTATTAAAAAAATCTGTTGACTGAAGGAAAACGCCTTGAACAAGAAAGTATAGTATTTTCAGGACTTCTGTGGAAGCTCAGAAGACTATTGCAAGTTGCAGAAAAATAGGAGCAAGATGTCTCAGGCAAAATCAGCTTTTCTTTGATTTTGATCTCCAAAGAGTACAAGGAGAGTCATTCATGTCACTGACAGCAAATTCAGAAAACATGACCAAACTAGAGGCTAGCAGAAACAATATTGTCCAGGTGCAGAGGAAATGATGCTTGGGTTTACTCAGAACTGGGTAAGGTTAGCAGGGAGTAAATCCTATGTTTGGAGGGGGTGGGGGTGGATTAAGGATCCTTAGTGCCAGTTTTAGTTTTGGTGTTCATGCAAGATCAATCAAAGGGAACCAGACTTATGTAAAAGATGAAATGTTTGAGGTGGATGCAGAGATTGGGACTCTGAGGGTTCTTATTACCTTTTCTAATAACTTAACACTATTTTTTGCTTGCAGGCACGAGCTAATCAGCTTTATAACGCAGGGTACAAAACCTTAGCACACTTAGCAAATGCAAATCCAGAAACTCTGGTGAAGACAATTGAGCATTTGTCGCGGCGTCAAGCCAAGCAAATTGTTTCATCTGCAAAGGTAAGCAAGTAGGTTCAAAGAAACTGCTTCAGGAATGCCACATTTCAGAAGTGGGTGTTTGACACGAGAAGGAAGTGTAGGATTTGGCTGAGCACTTGTGGACATTTGTGATGCCAACATTGATCAGTATTAGTACAGTGAAGTATTTTACTGACCGTATCATTTGTCTAAGATAGTTACAAGAGAGGAGTTAATTAGCAATCGCTGGCCCTCAAGCACATGAATGACAGGCAAACAGAAATTTCCTTAAACCAGTTCACTTTTATACAGGATAGTGAAGAGTTGTCTTCAGCAGGCAAGCAAAAACCAGAAATGTTTTGATAGGTGGTCTGAAACACTAAGTAGTGCAAAATCGTGGTATTAGTACATGAGAAAACATGTTCCTGGAGGCAAAGATTCTGCAGTCTTATTAGCAGCAGCATTTTTTGATTCATTTTTCAAGACCAGATACAAGCCTGGAAAGCAGTGTTGGTGTTCTACCCTCAAATTATAGCAAAAAATTGTATTCATTTCCTAATGATTTGATTGTTATTTCAGATGCTGCTGACTGAGAAAGCTGAGGCTTTACAAGAAGAAGTAGAACTCCTCTTAAAGGTGCCTACAGATATTCCAGAGACTTCCTGACTAATTCAGTCATTAAAAAAAAATCATGAATTCAAATATTTGAATGTTTTAGCTTTTAGCTTTGTCCCATGTAAATGTACTGTAAATATAATAAATATTTAATGTCTTTTGTATACATCACATTTGTGTGTATTTTGAATTAAAAATATTTTTTGCAAAGTTGTATTCATTTGAAGTTTTTTTTAAGCACCTCTTCAGCAATAGACCAAAATTAAAAAAAAAAAAAAAAAGTGCTATTAAAATCATTCTTAATACATAGTTCCAGGAACACTTAGGGGACTGCACTAAGTAGTGGTGTGTACTTGGTCCTAGAGCTTAGGTTAATAGATGGCTTAAAAAGCAGAGTAGAAAATGCCTAAGTGTGGTAAAAGATTTGAACAGCCATGTATGAGTGAAGTACTCCAAAATTCCTTCAGGTAGGAATCCCTATGTCCTAGGAGTAGCTAATGGAGTGAGAAGTAGAGCTGTAGTTTTAATGCAGGAGTGCCAGAGTTGCACAGGGAATTGTAGCTACTATCTAGTCTAGGCATTTTTTAACAGATTGGAACACCAAATCACTACTCAGTCTCTGCAAATGCCTGAAGAGACAATTTACTAAGCCTTCTAAATAGTTTAAATTTGCTTTAAAGGTTTTTAAACTTCATTGTTGCATATGAAGACTGACTTTTTAAGTCAATCTCAGAAGCCATATAAACAGAAGTAGCTTGAAAAAATGCCTGAAACATGCAGCTGTGACACAGTAACCTCCTTTTCAAAGCTGGTGTGTAGTGCGTGATAATGTTGAAGTGTTTCACATGAAGAGTGACTTGAAAGCTCTGCCAGATGGATGGGTTGAGCCATGGTAGCTTTTGTCAATATAAGCTTAAACTTAACCTATAGAGTGCCTTTGTGAAATGAGCCAGCCCTTCCAGCTAAAGGAAACCTGAGGTAAACCTTTGACAAAAAACATTAAATAACTTGGTCTTGTAGTCAGTTCTACCCTAGTGTGCAATTGTGTTGGGATTCCAGAGGTAAATGGGAATGTTTTTAAATCCCAGTGGGGTTTGTAGTAAAGGACTGGATAAGGTGGAACTCCACAGAAAAAAAGGTGTGAACAAATTATATGTGTTTCATTGCTGACTTGGTTGCTATCAAACCATTGTTTATCTAACCCAGCAATTGAGTAAATGCTTTGTGTTAGCCTTTCTTTTGACAGAAACATGCCTCTAACACCAAAATTATGATAGTTTGTAATGGCTTAGGAGCTTTAATAAACAGAAGTGTATGCTTTGAGTATTAAAACAGGCTGAGAACTTCAGCTGCCCTCTTTAGGGGAACATGAGTTATTTCCACAGCTAGATGGGCAGTGCCTGATGCTTGAGGCTCCATGACACATGGTTTTGGGAACACCAGAACATGTTATGTTGGTTCTTACAATAAGATGGAACTGTCCCCCAGGTGCAGCAGTAATATTTGCCATGGTCTGAGGTTATCTAAGCATGTCTCCGCCTGCCTTGCCCTTCTCATTAGGTGAAATGTTAGAGAAATGTTGATAACAAATTAATCAATCAGTTCACGTGAAATACCTTTAAAAGAGGAGATGCTCATTCAAGCAGAATTCTGTTTGTTCTGAGCTGTGTGTTCTACTTCACAGACATCTGGAGAAATTTTAGTTATGCTTTTAAGACCTGGCCAGCTGCTCTAAAGGCTCATTGGTTTGCTTCACTGATTCTGAAACTTGAAACAGTCTTGCATGCAACTTCATAATGAAGGGATTAAAAAATAAAGGACTGTTACGTGTTTCTCTGCGTTAATGCAATAACAGATGTGGAAATAACCTGGTAAATCCTCACCCAAACGCTTAATGGGAAATGAACCTCTGCCACAGTAATTGTTACATACCATGAAAGCACCAACATATACAAAACGAGCATGCCTTTTCAATTTTTATGCTGAAGGGGATCAGCCAGGGGCTTCACACCTACATGTGCCCCTTGGAGAATGGTGGTAGGAGTTTGTGGTGGGAGCAAGCAGGCGCCTTCAGGCCTCAGTTAATGCTAGCTGGGGAAGTTAAAGGGCAGGTGTGGTCACCTCTGCTGCTCAGCTTCCGCAGGCTGGGCTGTGCCATCACGACTCCCACAGGATTTCTGTGACTAGTTGTTTAAGTGAATGGGACAGAGGTGCTTTGCACTAACCCTTGTGCAACGTGTAACTTATTTTTCTGAAATCACATCGTTAATCAAAGTGGAACACATTTCAGATTGCATTCCCTTTCTTCAGTACTTACAGAGCGTGAATGAAATGCTTTTCCAGAACAGCTTTCTTACCTGGGTGGAGACAGGTGAGGAACAAACAGGTGCTGCTCATGGTGTTTGTGCGCTGCTGGATGCTGCCAAATGATTTTTCTGGGCCAAGTAGTGCACTGGTGCCTGAAATGGAGGACGATGTGCAGGCGTAGGGAGAGGTTTGCATGGGGTGGATGGAGGCACGTCATCAGCGGCTGTGCTGTGGGAAAGCCTGTGCCAGGACGATTTGGAAGGCAGGGGTTTCCCTTGGTTCAAAGAGATGGTTCCGTCCTAAGGCTTCTGTAAAAAGAGGAAGGAGCAAGGATGACGACCTTGTCTACGTGAGATCATGCTCGATGCTTCAGAGCTGAGGTAGGGCAAAAGCATGTACTCAGCTGGGTGTCCCTAACAATTTCATCATACCCCCCTGTGGGGTGGAGTATTTCTTAAACTTGACATCCACCCACCCTACTGTTAAGGAGGCAGCACGGGGGTGGCAGCAGCTTGCATAAGCACCTCGATAGCTCTGTCCCTGCTCTTGATTCCAGGCTTTGTGTGCTCCAGCTTGGTCTTTGCTCACGTAGAGAAATTCTCCAGCTAATTAATTCAGGGATTTGTGGCACAAAACGGGGACAACGAGGAGTGACACGAAAATTACGTGGGAGGTCTTTGAGACAGGTAGCATGTTTTCTCTATCGTTTAAGAAAGAGAGAGTTTTCAAGCGTGTAGTCTGCTCTTGCAACTTTGTTTTGTCTCACTGAGGTTTCTCAGGAAAAAAAAAAGAGATTAAACGCTAGCGTGATGCCACCAGCTCTGCTCACCTGCATAAAAGCTGCACTGCCCCCAGACTGTTTGCCTTCTGTACCAGGTATTTTTCCCTTCTGCATTCCCTTTGTACGTACATACACGAGTGGAGGTGAGAGCCACACCGGCCCCATGGCAGGGCTGGAATGGAGCTGCTGTGAGCAGCAAGGAAGGGCATAGGGCACATCCTGGCTCACAGTGAAGTGCTCTGCCTGAACTTCCGTACGTGGCAAGTGCTTCTGTACCCACCTCCCTTATTTTCCAAGATTTAACAATGTGCATAACGCAAATGTGGTGTGAGAAGTGTCCAAATCAGTGACAGAGCTTGCTGCTGAATCCTTGTATAGCTGTACTTGCTATAGCTGTACTTAACAACCTATAGCTGCAGCTGGAGGATTTTGCACCTGCTCTATGCCCTCTGTGGGTTGCACCCAAACCACCTGAAACACCAGCCCTATCCCTACGTGGTGAGAAACACGGAGTGGCCCTGAAGCCTTGTCCTCGCAGCGGGGCCAGGCAGCTGCTGCGACACCCCAAGGTGCGGGGACTGATCCTCCAGCAGGAGCCGGCACTGTGACCCAACCCAGAAGCCAAGGCACATCCCGGGTGGTGTTCCCCGAAATTGGCAGCGTTGCTGTGGCTGTGATAGCAAGAGAGGAGTGTCGCGGGTGTTTCCGCCCTGGCCAAGCCGTGGGCGTGTTTATGAAAGCGCTGATGCAGGCTGGTCGCTCTTGTGCTGCTGGCAGCTCGCTTCACATCGTGGAAAACCAAAAGCAGGCGCCTGGGCTGCGGGCAGCCGTGTCCCAGCGCACGGCCGAGCTCCGGCACGGGGGAGCGCAGGAGGAAGAGGAGGGCGAGAAGGATGCTGGCACCACCGCTGCTGCTGCTGCTGCTGGCTGTGCCGCTGCGGCAGGCAGCGGAGCTGCAGCTGGGGCTGCGGGGCAGCCCCCGTGGGACGGTGAGCCCAGCCTTCCTCTCCCTCACCCTGGACGCCAGCCTGGCCCGCCAGCCGCGCTTCATCACCTTGCTCAGGTGAGCCCCGGCAGGGGCTGGGCACGAGCTGCTGGTGGGGGCGATGGTGGCAGGGGCGATGGTGGCAGGAGGTGATGGTGGCAGGAGGTGATGGTGGCAGGAGGTGATGTTGGCAGGGGGGAGCGAGGAGGAGCAAGGCAGTGGCTGCTGCGTGCAGACAGCTCCACGGGCTAGAAGCGATCTGAGCCTTCCAGCAGCTTCACAAACATCCGGCAGGGCATCACTGCAACACGTGCCGAGGAGGCTTTGTCAGATGCCTTTTTTTTTTACCCCCTTAGAAACTCCTGGAGCAGTTCAGGACTGCCAAGTGATTCCTGCTCCTTCAGCTCCAACTCTTCCTTTTCTTCCCTCCTCTCACTGCTTTTTTTTTCACACTCTCTTCCTTTTGATTCAACTTCTTGTTTTCTTTTTGGAAGCTATTTCATTTCTTCCCTTCTCGTCCTTCCCCAGTCCCATTTTCCAGCTCTGCCTTATTCCCCCGGAGCCGGAAGGCACCCCCAGCTTTATCTGAACGCAGCTCTGGATGCCGTCTTGGCCGCGGCGGTGCCGCCCAGGGAGCAGGAAGTACTTGGTGGCCCCTTATCTGCTGGGTGTCCCCGCAGGGTGAGATAAGGCTGCTGCCAGCCCAGACAGCTCTGCCCTGCATGGCTCCTCTGGCACAGGCGGTGCTGGAGCCGCACGTCCCATGCAGCTTTTGTTTCACTTGAACACTGGTTTTGGTACAAAACCCATCCATTTGGTGGTTGCTCAAGGGAATAGGGGGTGATGGGGCACAGCCAACTTGAGGTCCGCTTTCTGATGGGCCAGGCAGCCCTCTGGGTGCTGGCGATGCTTCGCCTCCGTGTGGGGGTCACCCACACTGATAGCTTCTCAGTTAGCTTCTCGCTGCCCTGTCCACAGCAACCCCAAGCTGCGCACCCTGGCCAGAGGGCTCTCCCCAGGATTCCTGAGGTTCGGTGGCACCAGCACGGATTTCCTCATCTTCGATCCCCACAAGGATTCGACTTTGGAAGAGGAAATCCTCTCAGGGCTCCAGGCTGAGGAAGGTAAGGGCTGGATGGGATGCGAGGCTGATTTCCACAGGCTGCGCAGGCTCCACCTCTCGGCATCACTGCGCCTTGGGCTCCTGTCTTGCCCTGCGCCTCATCCCTCCTTCGCCTGCCAGGGTACAATATGGGCTCTGCGGACACAAAATGCCTCTGCTGACTCGTGCTGGCGTCACCCCGGAGCCAGGCGAAGCGGTCAGCAGAGGAAGCAGCTCCGTATCGCCCGAGCACAGGACAGCTCCAGCCCTGCTGCCGCTGGGGTTTCCACAGGGCGCTCTGGCAGAAATAGCTTGGGGTGCAGCCACCACGAAGCACGGTGTGGCCTTTATTCCTATCCATCACCTTAAACTGGGCATAATATATGTATTTTGTATAGCTACAGTACATATATATATATATGTAATACGTATAGACAGACAGACAGACACCTTTTTCTACACGGTTAATGTACCAATAGTGGAAGCAGAGGTGCATTGTGCAGACATGGGTGCCCACTGTTTAACCCCAACAAACCACTGCTGTTTCTGTGTGCTGGGCAAGGCTCCTCGCACCTTTAGCCCTTGCTGTGAAGGCGATGGCTTTGTTGCTCCCATCCTCCTCCTGCCCTGCAGGTGCCTGTGGAGCACAGCCTGGCTTTGCTGCGGTGCAGGAGCTGCTGCTCGCCCAGTGGCCCAGCCAGGAGAAGTTGCTCCTCACAGAGCATTCCCAGAAGAAGCACAAAAACACCACCATTACAGGTAAGGATTGATGGATTTACACAGTGGGGCTCGTAACCGGGGGGGTGCAGGTCTCCGTGGTGAAAGGGTGGTGGCTGCCTGTGCCTCCTCCCCGCAGGGCACACTCTGGACATCCTCCATGGCTTCGCCAACTGCTCAGGCTTCCACCTGGTGTTCGGGCTCAACGCCCTGCTGCGGCGACGTGGCCGGGAGTGGGACAGCTCCAACGCCGGGCAGCTGCTGGGCTACTGTGCCCAGCGTGGCTACAACCTCTCCTGGGAGCTGGGCAACGGTGAGTGCGGCCACAAGCGCTCCTTGGGCACGGACGGGCCCTGAAGCCAGCCCGGGTGCTGATGGGTGCATCCTCACCAGAGCCCAACAGCTTCAAGAAGAAGTCCGGCATCTACATCGATGGCTTCCAGCTGGGCCGGGATTTCATCCACCTGCGCCGGCTGCTGAGCCAGCACCCCCTGTACCGGCACGCCAAGCTCTACGGCCCTGACGTGGGGCAGCCCCGCAAGCACACCCAGCACCTGCTCAGGAGGTAGGGGGCACCCGCTCCAGGGAGGGACACCGCAGGTGCTGGGGCTGGGAGGGCTGGCAGGCGGTTATGGCCAGCCACCAGTGCCAGCTATAACCCTCTTTTCTGCCCCAAACCCACCGGGGTTGCAGCTTCCTGAAATCCGGAGGGAAGGTGATCGACTCCGTCACCTGGCACCAGTAAGTACCCTCAGCTGCCACTGCCACTCTGCTTGTTGTCTTTTTTTTTTTAAATAAAGCAGCAATCTGCACGTATGAATGGGACCGGTCGGCAGGTCCCGGGTGTCTCCGCAAGCTGCTGTGCAGTGGTTTGAGGGAGTGCATTTCGGTGCGCAGACCCCAAAGCCGTGCCGGGGTTTGCAGCGTGGGCGGAGCAGCGGGGAACGCAGTGCGTGCAAGGTCATCCTGCTGCTAACCACGTTTTACTGATAAAAGGAGAAGTGGGATGGGGAAAAGTGACAGCACGGCAGCTTTGCTTCTCCATTCGGCAGGCGGAGCTGGGTCACAGCTCTCCCCTTCGCACAGAAAGTTCCTGCTGGCATACGTCGCATATCAGCAGCTTCAATGCGTGCCCCCAGTCTGCCAGGCACGCCACGGGGCAGCGTCACGTGTGGCTGGGGCTTGCGCTGAGAGCAGGTCCCGGTGTTTGTATTTCCCCTTGGTTTCAGCTGCCTTTTTCCCCCCCTGCAGTTACTATGTGAACGGACGAAGCGCCACGAGGGAGGATTTCTTGAGCCCCGCAGTGCTGGACACCTTTGCCACAGCTGTGCGCGATGTCCTGGAGGTGCCCGCTCCTCTTACATCCTTCCCGTGTTTGGCTTCCAGGGGCCGTGCACAGAAACTGCACTAACGTACCCAGATCCTCAGGGATCCTCAGGGGTCTGCTGCTGCTGTCAGCGCCGAGCAGAAACGCTGCTTCTAGCGAGAGCAACAGCAGCTGCAGCGAGCACAAGCAGGCACTTGGCCAAAGTGCAGCAGTGACCAGCTCAGCAGCCCTAACCTGATCTTTTTCACCTTTTTCACCTTTTTCTCCTCTTCCCCACGACACCACACAGATCGTGGCCACGACGGTGCCTGGCAAGAAGGTTTGGCTGGGCGAGACCAGCTCGGCGTACGGCGGGGGAGCCCCCCAGCTCTCCAACACCTACCTGGCTGGCTTCATGTGAGTGGTGGCGGGGCACCCACGAGGGCTGCTGCTGCTGCGCCAGCCTCTGGTGCCACCTGCGTCTGGTTTCTGGCAGGTGGCTGGACAAGCTGGGGCTGGCGGCCCGGCAGGGGATCGACGTGGTGATGAGGCAGGTTTTCTTCGGGGCCGGCAGCTATCACCTGGTGGACGCCAACTTCGAGCCCTTGCCGGTGCGTAGACGGTGAGGCGTGCACTGTGCATGTGATCAGGGGAGAAACAAGCAGCTTGCAGCCGAAAGTGATAGGAGCTGGGATGATAAATTGTACCAGCAGTGACAGCCAAGGCAATGTGAAAAGCTTGGTAAAGAAAAAAAAAAAAGAATGTGAGGGGAAAACATTGCTGGAGAAAGGAATGCTGGACGGAGAGGTGTGTGTGCGTGGTGTGTGAGCGTGGTGCAGGGCAGTGGGTGCCGATTTCTCTCCTGTTCCCACAGGACTACTGGCTGTCGCTGCTCTACAAGAGGCTGGTGGGCACCAGAGTGCTGGAGGTCAGCGTGGCGGGAGCAGACGCACGGCGCCTGCGGGTCTACCTGCACTGCACCAACCCCCAGCAGTAAGGAGGGGTGAAATTGCCCCAAAACTGCATCCCAGGCCAGCGGCAAAGGGAAAACGTGCAGGTGCATGTGGTTGCTCCAAAAGCTCTCCATCCTCTGACGGCCGCTGTGCTTGCCTCTCACCCTACAGCCCCAAGTACCGGGAAGGGGACGTGACGCTGTTCGCCTTGAACCTCTACAACGTGAGCCAGACCCTGCAGCTCCCCAGGCAGTTGTGGAGCAAGCAGGTGGACCAGTACCTCCTGCTGCCCCACGGCAAGGAGAGCATCCTGTCCAGGTGAGCGGGCATCCTCCCTTGTGGCACGGGCCGAGCAGAGTGCAGGTGGGCTCTGAAACCTCCCCTTGTTTGGTGGGCAGGTGAAAACATCAAAACAACGACACAGAAAGCGCTGTTAACTTTTCTTCCCCCAAGTTGTGACTTGCCTCACGTCAGGTCTCCTAAATCAGGCTCGCTAGGATGAGCTGGCAGTCCCCTGGTGTTTAATTCCCTTGCTTGTGCAGGGGCTGCGAGCCACCCCTCCCGGAGGGAGCATGGCAGGTGCGGTGTGGGAAGCAGAGTTTGTTCCTGGGCTCTTTGTCGCGTGGCTCCGGGCACCTCGGCTTGCATCCAGAGCCAGGGGTGCTGCTGGCGAGCCTGGCTGCAACGTTGCCCGGGTGTCTCGGCAG
The DNA here is from genome assembly GCF_963932015.1 of Anas acuta. Classification (NCBI taxonomy): domain Eukaryota; kingdom Metazoa; phylum Chordata; class Aves; order Anseriformes; family Anatidae; genus Anas; species Anas acuta. The sequence goes on along the minus strand of NC_088982.1, from coordinate 32,091,700 downwards.
GAGGGTGCAGCTGAACGGCCGCCTGCTGCAGATGGTGGACGAGGAGACGCTGCCCACGCTCCACGAGGCCGCCCTGGCTCCCGGCAGCGCGCTTGGCCTGCCCGCCTTCTCCTACGGCTTCTATGTGATCAGAAAGGCCAAGGCAATCGCCTGCATCTGAGTGCACTAGGGCACAGGACCTGTCGGGATGCTCAGTGCGGTGCCACACATTTTCCCTCGGCTGGGAGGCCGCAGTCACAAGATGGAGCTGTGGCCCCACGTTCTCCAAAGCCTTCGCTTTGCTTTGTCCGCTCGCACACGGCGAGGTTTTGCTCAACGTCCTCAGCACCCTGCGAACCTGAGAGCTCAGCAGGCTGGAAACACACGCACTGTACTTCCCTTCTGAAGCTCGAAAAGGACGCGACCAGCTCCACGGGGTGTCAGAGCAAGGGGTTGGTTTGTGTCTCACGAGAAAACTGCACGCCTCCCAGCAGACAGGTGTGCTCTGGGAGGCGTGATTAAAAGTGTGCCATAAAAAGGTGATATTTAACCAGTTTGTGAAGGGAGTGTTTGCCTGTGCAGTGTGTGCGTGTTGTGTGAAGGCTTAGCCACCAGGAAGTGATACACAGCGAAAATATGAATAGGAACAGCTGGGCTTGTGTGCACTGTCTACGTTCAAAATGAGAGCACGGAGCACAAAACAAGGGGGAAAGTCTCACGCTGTCAGTATCCAGTTGTTAACGTACTGTTGTTACTGCTGTAGAAGCTACAATTTAGAAACAGAAGTTAATGGTTGCCTGGTAGCTTCTTTTTAAAACTTTCTAACAGGTTTGTTTCAACGCTTCTTACTTTTATATCTGAAGATTTTGAATAAACTCAATTTATATCAGCTTTTTGCAGTTCTCTGTTTCGTTTTGTTTAAGGTTACTGATACCACAAAACACCCCACATGTCTTTCAGTTGTAAATCAGCTGCTGCTTAGGCACCTTTCACCACACACATCCAAGTAAATAAAAGTGTCAGAGATCCTGCCCAGCTGGGCTTTACTGTAAGCCAGTTCCTGGAAGGTGGAGCCACCTGAGTCATGTGAAAACAAGGAAACAGAGAAGCACCGGAGAATGGGGATGGGTTTGGCTGTCAGCACAGTCGTGAGGGAAGATGGCAGTGGGGCCTCAGCATCCTTTGGTGACTTCTTTCATGTTTGAAATGCTTTATCCCTTAGATTTGCCTTTGTTGGTCTGTTTGTTTTCTGGTGAGGGGCCAGGGCACTTTATAATGAATATAAGCCCATTGAATAAAGTCTTATTTTCTAACTTGCTGTCACAAGCTCCATAAAAGTACCCTGCAGGTGCCTTGGGATTTGCTGCTCTGGATTTGAATGAAGCCTGTGGTAACTGACCTCATCGTACTCACATGGTCCTTTGGAAATTTATTTACTGCCGTGGAGTACTACTTGTTGGAACGGTGAATGGAAAAGGCTGAAAATCACTTATCCTGCTTTTCTACTTCCTCTTGGTAGTCAACAATTCAGGGAACTACCATGGTTTTTGTGCCTGTGTCAGTCCTGAAAACCAAAGGAAGCGGAGCACGCGGCAGCAGTGACGTGTCACGCCGCCTTCCAAGAAAGCTTCAGGCGTAATTCTGGGAAGCTTTTATTGCAGACACTCCACCACGCAGCGCCAACTATTTATGGCTCCGTCCAAAGCTCCCGTGGCGGTTTCGGCATTCACTCTGCCGCTACCTAATCGTTAGCAGCCGCTAACGGCTCAGCGCACGGTTGCTCTTTGCAGGCGCCGTTAGAACCGTTAGAGCCGTTAACGGCCGTTAGCCCCCCCACAACATGGCGGCGGGGGGGGGCGCACTGCGCACGCGCGGCCCCTCCGGAAGCGCTTCGGCCGGCGGCAAGATGGCGGCGCTGCTGTGGCGGCTCGGCCGGGCCCCGTGCGGCCTCCGCGCCGCCCGCACGGCCCTGCCGGCCGCCGCCGCCGCCGTTTGGCCTCCCCGCTTCGCCGCCGCCGCTCCTCCGGACCCACGGCGGCCGCTGAGCTTCTCGGCGGCCGAGCTGGTGCGCGCCGCGCCCGGGCGGCTGCAGCCCTACCTGCGCCTCATGCGCCTGCACCAGCCCGCCGGTGAGGGGCGGGGCGGGGGAGGGGGCGGGGCGGTAACCATGGCGACGCGGCAGCCAATGGGGGTGGCGGCGCGGTTGCCATGGCGGCGCGGTTGCCATGGCGACGCGGTTGCCATGGCGACGCGCTGGCCAATGGGGCGAGGCCGCGGTTGCCATGGCGACGCAGCATCCTGGTCCCTTAGGGACGTGGCTGCTGTACCTGCCCTGCACATGGAGCATGGCGCTGGCCGCGCCGCCGGGAGCCCTGCCCCACTGGCCCACGCTGGCCCTCTTCGGCGCCGGGGCCGTGCTCATGCGTGGCGCCGGCTGCACCATCAACGACATGTGGGACCGCGACTACGACAAGAAGGTGGGCAGCCGCGCGGGGCGGTGTGAGATGATACCGAGTTCTGTAGTGGGGGACTTGCCGATGCTCGATTAAAGGTTGGACTGAATGATCTTACAGGTCTTTTCCAGCCTGGATGATTCTATGACAACAAATAACCCTTTCTTCCCTGCTTAGGTCATCTTTGCTCATCTTCCCTTTTTTATATTTTGAGGAGCAGGCTTTCCTTGGTTATCGTTCATTTCCTCATGAGGATGGCTGGTGACAGAATCGTGCCCAAGCATGTACTGATCTTTGTGGTGTTGCGTTTCCTCCTTCCTCTCGTTCAGCAGAAGGAAATAAACAGCAGGCAGCCACAGCTGTCAGATGCGGACATGCACAGGGGTGTACGCTCAGCAGGGAGGATCCCAGTGAACTATTGCCTTATTTCCTTTTCTGATCCTACGTTTTCCCCTCACTTTGAGTATTGGCCATGGCAAAGCGCCAGGGCAGTGAGTGACTGCGCTCTGTGAAATCTTCCTTCCAGCACCAATGTGTTTTTCCTGTTAGAAGGCAATAAATCCGTACGGGTTTTGTGGTGTCTTTGGATGGTTTAGGGTTCAGAGGTTATTAGCAGCTACTTGTGCTATGAAGATTGCTGCATTTATGCATGAATGGGGTGTAGTTAAACGTGAATACTCCCGTAGCAGCACTTGGTTACATGTCTCAACAGGCAATCTTCTGAACAAGCCAGCTGGTGGCTAGGGCAGGAGCAGGACGTTTGGTTGTGCTGCTGGTTGCAGTCTGGGGGTGGTTTTTGACAATACTAGGTATTTGGTAATACTTTTATTTTTATTTTTAATTAAAATGGAAGATGCCATGTCAGGTAATGTGCAGTAGAGTTGGTCACTGAAATGCTTTCTGTGACCAACTCTACTGCACATCATTAATTAAGAGTGTATTTAAACTGCATAAGGAGTATTTGAAGTTTAGCTTAAATTATTTAGTAGTAGGGGGAGAACATACTCAGGGAGTATACTTAAGTTGACATTATTAAAGCATGTGCAGAATCCTTTATACACTTTTAGTATTCTATAAAACGTTGGTGTTCAAACCTCCCCAAGTAGACTTTAAACCACGTCTAAATGCATATTTTTTTCCTTTTGTTATTGTGGGATGGGTTTTTTTATTCGTTTGTTCAGATTATGGTCACCTTCAGCAAGTAACCCCTCACTCATTTAGGTTTAAAGTATTTTCCAGTATTTGTTCCTTCTTTCAGTTGGCTTTGCATGATTTCTCTACTCCTGACAGACATCCTAAACTCCACTGCATCCCACCTAGGGTTAAAATAATTGTCCTGTTGCATGCCAGTGGTGTGCAACAGACTTGAACTTTTAGGATACATTTGAATGTGTTAGCTTTGTGTTAACGCTGTTCCTTCCGTGTTCAGGTTGCAAGGACAGCAAGCAGACCCCTGGCAGCTGGAGAAATCTCCACTTTTCAGTCCTTCGTTTTTCTCGGGGGACAGCTCAGCCTGGCTCTCTGTGTGCTTCTGTGTCTGAACTACTACAGGTGACGTACACGTTATCTTCTGTTTCTTAGAATTGCATTCCTGGTCCAGAGGTAAGCACAAAGATTTAGAACAGCAAACGTGCTGGGGGCAGAGGAGTTTTAGCCATGGAAGCCAAGTAGTTTGGTGCTGTTTACCAGCTCTTTAGACCTGTGATCTTTAGAGCAGCAAACAAGTCTGGTACTTCTTACAGTATCGTTCTGGGAGCAGCCTCCTTGACTCTTGTGGTCTCCTACCCTCTGATGAAGAGAATCACGTATTGGCCACAGTTAGTTTTGGGTGAGTTGGAAATCTTTTTTGTTTTCTTCTTCTTCCGATCTAGCTTTTGGGAAGTTTCACGTACCGCTTAGTAACTGAACTTCAGCAGTCTGGTTTTATGTAAGTTTATATTAAAATAACAATACTGTGCAGGCAAAATTCTGCCATGCCAGAAGCTTCTTAAACAGTAGTTTAACAAAATTAAGCGGGAGCTGGGTTGTAATGTTTTCGTTCATAAACAATCTCTTGTTGTAGTGTCGAGAGAGAGAATCAATGCTTGTAGCTTGAGGGTTGGCTGTATTTTAAGAGTTGTCTCAAAACCTGACTTAACTCTAGGCCTTCCCACTCCAGCTGTCTTCAGCCTTATCAGCCAGAGCTGCCTTTTCCAGTGTGGAAGCTCCACGGTTGGCTGCTGTGAGCTCTTGAAGAAATGATACCGAGTTCTGTACATGTAATTTAGACTGGTCCTGGCACCTTGTTAACTATCTTTGTTCCACTCTCTCTGTTTTTAGGACTTACTTTTAACTGGGGAGCCCTTCTTGGGTGGTCTGCCATCCGAGGGTCCTGCGACTGGTCCGTGTGTCTGCCCTTGTACCTGGCTGGAGTCATGTGGACGCTGGTGTACGACACCATCTACGCGCACCAGGTAGAGCAGCAGCGGGAAGCTTTACAGACCTGTGTATGTTTGCTTGCTTAAGTTACAGCTTTGGTCTTGAGCAGCACTAACATGCAGGTGAGCACCATGGAACATCCACCCTTGGACCTTTCATTGCTCTGTAAATACTTTATGTATCAGGCAGAGAGCCGCAAGCGAAATGCGTTTTGTGTGCCTGTGCGTCCGCGCTGTGTCAATAACTGCACAGCTGGTGTTAACTATTAGCTGCCAGCACAGCTCTGAGGACCAGCCTTTTAATTTATAGTTTAACCCAGGGACCTGCAAATACACTTAACTGAGGTTCCTGCTAACAGCTGTGGGAAACCTGAGATGGGCCCCCCGTTTTACTTTCCTTACCAAGTAATGGTTGGATTGCAGATCTTCTGCTAATTGTTCCTTTCCCTCTAGGACAAGAGGGATGACATCCTTATCGGCGTGAAGTCCACAGCGCTACACTTCAAGGAAGACACAAAGCGGTGGCTCAGTGGCTTCAGCACGGCAATGCTTGTGGGCTTGTGCGTGGCGGGGATGAACTGTAACCAGACCTTCCCTTACTACTCAGCCGTGGCTGCCGTGGGCGCTCACCTGGCACACCAGGTTTGATGGATTCATTTATATTTTCTCCACGTGGAAATTCTTGATAAGAAATCATAGTGCTTTTCAGCCCCTGGCTGAAAATTCTCCCAGTACACTGAAAAAAAAAAAGAAAGAATCCTGTAAATTTTTGAAAAGATCATTTAAAGGCTTTTTACAACGGCTTGCTTCTCCCAAGCACCTTTTGCAGAACTCTTTTGAGGAGACCTCTGGTGGTCCACAGGCTGTTTCTAACCCACAGTCTATTTCTAACCCAAAGAACTGCCTTGCCTTTAGCTGTAATCTCAAGGCAAATATTTTCTTCCTGCTTCTGATAGCAGCTGCAGCTAGATCCACCTCAATACCAAGCACGATTTTGCAGTTTTTGCTGGTCTGACACAACTCCAGCTGTGTCCGGTGCACATGATGTGAGACTGCAGTCAGTGTGTGTTATGATAGTTCGCTGAATTTATGAGATGAAGTGGTCTGCTGTATCACACACACTTACACTTGACAGAGATGTTGTTTTTTTTGGTGCATGGCATACTATACAATAGCTACATGAAAATGAGCGTTGTCTGTTGCATCTCCCAGAGAGAGTTAACTTTACCTCAGGGTAATTACGTTGTGCTGTGAGCTCTGGAGCTTCAGACTGGGTTCCAGCAGTGTAACAAAGGTTTCTGTGGCTTTCTCACTACCCCCTGTTGCAGATGGTAATGTTGTAACTTTATGATAATTGACGGTTCTAATTCACAATTGCTTTTGTAGCAGAAAACAACGCAGTTCAGTGTTGTACTTGTGCGAGCTTACAGATTTGAATGCGTATCAGGAAAAATAAAGAAAATGAGCTTTGCCCATAAAGGGAGCAGAGAGGATTTTGTTACCCAAATGACGGCGTTCACAGTCTGGTGGTGACGGTTAGTCTATGGGAGGAGTAATTGCTGGCCTTCGTAAGGCAGTGATAGCACTGCGAGCAGTAAAACCATCAGCAGTCTGAGGAGTTAAACGTGGGATTAACATGTAACCTGCCATGCAAAGGACAGCCTGATGGGTGTTTTACAGCCCCTCACACCTGAGCAGCACTTTAACGAGGGAGCTCCCACAGCTCCTAGACACTAAACATTAATCATGCCTGCAGGTTATAACATCTTCGTGGCGCTGTGCTCTGCTACTTGTCAGCCACTGCTTTTCACAGGGTTTGGTCTTGGAAATCTGTGGAGGAAAGTGTGCTGCGTTCCCCCACCTTATCATTGACATCTGGAATTGCCAGAGTGGCCTTGCATGGCAGTTTTGGCACAAATAGAAATCATTGTCCTGCAGAGAGGATTTTTCTCAGTGAGGAGGCAGAATGTGAGGGGCAAGGAGTCACAGAATCACAGAATCATCTAGGTTGGAAGAGACCTCCAAGATCACTGAGTCCAACCTCTGACCTAACATTAACAAGTCCTCCACTAAGCCATATCACTGAGCTCTACATCTAAACGTCTTTTCAAGACCTTCAGGGATGGTGACTCAACCACTTCCCTGGACAGCCTGTTCCAGTGCCTCACAACCCTTTCAGTAAACAAATTTTTCCTCATACCCAACCTAAGCCTCCCCTGGCACAACTTCAGTGTGTGATGATTCCCCAAGTTGTAAGAGCGGCCCTGTTCCATATACCACAGAGCAGCTTCTCTTTGAGTGTATGTTTTAATATTACTTCTGCCTAGGCATTTGCAGGCTTATCTTCATGTTCAAGACATCAGAGATCTGCTGACTGACTGAGTTTAGAAAGTTGAATAAGCCGTGTAAGGTGCCCCTTCCTCAATTTAACTAGTTTGTGCCTGAGGCAGAGAGGAATTTGGGTCATGAAGATGTCCAGTTCCTGTACTGCTGAAGAAGTTCCTGAACAGAAAACTAAGCTGCCTTACATGCTTCACGTCCGTGAAGGTACATCTCATGGCTCAGCTGCTGTTGGGTTTCACTCATCCATTTAGAGTTTTCACTTCCGTATGCCTGACGGGCAGGCAGGCTTTTAAGGGTGTGAAAAAAACATCGTGTTTTAGGGGTTTGCAGGCCAGGTTTCAGATAGTTTAATCAGAACCCAGCCCCCTTATCTCTGTACAAGTGCAAACAGCAGAGGAATGTGTTTCCTAGGGAAGCTTTAATTTATTTCAATTCAAAGCATTCTCTTTCAACATCTTGAGGGGATGAACGGCAGGGTCAGAGTTTCTGGGAGGTATCTCTCTCTGCCCTTGCACTGTGTGCTGTTGGCGCCTCGAGCTGTGAGTCATGGCGGCTGCTCGCAGGTGTCGGGGTTCCTCTTTGCAGGGCAGATGCAGCTATGTGGCCAGCAGCACCTGGGCAGGACAGGGCAGCTTCTTGCTCTGCTGCTTTCCCTCCCCTGCCTTGTTTTCGGGGAAGCATGGGCGGTGTTTGTAGCAGACAAATGAAAGGTGCAGGCTGGTACTGGATTTTTTTTTATTGAAGTTCCTGTTGATGAGTTAGCCGCCTTTCTGCTGAGGAAGGTCTTCAAAAGACTTTTTACACATTTAGACATTTTTACAGCTTTTATTACCCAACTGCACCCAGGAGTATTTAGACTGTTCATACTGTGATTCACTGAGAGGTTCCAGGAATCAGGTCCATGCCCAGTCCTTTGTTCTTCTGCCGCATGTTGAATAAATCTGTCAGGTAAACATGGATGCCAGTCATGAACCATCCCTTGCAGCTAGAGTATTCCATTTCTTCAGGAGCTAACGATAGGACTCAGAACCTGAAGGTTTTGAAATTACAGCCCTTCTTGTGTCTTCTTGAGATGTGTCAAGTATTTCCGTGTCCATAAATAGTAATACTGGAATGTTTATACTGTGCTTTTGCAGATTTACACTTTGGACATAGACAAGCCTGAAGACTGCTGGAAGAAATTTGCATCGAATCGTACTGTAGGGGTTCTGCTCTTCGTAGGGATCGTGCTTGGAAATCTCTGTAAAAGACAAGAGTCGAAAACTGTACAAGAGCCTTTAGAAAGCAGGTAGTCGAAATTGTTAATGATTCCAATGTTTTAGTCTGGCTCAAATGAATATGCTCCAAGAGGGGAAGACACTTTTAACATGACTCTTTGTGGTTTATCCTATTTATTTATAAAAGTTGGTGAAAATGTTCTTTTTTTTCTTAAAAAAAAAAAAAAAAGCCAAGCAAATCATGTTTTTGACTGTCTTACAATGTAAGCTGGGATTACTCATGAATGAAGCAAGTGAAGCTCCTCTGTTGGTCCTATGTAGTACAAGGAAACTCCTGACTGGCTCTCAAGAAGCGAGCCTGGCATTTTATACAGAGCAAGACAGATGTCTCTTAGTGACAGGATTTGGGAAAATGCAAAAAGATTTCAGCATGTAAATAAAATCTGGTTGTACACATTTGGCATTGTGAGTTATTGCATGAAGAAATTGCAGTGGGGGTTGGGGCTTGTTGTGTGAAGTAACTGTGATAGCAGCTTTTATCCTGAGATGTCTGGATGCAGCCTGGTCTCCGTCCATGAGGTCCAGAATATGAACAAGTCGATGGAAAAGTTTTGAAGACTCCCTTTTGTTCTTGGTCTGACCGCTGGCACCGGTTCTTCCTCGAGCAGGCTGCTGCAGAGCGGCCCATGGAGACCGAGGTGAGCTCCTTTATCGGGAACAATCTGCATGCATACTGCCAGCTTAACAAACCAGCACATTCCAGAACTAATGCCAAGTGTCTGCATGCTGGTGGTTGACTCTAAGGTAGGAACTCATCTTGCCAAGTGAATCTCATTTCCTCCTTCTAATTCTAATCTTTTAGCCTTCTGCTTCTTCTTTCTATTTCAGCTGATACAGGAGTAACTGCTTTGTTAGGAGGAGGACTATAAGCAGTAACAATAGCAACTGCGGGCTAATTACAGATCTCTGTACCTTTCCCTGCCCTCTACTATTTTATGCTTGGTTGGTTATGCAATCTGTCTGCTGGTTACACTTTTCCTTGCCTCCTGGTGTCCTCCGCTTTGTGGGATTATTTGCTGTGGAGGGAGTGACAGGCACGCCTGTTCCCAGAAAACAAAACTCAGCCGAGACCCAGAGAGGGGAGCTGCTCTAGCTCTGAAGCTGAGCCTCATGTACAGTTATTTAGACTGCTGTGGCTAAGAGACATTTCAGTCCAGAGCTGTGTGTTCAGGGGTTGTCAAATTCAGCTTGACTAGTGCTGGTGGACGCGTGAAGAGGTTGCTGTGGCAGCCCAAGGAGACAGCTCACAGCAGGTCAGGGACTTTGGTCACAGGAGATCCCTCCTGGAGCTGTGCTGTGGTGGGTTCTGCACACTTCTTCCTTGTTGTGTGTGCTTTGTGTCGCTTTGTTTATTGTCTTTTTGGCTTCTCTCACTATTTGGACATAACACTGGACACAAAATATTTTTTGAACAGGCCAGAAAGAAGACTGTTCAGGTTGACTGCATATGAAGTACAAGTATGTGAAAAGGTTGGCAACCATAGCCCTTGAAAGCACTCAGAGGACTCTGGTTCTTACACGGAAGTTCTTAAGCAGGGTTTATAAATTTTCACTGGTACTAAGATAAAGGACAGCACTTTAAGGATGAAGTTTCTTAAGTTAAGAACCTTAGTTAAGTTTCTGAACAGTTATGTGACAGAGCTGCACTCTGTAGAGGGAGAAACGAATGCATCCAGCTTCATGCTGAACCTGGGTTACAAGGCATTTATTAGTAATATCCAAGTCTAATTAATATCTGTAAGCGTCTTACAGACTTGTAGCAGTACCTTAGAGCAAACATGGCAAAAGTTACTTGTTTCTAACATACTAACGTGTCTTCAAGTAGCTTGGATTTGAGAAGAGCTCCCATTTTGTAGCACCTGTGGACTGTCTCGTGTCCATCTTCCTGTGGCAACTTGGTGCAAGCAAGCATTTGCCTTGTAATAAGAAGAAGAACAAGGTGTAACAACACAGGGTAAAGCTTGAACTATCAAACCAGTCCTAAACCTAGAAATCACTGCATATCTTCTGTTGGAGTTCTCCAAAATTATCTCCAACTGCATTTTGCTGGCTAAAATGCCATTTGTATCTGCTGGCAGTTATACGTGCATCTCTCTTCTGTTCTCAAGGTATTCTTTCCTGCGCTTCACAAACACAATCTCAGCTCTGTTGAAATACAATTTGTTTAAAAAGTCTCCCCCACGCCCATCTCTAAGCAGCAGGGTTAGCTGTTATGGTTTCACGCAAATAAACACTGCTCCCTGGCAGTCTTCCCTCGGGTATCAGGTGTTGCCTTTCTCCCCTTTCTTTCGCAAAGGTTCCTCTGCAGGGGCATGGACGAGGAGCACATCTCTGCGGGCTGGAAGCTCGGCTGTGCCTCCCGAGAGCCAGGGCTGGAGGTGGCTCAGCAAAGCAGCCAGGGCAGGGTGGCTGCCAACCCAAAGGTTGTCCCTGGCACGCTCCCTGCATTGGAGAGCAGCACCAGCTCCTGCACACCGGGGCAGACAGTGCCTGGACTTTGCTATTCTCACGCTGCTTGCAAAAGAAGGCATCTCCCAGTCCAAGGAGGCCAGAATTTTCCCTGCCTCTGGGGCAAGCACGTGCCGCGGGTGTGGAGCCAAGGAGGGGTGCAGAGGGCAGGGGACAGACAGCGTGGCGGGGTTGGTCTTGGCACCAGCCCTGGGTATTAGGATCTGGGGATGAGAAGTGCCTCCTTGACAGGGGTGTTGGAGCATCCCCAGGGGTGAGCTGGGGCTGAAGGCTGCTGGAGTACAGCAGGGTGAGGTGTTTTAGGTGCCTTCCCTGAGTTACGCATGAAAATGTAAGGAAAGAGTGGGCTGTGCAGCACCTCTGATTTGCTGAGTGCTGCTGGTAAGGGAACACAATGCCTGTGCCCACAGGACCAAGGTTGTGCTCGGGCCAAACAGGAAGGAAGCTAGCAAAAGAAATAAAACAATAAAAAGTGTTCAAGTGCCACGGTCAAAGTGTAAAAGCACTGCCCCAATGTTTCTGACACCCAGCTGAAATCAGGGCCGCAGGGAACAACTGGGCGATGCCCGACCACAAACCTGTGCAAGGAGCTCCTCCAAACTGAGGGACCATCACCAAGCTGTGCCCTGTGGCAAAAGCAGCTATCGCATGGCACCTTCCTGGTTTTGTTTGTGTGTTTTCATCCCAGGCTGCTCTCCAGGCCGTGGAGGTGGAGGAAGGGATGTGGCATTATCCAGGGATAACACAGCACAGGGGCTGAGGCGGGGGGAGCCTGAGGGCAGCGCTGGGTGGCCGCCTGTGGGGAGGACAGCGTTGTGTCCTGCCCCAGCTGCCAAATATTTCGCAGATGGGGAATTTCCCAGCTTCGTCAGGCCTTGTTTGGCCCCAGAGGCTGCTGGTGGGCTTCACACAGCGCAGCCCCCTCTGTGCACCCCATCAAACGAAGCCGCTCCTCGTGACCGCAGAGCCTGGGCTTGGTGTGACCATTTGGACATCTTGGGCACGGTGTGGCGACCCCGATGACGCCCGTGCGCCACAGTGGTTTGCAGGGAGAAGCTGGGGGAAGCCAGCCCAGGGTGCTCCTCACACCATCCTGAAGCGTGCCCTTGGGTTTTGAGGGAAGAGACGGGAAAAAAAACTCTCCCAGGGACTTGGACGAGGTCTGCGCAGCCGCCTCTGGTTTAACGAGCCGCAGGCTATGGTTTCACACGGGGAGGGGAAAGAAGCACCCTGGGCTTGGCCCCCCCCCCAGCTCCCCGCCACCGTTACCTCCCACCTCCATGCTCGGCACCGCTGCCAATAAGAGCCTGCAGGAGACAGAGCCACACGCTCGCCGTCCTCACAACTGCTCCGCACGCACCGGGGACGCCCGCCGCAACTCAGGCTGCTCCGCAGAAGGTTGGTTCCCTGGTGGCACGGAAATATGAAAGGCTCCCTGCCCTAGAAGGATTGGATAACAAGGCAAAAATTACAGATATACGCTTTTATTTTGTTTTATTTTTATTCTTTTTTTTTTTTTCTCCTGCTCAGTAATGCAGGGGGGATTAATCTTAATGGGAACTCTTTGCTACATCCTACCTGGGGGAAAAGGGGACACTTTTAAAGAGCTAGGTGCTAAATCTGCCTTATGGGCAGGTCACTTCTGGCTTGCCACTTTCTCCTGTTTCTACGAGCGTATAAATGTACCAGGGGAATCTGTGCGACTCTTTGCTCTCTGGTTAAACCAGGCTCCCTGCTTTTTCCTTAGCGCGTGCTTCGGAGCAAGCCCCTCTTGTGGGGGATGCTGAGCTTTGTAGCTGCAAGTATTTTCGGGCAGACCCCACAGCGCGTGTGGGAGGAAGCTGCTCTCCTGTCCAAAGGCTGGCTGCTGCTCCTTGTTGCTTTTTTTAATTTTATTTTTTTTTAATGTGTTTCTGCTCATTCTCGTTGTGCTCTTCCTGCCCTTTTTGGTTGGATTTGGCTTTGGTGGCAAGAGCATCTGCCTGTGGCCGTGTCTGCATTGCTCATTCCAGCTCGGAGAGGAGAAGGTGCACGAGGATCCCTGCTACGGGGAGTGATGTGGGGCTGTAAAAGTGCAAGGCTGCGTGGGCACCTGCCTGTTGCTGGGCTCATTTCCGAGGGCTCACAGCTGCTCCGCCAGCCGCGCTGCCTCGCGCATTTCGGTTTCTGTTCTGGATGCTGAGGTCAGTAGGGCTGCTCGCTGAAGCCGCGCCCCTCTCCATGCCCAGTAGCCAAGGAAAGGAAAATGAATTTATAGCAAACAGCCTCAGGATGTGTGAGCCCAGTGCCTTTACGGTTCCTTCCCCTTGCTCTCCCTGTGCATGCTGAGATGAATTTTCCCTAGCAGCACGGCTTATTTTCTGCGGCTATCCAACAAAACGCGCGCCGTGCAGCACAATCCCAGACTGGTTTCTATCATATCTGAGGCTCATTTCCTCCGGGAGCTGCAGGAGAGCAAGGAGCAGGGTTCAGACCTAGGACACGGTGCCACATTTCTCCATTTCTGGCTCCGCTGGGAGCAAACGTGTGGCCACAGCTGCTCCCTACACGCTCCGTGTGCCCCCCAAGCTGCTCTGCCGAGGGATCCCTGTCATGCAGCCGGGGGTCCCGCGGCCCTGACACCCTGAGGCCGTGCCGCTGACCGCTCTCTCCCTCTCCTTTCCCTCCCCAGCTCTCACCACTCCGTGCCCAGCCAGCGATGGCCGCTCCCACCGTGGTGACCCTGCAGCCCCAGTACGTGGTGGCCGGGCCCAACGTGTCCAGGGCCATGTGGCAGACAGGGCTGATGGACTGCTGCACCGACTGCGGCGTCTGTGAGTGCCGGCGGGGCCAGGGGCTGCTCGCTGGTGGGCTGGCAGGGGCTCACGGTGATTCTCCCCCTTGCAGGCTGCTGTGGGACATTCTGCTACCCCTGCCTGGGCTGCCAGGTGGCCGGGGACATGAACGAGTGCTGCCTCTGTGGGACCAGCGTGGCCATGAGGACCCTGTACCGCACCCGATACAACATCCCGGTCAGTGCGGGCGTGGGTGGTGGGCTCCCTTTTCTGCCCAATTTTCTCTCAATCCTCACGGCCAGCCACGGCCCCAGCTCGGCACGCTTCACCCGGGCTCGCAGCCTGCCTCTGGCAACAGCCAAGCTCAGAGAGCCACCGCTTGGCCACTGTGTCCCTGTCAGGGAGAGCCCTGAAACCATCGGGGTGGTGCTGCACGGGACAACAGCTTGGTGTGGGTGGCAGGGAAATGTGGCCCACGGTAAATGTGTCAGAGCATCTCTTCCCACTGGCAGTGAAAGGACTTGGTGTGTGATTTCCCCCCCTGCCTCATGCGGGGAAGCCAGCAGATAAGTCACTGAGTTCCGGGGTCAGCAGTTCCTTGTCCCTTCCTATCTTATCTCCCCCTGGCAAGCCGGCCCCGTCCTGCAGCCAACGTTGCTGCTGAACCATGCACTTTTAAAATGGCCTCTGCTCCGGGGTCAGAGCTGAACCCCAATGGAAAAGACACGCAGCGTGGAGTGCAACCAACCTCTTCTTTGCTGAAATGTGGTTTTGGGGAAGCCCTGGCTCCTAACGCATGCCTTTCCTGCAGGGCTCCATTTGTTCCGACTACTGCATCACCATGTGGTGTCCCGTGTGCTCCGTGTGCCAGATCAAAAGGGACATCAACAAGCGGAGGGCGATGGGCATCTTCTGGTCAGCACCCGTTTACTCCCTGCAACACGGGGGCATCGTGCACGTCCTTGACCCGAGCGGGACGAATGTGTGGCCGCAGCAGGCCGCCGGCGGCCCGTCCTCACCTCCCGTCCCTTCACTTACAGATGCCGTGGAGCCCGTGCCGCCCGCGCCCCGCAAGATGGTGGCTGAGGACTGCCCGTGACTGGCAGCCCTCAGCCCCTCGCGAGCAGCCCAATAAAGAGCAATGTGTGCCTTGCCTGCTGCGTGCTCATTGCCCCCCTGCATCATCCCTCTGTACCGCGGGGCTGCGTTTCCACCCCGGTTCTGGTCCTTTTCCCTTTTATAGGCTATTTTAAGTGCGTGTAGGGTGTCTGCTGAGATGTCAGACCTGGCCTGGCTTCTGGGGCTCTTTGTGGGGCTGGCAAGAAAAGTGAACGTGCTGGGGTCTCGGCAGCTTCTCCCTTTTGGGAACCCATGGGACTCGCCCTCCGAAACGGTGCTCCTGACCCAAAGGGGTCACCCGATGGGATGCAGCGGAGAGGGGCCGTCCCCCTGCTCCCAACACTTTCGGAGGGGGGGTTACCCCGTGGGTCTCTGCAGGCACTTGCTGGCTTGTGGAGCCCGAATG
The DNA here is from genome assembly GCF_963932015.1 of Anas acuta. Lineage (NCBI taxonomy): Eukaryota > Metazoa > Chordata > Aves > Anseriformes > Anatidae > Anas > Anas acuta. The sequence goes on along the minus strand of NC_088982.1, from coordinate 32,076,463 downwards.
CAGCCTCCCCTTCTCCGAAGGCTGCTGCTGGGCACGAAGGGCGAGGGCCGGCAGCGGGGACGTTGCGCAAGCGGGGAGTGTGCGGCCAGCCTGCAGCTGGGCCGGGAGGAGCAGAGGTTGGCAGCGCCCAGCGCATATAAGGGACGGGAGCGGGCAAAGGACACACGGCTCTGTGAGCAGGGTGGCTCTGCAGGTGTGTGTGGCTGGCGGGGCTTTGGGGTGAAATCGGGGCGGAGGTGGTGGTGATGGAAACTGCGGTGATCCCATGTTGGATGGGGAAAGGGGGTGGTGGTCCCTGGGCTGCGTGTTCAGCATGCCCGGTGCCCACCGGTGTTATAGCTGAGGGCACGGCCCTGCAATAGGGAGCAGCCCCAAGGGGGTGGAGGCTGTGGACCTCAGGTGGGTTCATTATGGAGCTCGTTATGGGGGGCAGCTGGGTGTGGGGAGGAGGTGTGGTGCTGCTGGGGGAGGGTGGGTGCACAGTGCCCTCCTGCAGTGCCGGGGAGCTGAGGAAGAGGAGGAGGGGGTGCCTGGTGAGGAAGGTGAGTGAGCAAGGAGGGGAAGGAGCTGGCGGCTAGGCCTGGAGCAGGGGAGGGGGAGATGGGAAAGGTGCCGGCTTCCATCCCCCTGGGGAAGCAGGGTTAGATGGGGAGAGGCAGAGAGAGGCCCTGGTGGAGCAATGCCCGGAGACGTGGCCCCCAGGCTGGGTCCGTGAGGGCTGCAGCCTCTTTTCCTCCCTCCCGGGCAGCCTTCTCCGGACACCACCTGCCCGTGCAGCCCTGCCGATGGCCTCCCGACATGTGGTCACCACCCAGCCCTGGGGCTCGGCGCCTGCCCCACAGAGGAGCGAGTGGCAGACGGGGCTGCTGGACTGCTGCTCCGACTGCGGCGTCTGTGAGTAGGCTCTGGGCGGGCTGCTGGAGGGTCTGGGGGGGCGTGGGGCGGGTGTCGAGCGTGGGGTGTCTCCGTGTCTCTCGCAGGCATCTGCGGATCCTTCTGCTACATCTGCCTGGGCTGCCAGGTGGCCGGGGACATGGACGAGTGCTGCCTCTGCGGGACCACCGTGGCCATGAGGACCCTGTACCGCACCCGATACAACATCCCGGTCAGTGCGGGCGTGGGTGCTGGGCTCCCCTTTCCACCCTGCGTCCCTGGGGCAGTGGGGATGCACAAGGCCACACCTCCATGGGTCGGGGTTGGTCATACCACGGGTCCTTCTTGGCAGGGCTCCATCATGGGCGACTTCTTCTCGGTGCTGTGCTGCCCCTGGTGCTCTCTCTGCCAGCTGAAGCGGGACATAAACCGGAGGAAAGAACAGGGCACCTTCTGGTGAGTTGGCCTGTTCACCCAGCTCTGCACACATTCCCTGAGCCCCCCTTCCTGCCACAACTGACCTAGCACATCCCATCCCGTCCCTCAGCCTCCTCTGCCCTCCCTTGCAGATGCTGCCGCCCTGGCCGTGGAGTCGCTGCTGCCCTCGTGTTCCTGGTCCGTGCAATGGGGGGCTCGGTGCTCTCACACAGCCTCCCCCTTCCCTTGGTAACGTGGTCAATAAAGAGCAGTGCTTGCCCTCACTCGCATGTGTTCGCATTTATTTACTTTGTGGAAACTGAAGTGAAACAAAGCCCAAGCCAATGCTGCTGCGGCCATCCCAGCTTCTCCTCCGTGCACACCGCAGCGTGGCCGTGGGCAGGGCCTGTGACAGCATGGATGGGGAAGCGATGGTGGCGGGATGGGGGGGCTGTGGTCCAGCCTGCCATCTTCTCCACAAACCTCCTGAGGAACCACGGAGCTGAGAGCCCACGGGGAGCTGCTGCTGCGTGGGGTGAGACGTCCCGGTGTCTGGTGTCAGGCTGGGGGGCTGAGGAGTTTGGGGAAAACCTCATGTAATTGGGGGCTGCCTCGCTACACCGTGGCTCCGAGCAGGTGCTGGATTTACTCAGCAACCTGCCGTGGTTCAGAAAAGGGAACTCCGGGGCTGGGGTTTGCTCTGCAGAAGAGTGCTGGTGGCTCTGGTCCATTTCAGCATTGCTGCTTTTCAAATAAATTGGCATGTTTTTTTGTGTTCTCCCAGAGCTCAAGCTGGCAGTGGTACCACCAGCTGCATAGCCTGGGGAGGCCACATCACTGCCCCAGCGAGCTGGCAGCACCCCTGTCCCATCTCACCAGCACCAAGGTCTCTTCGGGGCCCTTTTCCCTTCTGGGCCATGCTTAGCTCTGCCTGTCTTTGCTGCAGGATGGGCGTCACGGCCCTGTGCTGTGAGGGTTTCCCCACCCGTGGGTGGGAGAAGGTGGTGACTGTGGGTGTGTAAGGTTTCTGTAATATGCAAGGACACAAAGGCTTGGTTTCTGTGGTTTTATGAAGAATTGCCACTCCTCAGGTGAATGCATACTTACCTTTATGGGTGCTTGTATATATACACCTCTCAAGGTGCTACCAGTCTGGCACAGATCAGACCGTTCCCAGGACTGGGACAGCTGAAGACAGAAAAGCTTCTCGTCACTGGATGATGTCTGTGACCGCATCCACCATCAGCAGGCGTCCCCCGAGAGGATCCCACCTGTCCTGGAGATCTGCAGAGCAGCTCCTCTTGTGTAAATATTGAATTATTTCTATACCACGTAGGTGCTAATACCTAAGGGGCTGTAGGAGAGTGTTGATCAGTTAATCCTGATTGACAAACCAGGCTGCTGGGAAAATAAGTGTGTGTTTGATGGTCATTCTCTATTCCGTGCTCACCAAAGATGTCTCACTCCCTGCTGAGCTAACCAGGCATGCCTGGGGCTCCTGCTGCAGCAGCTTTCCTCACAGAAATGAGGCTGGAAGGGGTTGGGCGTCTGTCGGGCAGCGCTGTGCCCCCTGCACCTCTGTCCGACTGCTTTTGTTCCTTCACAGGCACGGAGGAGGTGTCACTGCCCCAGGACGCCGCTCTGTGGCCGTGCCTGTGCTGCTCTGCCTCAGCCCGTGGGTTTTGGTGCTGTCCCAGCCCCATCTAAAGGGTGCTCCAGTGGTGCTGCAGCTCCAGCTAGTGGGCGTGCTGGATCACAGGTGCCCTGCCTTGTACCTCCTGTGGTCAGCGGCAGCTCCAACCTATTTCAGCTCTTTCCACAGCTCAGGTTAGGTGCGCAATCCCACCGCCCTGAAGCTCCAGTCTACCTCACAGCTGATCTAGCCTCTTACACTTCTACACCTGGACGCTCGACCTTGTTTCAGTGTAAGATGACTGGGGCTGCTTACAAGGTAAGTGAAGGTCTGCTTCAATAAAAGCTCATCCTTGTTCTAAACTAATTCAAACTCCCGCTCACTTATTGCCAGGGCCCGACATGACCAGACCCCCACCTCTGGTTAGGGTCTGCATGCCCACCCCATTCCCTTGCCTGCCTGGTCCCCAAAACGGGGCGTGGAGCCACTTTCCGAGGTCCACTAGCACAGGACTGAGCCTCTGCTTTCAGGCACTAAAAACACAGCACTGGGTCTTTGGCCAGGCTTCACCACCGCA